>NC_137782.1:48800529-49386614 GCF_963455305.1 Plecotus auritus
CCTGGGACACAAGACAAATTAAAAGTGATTTGGGTAAATACTCAGATAACCCTGATAATTATATTGAGGGCTTTCAGAGGATAAACCAAATATTTGATCTATCTTACCAAGATTTAATATTCCTTCTAGAGCAAACCTTGTCCCACACAGAGAAAGAGAAGGTTTTGGCAGAGGCTCGAGACTTTGGCAATAGTTATTACATCTCTTGTATATGAGACATTACAGACCCTGAAGAGAAAGAAAGATACTTCACAGGGTCTGAGGCCGTTCTCAGTGCAGACCCAGGGTGGGACCCTGATGTCGAGATGTGGAAAATAAGACACTGTCAGGCTTGCATAATAGAAGGCCTCAGGAGAAGCAAGTTTAAGCCTAGCAATTACTCCAAACTAACTACCATCAGCCAGGAGGCTAATGAAAACCCCTCCGCATTTTTAGAGAGACTTAGGGAGGCATTGGTGAAGCACACCAATATAACCCCAGATTCAGTAGAGGGGCAGTTGATTTTAAAGGATAAATTCATCATTCCATCAGCCCCAGACATCAGGAGAAAACTGCAGAAATTGGCTATGGGCCCTGAGAGCACCTTAGACGATCTCCTGAAAGTCGCCACCTCTGTGTTCTATAATAAAGACCAGGAGGAAGAGGATAGAAAAGACAGGAGAAGCCAGGCCAAGACAAGGCTCTCTGTGTCACGCTTCGGGAGAGCATGGGCCCCCAGTCAGAGCCTGGAGGCGAACTGTCAGTCCCAGTCACTTGTTACAATGGTGGCCAGGTTGGACATACACGTCGGAGTTGCCCCAAGGGGCATAGTGAACCCCCCAATCCTGTCCTGTCTGTCGAGGAAACCAATGGAAGTCGGACTGCCCCTGGAGACGGAGGTCCCTTGGGGTGGGGCTGGGGACCCAGCTGGCCCAACAGGACTGATGGGGCCTGGGGCCTCCCAACCTGGCTCCTCACAGGACTGTTATTATTTCCACCCAGGAGCCCCGGGTAAGCCTGACCATTGAGGGAAAGGAAATTAATTTCCTCCTTGACACGGGAGCCACTTTATCCATACTTTTCTCTAACCCTGGTCAGTTATTATCAGAGGCGATAACCATTATAGGTGTGTCTGGAAGGTCAATAAAGAGATATTTCTCTAGACCTCTAGGTTGTAGCTGTGGTGAGCTGTTCTTCTACCATGCCTTCCTAATCATGTCAGAGAGCCCTACAGCTCTTTTTTTTTTTTTCTCCCTACAGCTCTTTTAGGAAGAGATATCCTAGCTCGTCTGAGAACTACTATCCACATGTATCTGGAGCAGGTCCTATCCCTCCCCCTAGTGGAGACTGAAATTAACCCTGACGTTTGGGCCACAAAGGACAGGATAGGACAATCCATGACAGCCTCCCCAGTCCAGGACCATCTCAAGGATTCAGCCTCATATCCACATCAGAGGCAATACCCCCTCAAACCTGAGGTTCGGGAAGGACTCAAGGTAATAATAGACAATCTAAGGAAGCAAGGCCTTTTAAAAGCATGTAACAGCCCTTGCTATACTCCATCTTAGGAGTACAGAAACCTAATGGTGAATGGAGATTAGTTCAGGACTAACAACTAGTGAATGGGGCAGTGATTCCTATTCACCTAGTTGTCCTTAACCTTTATACCTGACTTGCCCAGATTCTGGAGGACACGGAGTGGTTTACAGTACTAGATCTTAAGGGTGCCTTTTTCTGTATACCCCTGCACCCTAACTCATAGTTCCTATCTGCCTTTGAAAATCCTAATAATCAAAGCAGTCACCGAACAAGGACAGTGCTGCCCCAGGGTTTTCAGTATAGCCCTCATTTATTCGGGCAGGCCTTATCAAAAGACCTTGGGTGGTTTATTTCCCCCTGTACTAAGGTTCTCCAGTAACAAGAGCTTTATTAAACTTCCTGGCGGAAAAAGGCTATAAGGTCTCCAAAGCCCAGTTGTGTTCCCGTTCAGTTAAATATCTAGGCCTTAACCTATCAAAGGGAACACGAGCTTTAGGAGAGGACTAGATAGACACTATTCTCAGCTTCCCTCGGCCCTGGATCCTAAAGCAACCGAGAGGCTTCCTGGGCATCACTGGATACTTCAGGCTGTGGATCCAGGCTACGGAGAATTAGCATGCCACTTTACCAACTAGTTAAAGAGGCACAGAAGGATAGCCTCTCTACATTAGTCTGGCCTTTAAACAACTCAAAAGGCCCTTTTACAGGTACTGGCTTTAAGTCTCCCAACAGGTCAGCAGCATCAACTCCTAGATACATCTGTCTCAAGTAAGCCTGGAATACCAGCACAGGAGGGGGACGAAGCTGTATTGCCATCAATGGAATCACTAGACTCCTACTTGTGTGAGCCTCTAGAGGACCTGAAACTCTTCTTTCTAAAGAATCCTAGGGAGTCAACAAGTGCCAGATACTAGTAACATACTCTGGTATTTTTAGATAATCATTGTTTTCATTTTTCTAATAGTCCTTATTCTGTCTTTTCATGACTGTCACCTGAACTCTAGGCTGATACCTGGAGGAGATCTTTTCTGTCCTTGCTGGGACACAGAAATACCATAAGATGCTCCTACTTATAACTCCTGTTGGTATTCCTGGTATAGTGAATTTCTCAGCCATACTGGTTCCCTAAATCCCTGACTGCTGGGTATGTTTTAAGCACCCAATTCGGGGTCAGATAATCTCCATTAAATATATGTATATATTTCCCACATTCATCTCAGAGTAAAACATGCTGAATCTTAGACTGTAGGACAGTTTAGGCTGAATCAGACCATCACCAGCATCCTCAATAATTTTATTATGCAGCAACACCTTTCTCCCCACAGCCCAAAGGCCTTACTTCAATACACACAAGAGCCAGTTACTCTTATCACCTTGGGAGTGGTAACCTTAGTTACAGCTATTACAGGATTAACTGTAAGGGTCACCTATAATACTACCAATCAGACAAGGACCGTTCCTCAAATCTCTGAGGATGCTGGCCAGAATTTTAAGGACGTCCAGAAGTCTATAGATTTTTAGCACACATGGTCCTTACAGAGAAGCCCTTGATTAGCTAAACCTGGCAGAGTCTGTGCAATGATTAATATGTCTTACTACATCCACATAAATACCTCCAAAGCGATAAAGGATCGGACAACTCGAATCCTCCAACAAGCAGCTTAGATAAAGGAAAAGGCCTCAAAATCTCTTGCCCCAGAGGTCTGGGCACTAGATGTAATGCCATCCCTGTTAGCTAGCTCCCCTTCTCAGACCTTTGTTTATGCTGTTTTTTATTACTCATCATTGACCATTGACTGTTTAACCTTTTGGTATGTTTCATATCCTCCTGTTTAGAAGCCTTGAAGCTACAAACAGTCCTCCAGATGGAGCTGCAGATGGAGGCTGCTATATCCATCTTCTGTGGACCCTTAGATTGTCCACTTCCAGTGGGACCCTGACTGCCACCCCAGCCGACGACCCATTTGCCAGCAGGAAGTAGCCAGACAGGCTGGCGTCCCCTGTCCCCAATGGCAGTTGGGGTTTCCTAATCGGAGGGGGACTGAAAGGAGTTTTTAGGGGTAAAACAAGCAGTTTCAGGAAAATTTAGGAATTAAGGGGTCCAGGGAAAAAGCACAGGGCTACAGAGCTGCAGAAGGTACATTTCCATACAATAAGGGAGCTGTGAGCTACAGAAAGTATATTTCCATAGAATAAGGGAGCTGGGAGCTACAGAAGGCACACATTTACAGAAAATGGGAAGGATTCCCCTGTTCAGAGAGGGAAGAGGAAAGCCCAAAGGGAATAGGAAAACAATAAGGGAGAAGAAGAGGGGAACCTCATTTCCCTCACATGAGGTTTGAGTTCTGAAGTTGTTATATTGACCAAATCAGAGGGGATAGTGACCAATCAAAGGGGATGTCAGGGCACAAAGAACTGCAGCCTTTATAAACTGTAGAAGAAAGGACTTAATGGGACTCTCTCCCCTTCCCCATGTGGGAGTCTGTGCTTGTTTCTCAATAAATTTCCATCTTTTCCTATACCATCTTTTGTCCGTGGTTTCATTCTTCAACTCCATTGGACAAGGACCTGGGAATCATCCTGTTCAGAGGAACCTCATGCGTTCCAGTTTAATTTTCACATTTCATCACTGTAAGATAATTATTCCTATTTGCATCAGGTATTTAAAAAAAGGAATTAGATATGACAGAGTATTTCATCTGTAAACTAGGGGCCCAGTGCACAAATTCATGCACCTTGAAAGGAACTGTGGGCCATGAGGCTGCAGTAGGCACAGGGGCAGGTCTCAGCCCATCCTCCGTGCCCCTGCCTGGCCCCTCCCACCATGGCCCCCAGTCCCTGTCTGCCGGCAACCCTGTTCCTGCCACTGCTGCTCCCACGCACTGACAACACCAACCCTGCTCGCACCCGCTGACGGCGCAGAATGATGGGGGCTGGCGCTGGGGGCACTGGCAGTGGTTGCGAGTGGCGGCACCAGCAGCGGGTGTGAGTCACGGGCGGGACCACAGTGCACCTGAGCAAAGAATTTTCAGTAACCACTAGAGGCTTGTCCTGATGACAGCAACCAGCGCCCTGCCTTGGTTGGTGCCCCCACTCACCTGCTCCACCATACTGCCATGGCCGACACCCGCCATGTTCTGCGCACAGCCCCTGGTGGTCAATGCACGTCATAGCGACTGGTTGTTCAGTTGTTCTGCCATTCAGTCTATTTGCGTATTAGCCTTTTATTATATAGAACTAGAGGCCCGGTGCACAAAATTTGTGCACGGGTGTGTGTGTTTGTGTGTCCCACAGCCCAGCCTGCACCCTCTCCAATCTGGGACCCCGGTGGGATCGGGCCTAAATGGGCAGTCGGACATCCCTCTCACAATCCAGGACTGCTGGCTCCCAACTGCTCGCCTGCCTGCCAGATTGCCCCTAACCACTTTTGCCTGCCAGCTTGATCACCCCCAACCACTCCCCAGCCAGCCTGATCAACGCCTAACTGCTCCCCTGCCAGCCCGATTGCCCCTAACTGCCCTTCCCTGCAGGCCTGGTCACCCCCAACTGCCCTCCTCTGCCGGCCTGGTCACCCCCAACAGTCCTTCCCTGCCTGCCTGGTCACCCATAACTGCCCTCCCCTGCAGGTCTGGTCCCCCCAAACTGCCCTCCCCTGGTTGCCCTGAACTGCCCTCCTCTGCCAGCCTCATTGCCCCCAACTTCCCTCCCCTGCAGGCCTGGGACCCCCCTAATTGTCCTCCTCTATAGGCCTGGGTCCCCCCCAACTGTACTCCCCTGCAGGCCTGGGTCCCCCCAACTGTCCTCCCCTGCTAGCCTGATTCCCCCAATAGCCCTTCTCTGCTGGCCTGGTTGCCCCCAACTGCCCTCCCCTGCAGGCCTGGTCACCCACAACTGCCCTCCCTTGCTGGCCATCTTGTGGTGGCCATCTTGTGTCCACATGGGGGCAGCCATCTTTGACCACATGTGGGCGGCCATCTTTTGTGTTGGAGTGATGGTCAATTTGCATATTACCTCTTTATTAGATAGGATAATACTAATGATAAGTTTCATGCTTGATTTGAATCATTTTGTTTGAGTTATTTAATTGTGACACAAATTATTTGGAATTGAATTTTACTAAGCTATATTTTCATAGCATGATTTAAAGAATTAATTTAAACTCTTCCTTAGATTTAGAGAATAAGCATTTCTAATTAGATTGTGCAAATAGGGCCAATTTTCCAAATCTGAATAGTAAAATGATTTGAACAACAGAAAAACACACAGTAGCCAACACTTTTGTTTATAGTTTCAGGATAATGTTCTCTCTTGCCACAGTCCATATTGCATATTTTTTATAAACTTGGGCATAGAATTTGTTCTGTCTGTCCTTAAAATATCTGAAATTGTCCCTAAGGAATTACTAGAGGCAAATCCAGCTACATAATTAGTTCAGTCCAGTGCAAAACTAAATTGTGGGGTTTTCCAAGAATGAAACAATCTACAGGTACAAGCTACAAAGTACAAATTGTACAATTTTGGTGAGTCTGTATTCCCCTGAAGTGTTCACATTTGCTCTTGAAACTAGTCATGCCCAGTATAAAGATCAACATGCAAATTTATGTTAGTCATTTAAAACTTTACTGTAATTGAATTAAGTAGCAAATTAAAAAAACAACAACTGCTAGAATAACTCAGTCATAAAATTCTCAGAATTTGATAAAAAACATAAGACTTGCCCTAGCTGGTTTGGCTCAGTGGACAGAGCGTTGGCCTGTGGACTGGAGGGTCCCAGGTTCAATTCCAGTAAAGGGCACATGCCTGGGTTGCAGGCTAGGTCCATGGTAGGGGGTGTGCAGGAGGCAGCTGATCAATGACTCTCATCATTGATGTTTCTATCTCTCTCCCTCTCCCTTCCTCTCTGACAACAATAAAAATGTATTTAAAAAACAAACAAACATAAGACTTGTTAAATATTACATAAACACATAGACAATAATATAAAACAAATGAAGTGCTATAAACTGTAAAAAAGTTTTTCTCTCTTTTCTCTCTTCCCCCACTGCCTCTCTGAATAAATTACTAACACCCCTCCAAATTTACTGAGAACAATTACATGGAAACATTATGTGCCTTTTTCTTGAAAAAGCCATTTTCATTTGCTGATTTTCTGTATAACAGAGCATTCCTTTCTCTGTAGGGAACAATAAATGAGCACAAAGATCTCAAGATGACTTATCAAACCTGCAATACAAACTGCCTCAATTTGGGGAACTACAGCCTCTGCTGCCGAGAAGCAGTGCAAAGACTTAAGTAGGTCCGATAAAGGATCCGAGGAACGAAACCCTGGAGATTTAAGAGTTTCTAAATGTTACAAGACGCTTTGGTACTTTGTTTCAGAAGGGAAATGGGATTAAATAGTAATTGTCCTCGAGGTCTTGATTCTTTCCCCACCTGTGGTCTTGGAGATGTTTTAACCAAACCCTTTGGAGAAGTGTGAGACTAGGTGAAAGCCCAAGACCCTCATGGGCCACTGAAAATCTCCCTTCTGTGGTTTGGAAAATTCTGCTAAGTTATTCAAAATTTAGTCCAGAACAGAATTTGCCAGCAGTGATTCAAGGTCTCATGGGTTTGGGGTTTTTCATTGTTGTTGGTAGACTCAGATTCAGTTTCTTAAATATAAACTAATTTCTTTTTACTTAAAAAAGAAAAGAGAGGGGAAAAACTTCAGAATTATATGGGCTTGGTGGTGAACATCAGTTTCTAAACCAGCTGGACGCTAACTTTGCAATCTTATTTAATTGGCAAAATAGAATTTATTTTCTAAATATTTTACTCAGTATTAAAACACTACCACCACCATTGTTTTCACCATCATCATCATCAACACCACCATCATTCTATGTCATAGTTGGGAGAATCCAGAGAAGTCAGATATTATAAATAACCTGGCACCAAAATAGGTTATATTCTGGCATGTTATAAAGCTTATTCTATTTGTGTTTTTTAAAAAAATATATATTTTTATTGATTTCAGAGAGGGAGAGAGAGGGAGAAAGAGAGAGAAACATCAATGATCAGAATCATTGATTGTCTGCCTCCTGCACACCCCCTACTGGAGATGGAGCCTATAAATGGGGCATGTGTGGTGACTGGCAATTAAACCGTGACCTCCTGGTTCATAGGTGGATGCTCAACCACTGAGCACACTGGCTGGGTTTATTCTATTTGTTTTGCTAAAAACATTTAGAAACGTGTTTTCATGGAAAAAAGACAGCCCTAACGTCCAGTGTGGAAACATGGAGATAAGCTCTAACACTGAAGAACACAGAACATTGGAGGTAGCCATGCATTCCTTGGCTATCAGTCCCATCCTTTCCAAGAACAAATATGTGCTGTTGACATCCCTTTCTTTCACCTGTACACCCCATATTCACTCAGTCCATCTTTGGATAGAGAACTAGACTGTTCCATGCAAGAGAGAGGAGAAAAAGATTTAGCTTGAGGTATTGCATTTGGGATATTTTTTTTTCCTACCATATCTCAGTGCACTCCTATTAATATGTACCCTTTCTTCTGGGTGAATAGAAAAATATGGTTAGTATAAGTTTACATAATAATTTGGTGCCTATTTATTGACTTGAAGAAAGGTTAAATGGCTTCAATGCTATTTAATTCCAAAAGAGGCTGATTTTCAAAATAATTTTGGAGTAGTCATTAACTTTTGAGATATGTACAGTCAGGTTTTAGTGATTTTCTTCCAGGTTGACATTTAGCACATTGTAGTACAAAAATACAGTTGAGTTTAATGAAAAGATAAAAAAATTTATCATTGTAATGTCAAAGTTCTGGACATTTTCTATTTTTGATTTTAAGATATCCAGGGGAAAAAAATCCCTATATTTTAAAGTTACTTTCTTATGTATGTAACTATAATTTTACCAAATTTCTAATAATTTATGTTCTTTTGAATATTTGTTTCTCTATTTTCACATGTCTAATCATTCATATTTATTTTTAAAGAAATGATTTGTCTGCATGGAAAATTTTTTATTTCCATTTTTATATATTCAAATTGCTAAAACCAAATAAAATTCTAAAAACAAATAAGTATAGATTGGTTTCTTCCAATGATTTAAAAATATTTAAATCAGATATAAGTATATTTCTCTTTGCTAAAATTCAAACATACAATCTTTAACATCATTGACAGTAAGAACATTATTTATAATTTTTGTAAATTTCTGTGTAGTAATTGTATTTGAAACTATGCACACAATTTTTAAAATTTAATTTAATTTTAATCTTGACAGTAGTGTAGATATCCCTCCATTTTCTGTCCCTTTCCCTGCCTCTTCTCAGCCCTTTCCCCACCCCAGGCCTTCATCACACTGTTTTTAAAATGCTATCTATAACAACATACCTACATATCTCTGTATCTATCTGTCATCATCTATCCATCTCTCTGTTACACCATTTGAGAGTATGCCAAAATTTCACCCTCAGTACTTCAGCAGATATCTACTAAGAACGCAATTTTACAAAATAATGAAATGATCACACCAAAATTTAAAGTCATTAAAATTCTAATAATCTAGACAGCTCTCTTGATTTGTTTTTCTGCCGTGACATTATTGATCACCTAGCCAATGTTTTGCAGGATTTTATTTATGTCATTTCTGTCTCTCATAAATATAATCAGGCTAACTAAATACAAAAATCTGGGCATAAATACTACATAGGTGATGTGTGAGCCTCAGTTTATCTTTTCTGTAGAAATAGAATGCCAGTTTGGTGATATTGTGTTCGATCACATGATTAAGCTAGCCTGTATAAAATTTATCCACTAAAAAGATAACTTCTTTTGATGGGTAAATAAGTAAGAATTTTCATCAAATGATGTCTCTTGCTAAAATCAGTTATTAAGCCCTGGCTGGGTGGCTCAGTTGGTTGAGTGTCATCTCATGCACCATGCACCAAAAGGTTGCCGGTTTGCCAGTTCAATTCCCCATCAGGGCACAACACCTAGGTTGTGGGTTTGATCCCAGGTCCAGAGGCAGTCAATTGATGTTTCTCTATTGCATTGATGTCCCTCTCTCTCTTTCTCTCCTCTCTCTCTTTCTCTCCTTCTCTCTCTCTCTCTAAAATAAAAAACATATCCTCCAGTGAGGATTATAAAAAAAATTAGTTATTAAAATGATTTTGTAAAAAGGATGATTTCTAAATCTTTCCAGCTTTCTACACTAAATTTGTATTCTACTATAAAATAGTTTTTCTTTCCTTCCAGCCTTCAATCATTGGATCAAGGTGGATATCTCTCAAATAAATGTTGTATTTCTCAAAAACAACCTTTAAGCTTCTAAACCTGAGGATATTAATTTGAACTATTTTCTTTCCCTTGAAAAGAAATGGCCACTATCAATCAGAAAAAGGGATTTCTACCTCACATATTTCAATAATTTTTAGAGTGGGGAATTGGTACCTGTAAAATGTGATTTAGATTTTTATGACTAGTTTGAGATGCAAGGGCTTTATGAGACAAACAATGTTAATTTGCATTTATATGGAATGACATTGCCATCCCAGACAACTCTTTGGGGATTCTTTCAGGCTGAGAGCATCATAAACCTCATTTGAAAAATGAAATGCATAGAATTTATTATCTCGTCATTATACATATGAAGTATTATCTCCTATCAGTGAAGACATAAATATGGATGATAGGAAAATGCATATAATGAGAATTGTACCACGAATTTCACAGGTGGATACATAGTTCTTTTTTCTCAGAGAACTGTGTTCATTCACTGTCTCACCCTTTCTAATGTATAGCAAACATCTCCCAAATTATAAAACTGAAAACCCTCCAAATATAAATAAAGATAAAGTAGCTGTCTTCTCTCAGCGGAATACTTCTGAGATTTATTCATGTTCTTACATGTATCAGGAGTATGTTCCTTTTGTTTGCTGAGAATGAACCTTTTTCCACTCATCAGTTGCTGATCTTTACCTTGTTTCCAGAGTGGGAGTCTTATGTTGACATGCCCTGTAAACATTCATGTATAGGTGTGGACAAACGTTTTGATATCTTATAGTTAAACACATGGGAGTGAAGTTGCTGGGCCATATTTTAAGTGTATGTATAACTTTATAAGAATGTGCCATTTTCCTCTGCAAAGTGGCTTTTGCCTTTCCAAAAGCAAATGTTTTTTCTTTTATTCATAATGTAAGAGTTGAAATCCCTTCAGTTCTTCTAAGCCAATTAATTTTCTTAGCTTTAAAATGATACAGTAGATCTAGCTTTAATTTCAACTGGCTTTTTAAAAAAATGTTTTTATCAATTTTTAGAGAGAGAGGAAGAGAGAGAGAGAGAGAGAGAGAGAGAGAGAGAGAGAGAGAGAGAAACATTGATGTGAGAGGATTACATTGATCGGCTGCCTCCTGTCTCCTGAAAGCCCCCCACTGGGGATTGAGCCCAAACCTGGGTATGTGCCCTAACTGGAATTGAACCAGTGACTTCTTGGTACATGGGTCGATAGTCAACCACTGAGCAACACAGGTTGGGCTTGAGTGGATTTTAAAAAATAAACATATAGCCAAAACCAGTTTGGCTCAGTGGATAGAGCATCGGCCTGCGGACTGAGGGGTCCCGGGTTCGATTCCGTTCAAGGGCATGTACCTTGGTTGCGGGCACATCCCCAGTAGGGGTTGTGCAGGAGGAGGCTGATTGATGTTTCTCTCCCATCGATGTTTCTGGCTTTCTATCCCTCTCCCTTCCTCTCTGTGAAATATCAATAAAATATATTTAAAAAACAAAACAAAAAAAAAACATATAAACATGTTCAAGTCTTATAAAAAAATGGCACACATGCACAAAAGTCAACAAAAAACCTGTTCCTGTCTTACATTCACTCCAGGGTTCTGAGCTGTCTCACTGTCTCCTAATCTCCACACTGAAGTCATGAGTGTCCATACTTTCTGTCCTTTCACTCTTATTGAAGAGACCCCACCACCCAGTGAGCATACAATGGAGATAACAAAATTCCCTTTTTTCCAAGTTCATCAATCAAATGATAGTTTTTCCTTATGTGTCCAGTGTTAGACTACCTGGCTGGATGGGAACATCCATTCCCATGATTTCATTAGCATATGATGATAATCCCACAGCATGATGGGAGCTGATAAAGGCCCAGATATTTTTGCTGAGTTCTGGATCATTATATCCTACCTGAGGCCCAGTGCATGGGTAGGGTCCCTAGCGGTTGCTGGCTGCTGGCCGAGGCCTCCCTTCCCCAGCTGTTGGCTGCTGGCCAGGGCCTTCCTTTGTTCCACGCTGCCCCCTGGTGGTCAGCACACATCATAGTGAGTGATTGAACTCCTGGTCAAACTCCAGAGGGGACACTTTGCATATTAGGCTTATATATATATACTAGAGGCCCGGTGCATGAAATTCATGCACTGGGGGAGGGGGTGTCCCTCAGCCCAGCCTGCACCCTCTCTAATCAGGGACCCCTCAGAGGATGTCTCGGTTTGGACATCCCTCTCACAATCTGGGACTACTGGCTCCCAACTGCTCACCTGCCTGCCAGTCTGATCACCCCCTAACCATTCCCCTGCCAGCCTGATCAATGCCTAACTGCTCCCTTGCTGGCCCAATTGCCCCCAACAACTGCCCTCCCCTGCAGGCCTGGTTTCCCCCAACCCCCATCTGCCCTCCCCTGCTGGCCATCTTGTGGTAGCCATCTTTGATCACATGGAGGCAGCCATCTTGTGCAATGGCGTGAGGGTCAATTTGCACATTACCTCTTTATTATATGGGATAGATTCCTTATCACATAACCCCACTTGTCCCTTTTCAAAATCACCTTAATTCAATGTGTTGAAAATTGAATTTGTCATTTAGCTCTGCAAAGCCTCTTCCCTACTGGTGCTCCTTACTTGTACAGATGTCACCACTCACTGGTGTCAAAATCAGAAGCAAAGAGGTTGCCCTTTGCTCTCCCCAGTTCACATCCATGCAATCGCAAAATGTTATGGGATCCACTCTGCCTCCTAAATTCTTTGGTCCACCCCTGCTTTTCCGCTCTCTAGGTCACCACCATTGCCCACCAAAACCTCCAGTCTGCAGTGACTCCTTCCCCCTCTTGCTCTCGCCTCTCTCCACATCACATTCTCAGGGATGCTTCCAAAATACATATCTTCTCTTCACTGCTCAGAGTCTAGCAGCTGCTACTCATTGCCCTTAGAGAAAAAGGAAAGCCCCCATGTGTCTTGTAAGGTGTGCTGTGCTGTCTCTCCTGGCATTTCCAGCATCACTTCTCTCTACATACCCTGCCCACTCCATGTTCCAAACACAAGCAAGATTTTTCATCCCCTGGAATCTTTTTGGCACTACTACTCATGTGGCTGCCTGCAAAATGTTTAGTTTGTCTCCACTCCCTAAATCTTTTGATGTTCCTCTTCACCTAATAACATTCACTCTTTCTATATCTGTTTTACTTTTATTTGTTCTGAGGGGGTCCTTATCTAACCCCTAGATTATTTTTTTATGTTCTTGCAGTGTTCTGTGCTTTTCAAAAATTCAATTTATTTTTACAAAATGTCTTATTGTTTTTTTTCAAATGAAATATTAAACAATGCGAGAGCAATGACCATTTAAAACTGTCTTTTTGCTCTTTGTTTAGCATTTGACATAAATGAACACCATATATTATTGCATAATAACTTAGTCAATTATACTGTTGATTAATTAATAGTGTATAAATTTAGTAGACCAGGTATCTAAGTTGAATAGTATATTATCTGGGTAGGTTACCTGGGAAACATTTGCATTCATTGCACCTATAACTATAATTTAACTTTCACATGCTATATTTAATGCAGTTAGAGCTGCTTCTTTGTAACTAATACTCTATATAACTCAGAGTATTCAAAAACTCTGTTGCTATATTTCTTTTTGCTAATGAGACATATAGATCCTAAATGATTATCTTTTTACACCGAATATCTTCTAATCACAAGGTGTTTTTCCTATTGGACTGCAGCCCCAGCAGGGCCACCCTCACGGGAATTCAGCAAAGGACAACCTGTCAGAGCAAATCCGAGCATCAGTCCATCAGGCCCGGGAGGAGCAGCCTTTCCCTGCACCCTCCCTGACAGCAGCACGACCTTCCCCATGGGAATGGACTAGACACATTTACATTCTGTTCTTCAAGGAGAAAGGAAACCGTCCCTAAATAACACTGACATTAACATATACTGCAATGAATTTGCTATTTTCTCTGTGTTGTAGAGACAAAAGAAAAACCCCAATTAGTATAGTAGCTCAGTAGTGTTTTTTGTTTGTTTGTTTTTAGTATGTTTTTATTGATTTTAGAGAGAAGGGCAGGGAGAGAGAGAAAAAAACATTGATGTGAGAGAGAAACATCCATCGGCTGCCTCCTGCACACCCCCTACTGGGGATGAACTCCCCTCCCCCAACCCAGGCATGTGCCCTGACTGGGAATCAAACTGGTAACCTCCTGGTGCATGGGACGATGCTCATCCAACTGAGCCACACCAGCCAGGGTCATTCAGTAGTGTTTTAAGTACTGTAATGTACGTGAACATTCATGTGTATTTACACACAGAGACACTAGAGAAAAAATATGGTTAGTAAATTACATACCTCACTACTAATACAAGGAATAAAAAACAATAATGGGGATTAATAGTCTCCTGGTAGTTTAGATAATTAGAAAAAATAAGATCCACTACATTGATTTATTTTTTATTTAATTTTAAAATACTACTTTATTGAGGCATGATTTACATACAATATCTATATATACATTTAATGCATATAACTTGATGAACTTGAAGATAAGGGTACAGCTGTGAAGCCATCACTACAACCTATGTCATAAACATATCTGTCACATCATTTAGGATATATCTCTTTGGTGACAAAATAATTTTGTGCAAATAGCTTAATATTTCTGGGCCTCAAGTTTTTCTTCCCTCATAGGATTGATGATATCATACCTCACCTGGTTGTTGTAAGAATTAATGAGCTTACACACATACGATATTTAGAATAGTTCTCAGCACATAATAAATATTCATTAAAACTAAGCCACATACTTTTTCCTAAAAACAATTACTTAACAATAGTTTAGACTACATTAATTTTTCCTAAAAACAATTGCTCTAAAATCTCTGAAAATGTAACCATTTGCCATTTCAGATAAATTCTGTGATCTTCATTTCCTAAGTTGAAAACTAAACTAAGGCAAAGACAGATTAGCACCTTGCCCAGAATAGAAACCGTGCAGTTCTTTTAATCAATCTCTTCTATTTTTTCCCCTTTGATGTGGTTGTTCTGTGGTTTTCATATCATCGAGAGCTTGAACTCTCACCTCTGGGAGTTCAAATAAGATAATTGACATTCTTTTGGAAGTAAACATTAGAAGTGATCAGCTTGGACCAATTCTGGCCTCTAACAAAGATCTCTTTTCTCTCATGACTGAAATGATGAGATCCAGAGGACCAGGAAAATTGAGGCTGAAGTCCCAAGGGAAAATGGACTCAGAGCAAGAGAAGGAGGGTTAAGTAAATTTTTGTTTAATCAGTCAGAGGTATGAGGGGCACACACTAAAAGCGATGCTTTAAATTGTGTAGAAGCATGGGCAGTTTCTATATTTGTGAATCATTTGTCATATTTGTCTTTTTTATGCAGAAACTTTAAAAATGTTTGTGAAATATCTGGTGTGTACCAGATATTGTTCTTGACTTTGGGAAGACCAGAGTGAACAGAATGGAGAAGGTTCCTGTTGTCACCAAGGGGATTAAGGTGATAACAGGTAAATGAGTAAATATATAAGGTGATTTCAGATAGGAAAGTATACCATGAATGAAACAAAGTGTGGTAAACCCAGAGCTGATCATTGAGAAGTAATAAGCCACTTGAAAAACTTGGGAGATGTTGCAAGGCAGAGGAAGGAGCAAAGGCAATACTTGTTAAGAGGGAAGTAGTAACAATATGTCTGGGGTGAGTCCACCAGCAGAGAGAGGTTTAAATAAGTGTCACAAATAGGACAACAGGACACTAGACTTTTAGGGAGAGAGCAACTCATGTGTGGGCCAAATCATGGTGAGATCATTTAGACTACATTAATTTTTAACAGATATTGAATGCTTACAAAGTGCCTGGTACTTTGTGAAATTGGGTAGACTTATCAATGAACAAAAATTTATTGGGCGCTTATGTTTGTGAACGTTATGTTCTATGTAGCCTCTGCACAGGATTGAAAATAACCAAGACAACATGAAAGAAAGATCCCTGGAAACTGTAAAATCAACGAGGAAGCAGGTAATTCAATAATTTGATCAAGACCCTAGGACAGAGTTTCAATATTCAATAGCTTTTTTGATTTTCATGTATTCTTTAATTAAATCAACAATTACAAAACTCATGTTATCATAAATATGCAAGGGCTTACATCATTTTTAATACTATGTTAGTAAAATCAAATTATAAATAAATTTCTAAGTAAATTGCTTAATCATTTGGGCACTAGAAAAAAATAACTCACTGTATACCAGTTACTTAGAAACTAAATTATGTTACAAATGGCTTTGGTGATCTTGCTTGCTATGTATGGTATGGAAAATAACAGAGAACATTAAAATAGTGTGTGTAACATATTAAATTAAGTTTTTCTGCATGTCAACAACATAAAACAAAATTTAATGCATTATAAATGACCCGTAAATGTTCATGCCTGCATTCAGAAAATCCAGGTGATCTCAAAGCCTAAGACCCTGTCAGCCAATTTAAACTGAATTGGCTTGAGATATTGCCACCAAGTGTACCTGGGGACATAAGGTCCTAAAAAAGAGATTATCCCAGCTTAAATCATAGAGCAATTGCACAATACATGAGACCGAAACTTTTAAAATTAATTTTTGCTTTATTTATGTATTTACTTACATTTAGAAAATAAGAAAAATGGATGGGGCTATTTTTTTTTTTCTCATTTCATGGGGACAGTGATCCATTATCTTGTCTTTTCTGTTTAAACAGCAGATTTATTGACCATAAACCTTATATGATGGCCTTGTGGAATTAGGTATTATACGAGGATTTGTTCTGACATGCACATTAAGTTGACTGAGTATAGCCTTCATGAAAAAAAAAAAAATCTAATGACCATCACTGCCAAGTTAACCAAGGGCTTTGAAAATCCATCTGTGTTCTTTGAGATCTTTAATAAATATTCTGCAACAGTTAATTGTGTGGGGAATCCAGCTTTCTTTTAATGCTTTTTATTAGTCATACAAGTGTAGATTTGGAAGACTAAAATTATTGAAAAATATAAGCTGATTTCACTCCGATTCATTGGCTTTCTTTACATTTACACAGAATTATTGTATGATAATAGAACTCCAGCAAAACATGCCTCATATTGATGGATTCAAAAAAATTATAGATCACATTACCCTCACTGAAACATGGCCATAAATATTTTTTTTACATTATTTGTTTGTTTGCTTGTTTTGAGTGGTACCTGAAAAACTTAATGTTATGAAATTAGGTTTAAAATATTGAGCCTGAAGACAAATGTGTCTCTAAAAGTCTAAATCCCCAGGAATTTGCAGAAATCATTGGTATGGCTTTGGACACGTACAATGTATTGAATGAGAACTTGAGCCAAAGCATCTAAATTTCCAGCTAAACTCTAGTTGTCACCTGGCTTACACATATATGGATTACACATGTTCTGTTTCTTGAAAGTCCTATTAAAATGCAAACTCCTCCACTATGCTTTCCTTTGTCATCTGCAGTATTTTTCTCTTCTCCGTCTCTTCCGTACAGCGCTTCTCTAGATATGTATTATACTGATCAGATCATTAATGTGTATTCTCTCTTTCTTCTGAACCCTGAATATCCCATCCAAACAAAACATACACACCTTCTTCTAAAATAGGAACTGAAGGTGTTCAACTCTGTATTCCCAGATGCTAACAAGGCACAATATAGGATATTGATATATTGTGATATATCATAATGTGCTACTATTTATCTGCTCTATCACCAGTAATCAGTAAATGGTGTACTGAGTGACTAACAGGATGGAAGTTTGGATGGGTGAGTGGATTCAGTATTTTTAACCATTGTAGTGTTGATGCTTTAATTGTAATATGAGCTAAGATGCTTACCTTTGCTGAAAATATGTTGACGAGTATCTCAAATACTAAAAGACAAAAACCTAACTAAGAGGAAAACAAAATTAATTTACACATATTTGTCTTATTCAATTGCTTTGGCACAAAGAATATTGCATAATGCACAAAGAAAGGTTGGTTATGGTGTCATTTTCAAAGTTAAAATGATTTTCTGCTTATAGAATATACAATTACCTGAAGGGATTTTAAAAATTATCTGAGTCATGTAAGAGCATTTGATATACTGTTAAATCGGATAACTATATTGGAATGTAAAAATTTAAGAAAGTGGAATGCTTGACTTTTAATTTGAGAGTTTAATTAAAAACAAACAAAGCTATCATGTGGTTGACTAGCTTTCATGGTTTAAAATTAGTCAAGTAATATAAGTATCTAGATTTGCAATATAACTGTTCCCTAAGGCTCATTTCTCAGATTCAACCTGGCATGAGTTTGAATACTGAATTAATTTATTCAAAATAAATAGAAATTAAAAAGTGTAGTTTATGAATTCAAATTTTCTCATCAAAAGTAAAACATCCATTTGTCTGAAAATTCTTGCCAACAGCTATATGCTGATGCTTCCATTCTTGGTACACCAAACAAATTCAAATCTGAAAGATGAATGTTCAAAGGAGCATTGGGAATTCTGTACTCTGTCATTAGCAAACCATGGAGCCACAGGTAAATGTTTGACAGTCACACACATTGAAAATGTCTGTGTATCAAACCAACCAGAAGAAAAATATATTTCTAGAATTCCTATAACTTCCCACTCCAAGAATATTGCAAGAAAGATGATCTGCTCCTACCCTCTACTCACAGATTAATGCAAGTGTAATATGTTTGCCTGAAAAGTTTCTGGCGTAATAAAGAATGCACTAACACATATAAGAAGCAACCTGCTCCTAAATGCTGCCTTTTGAAAAGATTCATCTCCCATGAGTGATTTATTCTATTAAAGTATTTTACTCAAGATAAGATTGCAGTTATTAGGAAGTGTTATACTGACTGAGGACATTTTCCTCACTGCCTCTCCTTTCCTCCTGATAATTAAACACTATCTTGCAAATACTACCTTCTCCTTCGCCTTTAGGCATGTATGAGTAAATTGCATTTTCAAGAAATTCTTGCTCCATCCGTCTTCTTTTCAAAGTGCTGTTTTGTCACTCTGATCCCTGTCATATGGAAAGCCTGGAAATACATCACTTTCTCAAATGAAATCACTTGTGTGTTTTTCTACACCTGTGCAATACCTGTTAACCAATAACAAATAATGCTCCTGAGGGTTGAAGTGTGGTGCCCTTGTTTTTCTTGGTCATCTATTTATATAATTTCAAATATCAACGGTACTAGGGTGACTTTGATTTATATTTCTACACCTGACCCCTTGTCCTCTCTATTCTCTTGTGTTTCACAGTCCACTGGATGTTTCTTGATCGTAAATGGGACCCAATTTTTGCCTTCCCATGTCTCCCTTCTTTCCAATAATTTTTAAAAGAATTTTGATAACCCCCAAATCTCAGAAGCTATGAATTATCTTTCACTGTTCCCAATCCTATGTTCACTCTATGAAATCACATACTAAAATGTGTTGTATTCCATATCTAAATCCAGCTTCTCTTCTCTTTCTTTGCCACCCAACTCTATCCAGACAGGTAGGGACTCATGTAAACTGCATTAAAATATGACAATGATATCTTTGTTTTGAAATAATATTAATAGGTTACTCAGACCATATTATCTATCTTCCTCAAGTGATTCCACTGGC
The DNA here is from genome assembly GCF_963455305.1 of Plecotus auritus. Lineage (NCBI taxonomy): Eukaryota > Metazoa > Chordata > Mammalia > Chiroptera > Vespertilionidae > Plecotus > Plecotus auritus. Next base: position 48,820,004 of record NC_137782.1, read on the forward strand.
TTATCTTTTTTTGTTTGTTTGTTTGTGAATCTTCACCTGAGGATATTTTTCCATTGATTTTTAGGGAGCATGGGAGAGGGAAAAACAGAGAGAAACATCGATGTGAGAAAAAAAATCAATTGGTTGCCTCCTGCACGCACCTTGACCAGGGCCTGGGCCAGGGAGGAGCCTGCAAACAAGGTACATGCCCTTGACCAGAATCAAATCCGGGGATCCTTTGGTCGGCAGGCCGACAATCTATCCACTGAGTCAAAACCACTAGAACTCATTTTTGTCTTCTTAAATAAAACTCACTTAGAACATTCAAGGATCTTTGGCAAGTAGCTTACGTTCATGCCATATGCTTATTATGCATTGAGTCATTTTATTCTATTCAGACTTGAGAACATTTTTTTCCCCTTCTCTGATAGGTTTATTATTTTTACTTATTCCTCAGTACTATTTTCAGGCCTGCTGTTTTCCAGGTACTGAGGAACTAGAGATAAACAAGCTATGGTTACCATTCTCAAGGAATTTTGTTTTCCCAGGGGAGATGTAGACACAGATATGTGAACAATTAAGTTCTGTTCACTGTGACAAGTGCAGGAATAAATATATATACAAGGAAGTAAAGCAAAGACATGAGTTACTAGGTTGCAATGAGGCCATTTACTAAAGATTCACTAAGGAGAGCTAGAGAAGAGAATTCTCCAGGTAGGAGAAAACTAATGCAAGTGGAGAGGCAGAAAATAGAACAAGGTATTTTGAGAACAATGATTTCAATAATGCTAGACTCAAGTCTCTAGAGGCAATCTCTATGGAATAGACCTTTAGAATAATATTTCAAATTTTCACAGGAATGAGTCTAATGTAATGAAAACTTAATGCTTATTTTCTCTAATATGTATATAGATTGTCATTTTAAATATATATATATATATATATATATATATATATATATATATATATATATATATATTATTTCATAGAGGAAGGGAGAGGGAGAGAGAGAATCATTGATTGACTTCTTCCTGCATGCCCCCTAGTGGATGGAGATCCAGCTTGAAACCCTGGCATATGCCCTGACAGGGAATCGAATGGTGACTTCCTGGTTCATAGGTTGATGCTCAACCACTGAGGCACACTGGCCAGGTCGGGCAGCTTGTCAATTTTTTAAACATATATTTGTAGTAAATGAGATTATATGTATATGTAGAAAATGAGGTTATTCAATGTTAAGCATACCTTTCTACAAGTCAGCATTTACTTGTATTTCCTTTATGATTAAAACTAGAGGCCGGGTGCGTGAAATTTGTGCATGGGGGGGGGGGGGATGTCCCTCAGCCTGGTCTGCACCCTCTTCAATCTGGGATCCCTCTCACAATCTGAGATCGCTGGTTCCTAACCGCTGGCCTGCCTGCCTGCCTGATTGCCCCTAACCATTTCTGCCTGCCAGCCTGATCACCTCCTAACTGCTCCCCTGCCAGCCAGATTGATGCCTAACTGCTTCCCTGCCTGCCTGATTGTCCCCAACTGCCCTCCCCTGCTGGCCTGATTGCCCCCAACTGCCCTCCCCTGCCAGCCTGATTGCCCATAACTGCCCTCCCCTGCCGTGACCCACCTCCTCCACCGGGACCTGCCTCCTCCATGCGAGGCAGTGCAGATGCCATAACCGGCCTCCTCCACACCACGTGGAGCTGCAGGACCCCCCAGGCCTCACCATGTGGAGCGACCACTGGGCTCCGCCTCCGTTGTGTGTGTGGCCATCTTATAGTAGCCATCTTTGTGGTGGCCATCTTTGTGGTGGCCATCTTTGTGGTGGTCATTTTGTGGTGGCCATCTTTGTGGCAGCCATCTGTGGCAGCCATCTTGTGACCACATCACATGCAAGGGCATGACATCACCTAGGCTTTTATTAGTATAGACTAGGGGCCTGGTGCACGAAATTTGTGCACTGGGGGGGGGGGGGTCCCTCAGCCCAGCCTGTCCCCTCTCACAGACTGGGAGCCCTGAGGGGATGTCCTACTGATGGCTTAGGCCCACTCCCCACTCCCCGGGCCTAAGCCGCAGTATGGCCTTCCTCTGCAGGAGGCAACTGGGCTGATCAGGGGAAGGCGCCAGCCCCATCACCCCGCTGCTGCAGCCACCGCAGCTGCCAAGGTGTTTTCATCAACACGGACTCCAGTCCCTTCACCATGAAAAAATGACAACTTTCTTTAGGCATTTTCAAGATGTGTCTTTCATAGGATATGACATTTCTTTCTTTCTTTGTTTTTATCCTCACCTGAGGATATGTTTCCATTGATTTTTAGAGAGTGTGGAAGAGAGAGGGAGAGACAGAGAGAAACACCAATGTGAGAGGGTCACTTTGATTGGTTGCCTCCTGCATGAGCCCTGACCTGGGCCCCGGCCAAGGAGGAGCCTGTAACCTAGGTACATGCCCTTGATCAGAATCGAACCTGGACCCTGTGGTTGGCAGGCCGAGGCTCTATCCACTGAGCAAAACTGGCTAGGGCAGGATATGACATTTCTTAGGCCCTCCAGCAGCGGACCTTCATTTTTTCCTCCAGGAGTGTGGTGGAAAAACACTAGATCACATTCTTGGATTCTTATAACCCAAGTTACCAAGAACACTGCAAGTGGAAGTGTACAGGGAGCTTAGACAATGAGCGGTCAGAAAAGATGTTTACACCCAAACTGGTTTGGCTCAGTGGATAGAGCGTTTGCCTGCAGACTGAAAGGTCCCAGGTTTGATGCCTGTTAAGGGCATGTACCTTGGTTGGGGGCACATCGCCAGTGGGGAGTGTGTAGGAGGCAGTTGATCGATGTTTCTCTCTCATCCAAGTTTCCGACTGTCTATCCCTCTGCCCTCTTCTCTGTAAAAATATCAATAAAATATATTTTTTAAAAAAAGAAAAGAAAAGGTGTTTCCTCTGCAGCTCATGCACAGAGTACCCCCTGCATTGTGTCCACTGGGCTATGGGCATGTCCCCGCCGCCCGGGGGGGCACGCCCCCGAGGCCAGCCACCAGCCCCATGTTGTGGGTGCCGGGCTGGGGGACGTGCAGAGACCCCGGGCTGCACAGTGGCTGCCAGGTCTCCACATGCCCTCGAGGCCAGCAGCCAGCCCCGCTTTGTGGGCACCGGGCTGGAGGGTGTGGACCCAGGCCGCTGCTTCGTGCTGGTGTATGCTCAAGCGGCTGCAGGGCGGGAACATCTGCTTGGCGCCTGCACCTGTAGGCCCGGAGTGGGCGGGGGCATTCTGGGACCCAGGCCACTCAGGGCCTATGCACAGGCCTACAGGCTAGGAGCGGCCTGGGTCCCAAGGATGTTCCCAGGACCCAGGCTGCTCGGCACCTGTGTATGCAAATTAACCCACCATCTTTGTTGGATTAATTTGCATACTCACTCCTGCTTGGCTGGTGAGCGTAGCAGAGGTATGGTCAATTTACATGTTTCTCTTTTATTATATAGGATGTTCTAAGGATCTGGTTTTGTATTTGTATTAGGCAAAGGGTTCAACAGTATCTCAGTTGGCTGTCTGGATTTTTCAGGGTTGGTCAGAAAGCTTAGGTTATTTGCTAAGAAAGTGAAAGGCAAGGCAGCTAACCATGCCCACACAACCTTCCGCTATTCTCTCTTTGGACCTCACTAACTCTCCTTTGTAAGTCTCAAGGCCATTGATCACCTCTTGAATATATTTTTTAAATTGTCTGCTGTGCTAAATGTTCTTTCTCTCTGACTTAAGGTGAACCTTCCCATAATTGCATCATAGTGTTTACACAATAATCTTAAATAATTTTAAAAATATGTCTTTTATCCTATAAGGTTCTTAGAATATTAAAAAACATTTTTACTCTCAGAGCTGAGTATAGTGTCTGCTTTATAAGTGGTCACTTCACCTGGGCATCCCACCAACTAGTGCTTCTGCTGTCAGGCATGTCATAAGTGAGGCTAAATGTCTGAAGAATAGCTTCATGGAAATGAAAAGAAAACATAATTACTGTGAACAGCTGTCAGAGACCAAAAACAAAAAAAGACAAATAGGGAGATTGATTGTATTCAGGGGACTGAAGAAGGCAGTTCCCCAGATCTAAGGAGGGAGTAGAGCACTCAGCAGGGGGTGTTGCCTTACACTTGGACAGGAAGCCATAACATGTTGTAGGTGAGTTGACTTACATTGAGCTGTTTTACAAAAGCAGGGAGAGTCTCATTCGGTTATCTGAACAGGAACCTTTATTTTTCTCTGTGGTTACCTCATTTCTTTGCAGAATAAAGGGTTCTAATTCCAGCTAATCACCCATGAGATAAAGGATGGGCAGTTGTGCAGCCCCTGGCTGCTGGAAACCAATCATTCTACCACTAATAGAAAGATGTGTCCAGGAAACTGGGAAGGCTGGTCAACAACCTTAATTGTTTTGATCACTCACTGTTTAGTTGAAACATTGTTAGCTGAAGCAGCCTCCACCTGTTTGTTTCATGTAAATTTCTGTTATTGAAATTTCCTGCCTAAAGGTTATGGGCTTATCCCATAGTCTCAATAAAAGGGATTGCAAGGCCAGAGCAAGGGGTAGTCTTCCCACTAGAGGTTGACTCCCGCCTGGCTCCCCATTTTCCCAAATTAACTCTTTTCTCTCTTCATTTTAGTGTGCGGTCTCCTCCAGAAACCGGAGCCTGAGTGGGCCCTGAACCACGCGGGTCGTGTTAAGGGATCCCACACCTGGCCTTGACATTAGGTTCAGGCGGAAGGTGAGGATCTGAGACTTCTCACAGGTGAACAAGGGAGCCGAGGGACAGCAAGGCCAACTGGAGTCATGAATGGCAGAGTCTGAGCCAGATGGGAAAACGTCATCCTTTTCCGTAAGCCATTTTCCAGAAAACAAATGGGTATGGGATTTTGGGGTAAAAAAGTAAACTAGGGCTGTTTCTAAACTGTTCTCTGGGTTGGAAACCAAGATGGCGGCATAGGTAAGCACCTAACTGCTGCCTCGCACAACAATTTAAAAACTACAACTAAAAGACAGAACGGACACAATCCAGAACCACAGGAAAGCTGGCTGAGTGAAAATTCTACAACTAGAAGGAAAGAGAAAAGCTCACAGAGAATTGGAGGTACGGCAAAGGGTCTTTGTGCGGGCAGAGAGGAAGGGCGGCTGAGAGCCTGGCTGACTTTCTCTGGCGGAAGGGGGAAGGAAGCCCCCGACCACACTGAATCCCAGTTCTGGGCGAGCCCCTGGGGACCCACGCTCTTACGGGGGGAGTCTGGACTCTCAGGCGGAGACTAGGGAGCCGGGGAAGGCAGAGGTCTGAGGTAGCACGCATGCCAGTGTGCACAAAGGCTGCAGAGGTTGCCTTAGGCTCTCCCTAGTGGAAGGGAGTCAGAGGCTCCTGACTGCACTGGGCCCCAGTTCTGACTGCACTGAACCCCGGTTCCAGGCGAGCCCCTGGGGACCCATGCTCTTGTGGGGGGAGTCTGGACTCTCAGGTGGAGACTCGGGAGCCGGGGAAGGCAGAGGTCTGAAGGAGCACGCGTGCCAGTGCGCACAAAGGCTGCGGAGGTTGCCACAGGCTTTCCCTAGTGGAAGGGAGTCAGAGGCTCCTGACTGCACTGAGCCCCAGTTCTGACTGCACTGAACCCCAGTTCCAGGTGGGCCCCTGGGGACCCACACTCTTGTGGGGGGAGTCTGGACTCTCGGGCGGAGACTCGGAAGCTGGGGAAGGCAGAGGTCTACACGTGCGCGCAAGGGCAAGGCTGACAGGAAGCCAAGACTGTCTGCTCCACCCTGAGACTCCACCCCATCCAAGCTGAGCACAGAGGCTATTGCAATTTGGCAAGTCTAATCCTATAAGGCAGTCTCCAGCTCTGAACTTCTCCCAGCGTAGACACAGCTGATCCTTATAGCCAACTGGCCTGGAGGTCAATTCCTCCCAGTGATACCAACAACAATCAAGACTTAATTACAACAAGGCTGTACACACAGTCCACAAAGGGGTGCATCAAGAGTGTCCACCTCAGGTTAACTGGAGAGGCAGAACCCACTGGGCCATATAGGAAACCTAGCACACAAATTTACCCTACCAACTCAGGGAAGCAGTGAAAATGCGGCGTCAAAGAAACAGATCACAAACGAAAGAAATGGAAGAAAACAAACGACTGGATATAGAATTCAAAACCACGGTTATAAGGCTTTTCAAGAATATCCTAGAAAAGGCCGATAAATATAACGAGACCCTCGAAGATATGAAAAAGGACCAACTAGAAATTAAACATACACTGACTGAAATAAAAAATATTATACAGAGACCCAACAACAGACTAGAGGAACACAAGAATCAAGTCAAAGAATTGAAATACAAAGAAGCAAAAAACACTCAACCGAAAAAGCAAAAAGCAAAAAAAAAAATCCAAAAAGTTGAAGATAGTATAAGAAGACTCTGGGACAACTTCAAGCGTACCAACATCAGAATTATGGGGGTGCCAGAAGAAGAGAGAGAGCAAGATACTGAAAACCTATTTGAAGAAATAATGACAGAAAACTTCCCCCACCTGGTGAAAGAAATAGACTTACAAGTCCAGGAAGTGCACAGAACCCCAAACAAAAGGAATCCAAAGAGGACCACACCAAGACACATCATAATTAAAATGCCAAGAGCAAAAGACAAAGAGAGAATATTAAAAGCAGCAAGAGAAAAACAGTTAATTACCTACAAGGGAGCACCCATACGACTGTCAGCTGATTTCTCAACAGAAACTATGCAGGCCAGATGGGAGTGGCAAGAAATTTTCAATGTGATGAATAGCAAGAACCTACAACCAAGATTACTCTACCCAGCAAAGCTCTCATTCAGAATTGAAGGGCAGATAAAGAGCTTCACAGAGAAGAAAAAACTAAAGGAGTTCATCACCACCAAACCAGTATTATATGAAATGCTGAAAGGTATTCTTGAAGAAGAGGAAGAAGAAAAAAGTAAAGATAAAAATTATGAACAACAAATACATATCTATCAACAAGTGAACCTAAAAATCAAGTGAATTAAAAACCTGAGGAACAGAATAATCTGGTGAATAAAATAGAATCAGGGGCATAGAAAGGGAGTGGACTGATAATTCTCAGGGGGAAAAGGGTATGGGGGGTTCAGGAAGAGACTGGACAAAAATCATACACCTATGGATGAGGACAGTGGCGGGGGGGGGGAGGTAAGGGCAGAAGGTGGGGTGGGAACCGGGTGGAGGGGAGCTATGGGGGGAAAAAGGAGAAACAATTGTAATAATCTGAATAAAGATTTATTTAAAAAAATAAAAAAATAAAGCAAAAGCTGTTTATTGAAAAAATAAAAAATAAAAAAAAATAAACTGTTCTCTGGAAGTGAAGAAGTCAGTTTTAGCTCAACCTTGTGTTAAATTAGTTGAACAAGGAGGCCATTAGACCGAAGTGATTCTAATGTTGTGGTGGCCTAAGTAAGCAACCTAAAATCTAAGCCTGTAAATGTCTCAAGGTTACAAAATCAAAACACCAAGGACAACCAATCACAAACAGCCACGAGGCTTTAGGCTAGAGCCAATCAATAATTTCCTTTCTTTTCTTCTGCACTTTATAGGTCTTTCCCAGTCTCCTGTGCACCCAGGGCTCCCAACAACTTCTGGTTTTGGTTTCTGCCTAATTTGATTCGATTTTTACTCAAATTATTAAAACTTTTAATATGATTTAACTTAATGTTTTAAGCTTAGAGAATATTTGCAGTGAGATGGTTTCTGGTATTTGTATTTAATGCTGTTTATTATTATTTACTCTAGCTTAGTAGGTTTTCTTCAAAATTAATAACTTCTGTAAATATATGTCAGGTATTTTCGGTTATACATTTGTATTGTTTTTTTTTCCTTTTCACTGAAACTCCTTCATTGGTTTATTGGTCCAACTTTCATTGGTTCCTTTTTTTTTTTTTGGTCACAACATGCTTCTAAATTATAGTAATATATCATTACTTCCAACAGATGTGAGCTCATTTGTAGGGTCAGAAATGTGACTCCCAAAATGTGCTAATACAGTGGAAAAAAGCGTTGATGCTTTTGTTTAATTTTATTAATAAGCAAGATTTTTTTCCTTGTCCTACATAGAAACTAGGTTAACTTTCAGTTTAAAAAGTCTTGCAAAATAAATGACCATGTGTTTGATTTATATAGGCAGCATAGAAACTGTGCACTTTAAAACGGAAAGATTTTATGCTAGGATTTATGCTACATGTAGTTTGTTAGATGTGGGTCAAATTAATGGAATATTTCATTGGTATTGTTCTGCCAGAATTCATAAGAACACTATAATTCTGCACTGGTTACACTCCTTCAATCTCACTGAAACAACAAAGGTTCAGTATGTGATACATGGTGCTATAATATTGATTGTTTATACATTTACTTTCTCTTTATCATGTAACTCCAGGGATTCCTGCTTCCCTTCAAATGCATGATTCTTACCAACTAGGCCACAGGGATTAACAAGAAACAACAGCAGATTTCTTCTAAACTTTTATATCCAATGAACTTTTATATCTTTAGTGAGATATAGAAAAAATGGTCATTTTTTTCTTCATAATAAATTTTCACAAAAAATTATTGTAATCCATATAAGATAGCCTGATTCTTTTGAGATGCATACCTATTAAGAATGACTAAATTCATATTGAAAAAAAAAAGACATTTGTAGATACTGTTATCATTGAGATATCCTTTCAACATCATTAAAAATCAGTAATAGCACAGAAAGGTCTATGCTAAAATATATGTATGTGTGTTATCTTCTTTTTTTAAAAAATAAATCAGATTATTACAGGTGTTCCTCTTTTTTCCCCCCATAGCTCCCCTCCACTTGATTCCCCACCCCACCCCATGCCCTCCCCCCCGCCACTGTCTTCATCCATAGGTATAAGCTTTTTGTCCAGTCTCTTCCCGCACCCCTCACACCCCCTCCCCCCTGAGATTTGTCATCCACTCCCTTTCTATGTCCCTGATTCTATTATATTCACCAGTCCATTCTGTTCTTCAGATTTTTTATTCACTTGATTTTCAGATTCACTTGTTGGTAGGTATGTATTTGATGTCATTTTGTTGTTCATAATTTTTATCTTTACCTTTTTCTTCTTCTTCCTCTTCTTAAAGAACACCCTTCAGCATTTCATGTAATCCTGGTTTGGTGGTATGAACTCCTTTAGCTTTTTCTTATCTGTGAAGCTCTTTATCTGACCTTCAACTCTGAATGATAGCTTTGCTGGGTAGAGTAATCTTGGTTGTAGGTTCTTGCTGTTCATCACTTTGAATATTTCTTGCCACTCCCTTCTGGCCTGCATAGTTTCTGCCGAGAAATCAGCTGACAGTTGTATGGGTGTTCCCTTGTAGGTAACTAACCGTTTTTCTCTTGCTGCTTTCAAGATTCTCTCTTTGTCTTTTGCCCTTGGCATTTTAATTATGATGTGTCTTTGTGTGGTCCTCTTTGGATTCCTCTTGTATGGGGTTCTGTGTGCTTCCTGGACTTGTAAGTCTATTTCTTTCACCAGGTAAGGAAAGTTTTCTGTCATTATTTCTTCTAATAGGTTTTCAATATTTTGCTCTTTCTCTTCTTCTGGCACCCCAAAAATTCGGATGTTGGTATGCTTAAAGTTGTCCCAGAGGCTCCTTACACTATCTTCATATTTTTGGATTTTTTCTTTTTGTTTTTCTGGTTGGGTGTTTTTTGTTTTCTCATATTTCAGATCTTTGGTTTGATTCTTGGGGTATGTTGATCTACAGTTGAGTTTCTGTATATTCTATATTTCAGACAGTGTATGTTTAATTTCTGACTGGTCCTTTTCCATTTTTTTGGCATTCTCATTAAGGTCCTTGAAGGTCTCACTAAGCTCCTCGGAGGTCTCATCAAGTTTCTCGGTGGTTTTTAGAAGATTCTTGAGTAACCTTATAAATGTGGTTCTGAACTCTATGTCGTCCATTAGTTTGCTTTCCTCCATTTCTCTCATTCGTGACATGTTTCTTTGTCTCCACATTTTGTTGCTTCCTTGTGTTGATGGAGTGGCTTTGTGTGGTAGGTGACCTAGAGGGGCCAGTAGCTCAGCCTCCCCAATCACCTGAGGTGGACACCTTTGGTACACCCCTTTGTGGGCTGAGTGCACAGTCTTGGTGTAGTTAAGCCTTGATTGCTGGGAGGAATTGACCTCCAGGCCAATTGGCTGTGAGGACCCGCTGTGTCTATAATGGAAGAACTGCTGCACTGGAGACACGCTTATGGTGCAGGACTTGTTTCAGTGGGACTTTGGTGCTCACTGAGTCTGCCTCTTGAATGTGTCACTTATGGATGTGAGGAGTTGAAATCTGGTGTCTCACACTGACCACTAGGTACACTGGCTTCTGGATCTCCAATGGGGTGCAGGTCAGCTACTGTCTGAGGCCACCCAGCAGGAGCTACAGCAAGAACTACAGTTTTCTCTTCTTTGCTTGGGGTTTGGAGGTTTTGGAGCTGTCTGACCCGGGCTGCAAGTTTGCTAGGTTAAGCTGCGATAAGGCAGGCCATTTATACGCTAAAGCCGCTGCTTGGAGCTTGGGTGGGTTCGTAGATTGTGCAGGGTGGGGTCTCAGGGAGTGACTAGGCTAGGGTGTGGCAAACAGCGATGGCTGCCAGTAAGCCGGCTCTGCGGCTCTGCGTCTTCTACCGTGTCCCCGCGTCCCACGCCCCAGCACAATAAACAATTGTTCCTGTGCGCAGCCCTGCAAGCAAGCCTCCCTCACTTTCCGAACCCACGGCAGACAGTCCAGCTTCTCCCTGTAGGAGTTTGGGTCCCCTGCGCCTCCCCAGAAACTGGAGTTCAGAGTAATCGGGAGCTTATCTCCCTTCGAGTTGAAAACAGCAGCGCTCCCAGTCACCCGTCACCAGCCCGATTCGTGCATCTCCGTACCTCAGCTTTTCAGCGCTTGTGCACCCCTCAATGCTGTTTGCTCTTTCCTTCTAGTTGTAGAACTTCCACTCAGCCAGCTTTCCTGTGGTTCTGGGTGATATACGTTTTGTCTTTTAGTTGTAGTTTTGAAATTGTTGTGCGAGGCAGCAGTTTAGGTGTTTACCTATGCTGCCATCTTGGTTCTCCCCCTGTGTGTGATCTTCTTGCTGTAGGAATACACGATGAGAGAACCTAAATATGGCAAAGAATTCATAGGATGCCTTTCAGGCTTTACAACCTGCCTAATTCAGAAGGTCTAGGTAAAGAAGATTAACTCTAAACTCCGTGACTGGTGACAATTTTTCAAAATCCATTACCCAAGAGAAATAGTTAATAAAAACAACTCTTTAAAATAGAGCCAGCCAATCTAGATTACTCACTAAAGAATGGTTTGTAGATCACCAACATAAATTTTAGAAATAGTAAATTTCTATTACTACTCCATGCCTTTGTAAAAATTTTTTTTTGGAAAGTGGGGAATGATATTAATAATTACGAATAATTAATAATTCCCTTCCTCCTGCCAGGAGGCATGCATTTTAAAATTACGATATTAATAATTTTAAAATGCATGCCTCCTGGCAGGAGGAAGGGAAATACTGAAATATGACCCTGGCATTGTCCATAACAAAGGCTACCTACTCTTCAGAGGAAAGACTGTACCAGAGTCTTATCTCACCCAGAAGGATGGGCCTTATCCAATTTCATCCTCTCTAGCTCACCTGTCTCACCTAAGAGGGAATTGGGAGCTAAGAAACACTTGTAAAAGTCACATCCCAGGGCCACAGACCCACTAACAACTCAGATTTCATCATATATATATATAACTCTAATATGCAAATAGACCGAACAGTGGAACAACCGAACAACCGAACAACTGGTGTGCTGACCACCAGGGTGCACGCGCGGAACATGGCGGGCATCGGCAGCAGGCGGAAGAGCATGGAACATGGCGGGCATCGGCAGCAGGCGGAAGAGCATGGAACATGGCGGGCATCGGCAGCAGGTGGAAGAGCATGGAACATGGTGGGCATCGGCAGCAGGTGGAAGAGCATGGAACATGGTGGGCATTGGCAGCAGGTGGAAGAGCATGGAACATGGTGGGCATTGGCAGCAAGCGGAAGAGCGTGGAACATGGTGGGCATTGGCAGCAGCGGGATGGTGGAACAGGTGGGTGGGGCCACTAGACCAAGGCAGGGCGTCAGTCGCTGTCATTGGGGTGAGCCTCTGGTGGTTACTGAAAATTCTTTGCTCCCACACGTTGCGGTCCCACCTGGCACTCACACCTGCAGCTGGCGCCGGCCCCGCTTGTACCTGCAGCCTGCGCTAGAGCTGCCACTCGAAATCATGGTCAGTACCTGGTGGTGGCTCCGATCGCTAGGCACTGTCAACGGTGCGAGTGGTGGCTGCCGGCCCTGATCACTCCTGAGGGCTTCTCCCCTCCCCCTGCTCCTGAGGGGCAATTGGGGCCGGCAGCCGCCTCTTGCACCCGCTGTTGGTGCTGGCCCCAATCGCTCCATGCTATCAGTAGGTGCGAGTTGGGCCCGCGCCGTCAGCAGGTGGGAATGGTGGCGGCAGGAGTGGGGTTGCCAGCAGACAGGAGACCGGGGGCCGAGGCAGGAGGGGCTGGGCAGGGGCACGGAGGATGGGCTGAGACCCGCCCCTGTGCCCACCTCAGCCTAGTGGCCCACAGTTTCTTTCAAGGTGCATAAATTCGTGCACTGGGTTCCTAGTAATATTATAGAAAGCTTCCCCTCTCCACCACATTAATAGGAATCCAGGATTTTAAAAGTGGATTACAGTTTAACAAAATGAAAGACTCAGATTCTAATGAGGAAGGAGTTCTTAGGGAAGCTCAGAGATAATAGGGGAGATGAAAAGAATATTGAAGGAATTTGAAGCCTAAAAGAAAAACAAATAAGCAAAGAATGACCTGTCTTTGATATTAATATAGACTAAAAAGACAGACATGTTGAAAGCTAAGTGACTTTATATGACCAAATTTCCTGTAAAAATCTTTGTAATTTTTTTGAGGAATCTCCATACTGTTTTCCATAGTGACTGCATCATTTACAAGTACACGAGGGTTCCCTTTTCTCCACGTTTTCATCAACCCTTGTTATTTGTTAACTAAAGGCCCGGTGCATGAAATTCGTACATGGGGGCTGGGGTGTGTCCCTCAGCCCAGCCTGCACCCTCTCCAATCTGGGACCCTCAAGGGATGTCCGACTGCCCTTTTAGGCCTGATCCTACTGGGATCGGGCCTAAAAGGGCAGTCGGACATCCCTCTCACAATCCATGACTGCTGGATCCCAACTGCTTGCCTGCCTACCTTCCTGATTGCCCCTAACTGCTTCTGCCTGCCAGCCTGATCACCCCCTAACCACTCCCCTGTCAGCCTAATTGATGCCTAACTGCTCCCCTGCCAGCCTATTTTCCCCTAACTGCCCTCCCCTGCAAACCTGCTCACCCCTAAATGCCCTCCCCTGCAGGCCCTGTTGCCCCCAACTTCCTTCCTCTGCCAGCCTGGTCACCCCTAACTGCCCTCCCCTGCAGGCTTGATTGTCCTCAACCGCCCTCCCTTGCAGGCCTGGTCCCTCCCAACTGCCCTCCCCTGCTGGCCCATCTTGTGGTGGTCATCTTGTGTCCACATGGGGGCAGCCATCTTGTGTGTTGGAGTGATGGTCAATTTACATATTACTCTTTTATTAGATAGGACTAGAGGACTGGTGCACGAAATTCGTGAATGGGGGTGTGTGTGTCCCTCAGCCCAGCCTGCACCCTCTCCAATCTGGGACCCCTCGAGGGCAGTTGGACATCCCTCTCACAATCCAGGACTGCTGGATCCCAACTGTTCCCCTGCCTCTGCCTGATTGCCCCTAACCGCTTCTGCCTGCCAGCCTGATCACCCCCTAACCACTCCCCTGCCAGCCTGATTGATGCCTAACTGCCCCCCTGCCAGTCTGTTTGCCCCTAACTGCCTTTCCCTGCAGGCCTGGTTCCCCCCTCAATTGCTCTCCCCTGCAGGCCTGGGTTTTCCCGAACTTCCCTCCTCTTCCAGCCTGGTCACCCCTAACCGCCCTCCCCTGCAGGCTTGATCACCCCCAACTGCCCTCCCTTGCAGGCCTGGTCCCTCCCAACTGCCCTCCCCTGCTGGCCATCTTGTGGTGGCCATCTTGTGTCCACATGGGGGCAGCCATCTTTGACCACATGTGGGCAGCCATCTTGTGTGTTGGAGTGATGGTCAATTTACATATTACTCTTTTATTAGATAGGATAGAGGCCTGGTGCATGGGTGGGGGCCAGCTGGTTTGCCCTGAAGGGTGTCCTGGATCAGGGTGGGGGTTCCCTTGGGGCATGGGGTGGCCTGGGAGAGGGGCCTGTGGTGGTTTGCAGGCCAGTCACGCCCTTTGGTGACCCAAGCAGAGGCCCTGGTATCTGGGATTTATTTATCTTCTATAATTGAAACTTTGTAGCCTGGAGCAGAGCCAAGCCTCCTGCTCGCTCTGGGGCTGCAGCCATTTTTGTTCGGATTTATTTATCTTCTCTAATTGAAACTTTGTAGCCTTGAGTGGAGGCCTGGGCCTGCTAGGGTGTGCGGAAAGCTTGGCTTCCTCCATTGCTGGGGAAACCCAAGCCTCCTGCTCACTCCATGGCTGTAGCCATCTTGGTTGGGTTAATTTGCATACTTGCTCCTGATTGGCTGGTGGGCGTGGCTTGTGGGTGTAGCAGAGTGATTGTTAATTTGCATATTGCTCTTTTATTAGATAGGATTTTTTGAAAATAGCCATTCTGACAGGTGCAAGGTAATAGTCACTGTGGTTTTGATATCCATTTCTTTGATGATTAGTAATGCTGAGAATTTTTCATATGTCTGTGATACAGAGAACAAACTGATGGTTGCCAGAGGGGATGGGAGTTGAGGGATGGGTGAAAAAGGTGAAGGGGAATAAGAGGTACGAACTTCCAGTTATAAACTAAATAAGCCACAATGATGTAGTGTACAGCCCAAGGGATATAGTCAATCGTATTGCAATAATTTTTCCGAGTGACAGGTGGTTGCTAGACTTATCCTGGTGATGACATTGTAAGGTATATAAATGTCAAATCACTAAGTTGTATGCCTGAAACTAATATAATATTGAATTCTAACTATACTTTAATAAAATTTTTAAAACGTCTTTCTAAACTTTATAATGAAATACCTCAGATCAGCCAAATGCTTTAAAAAGCTATATTTTGGAACAAGTGAGAAGTTTAATTGGAATATCTGCAAAAACAAAAAAAACACCACCTTAACTTTGGGTCAGGATCTGTTTCTCAGGGAGGTGAATTTTATCTAGATGCAATTAAATGAATTATAATAAATATTTCTGGCAATAATAAAATGTGTAGCTTTTGAAAAGTGAGGGCTTTGTTTTGTTTTACTTTTGATTTTTTGCTGGAAACTTTCAGAGTCTAGTGCAGCCGTGGGCAAACTACGGCCCGCGGGCCGGATCCGGCCCGTTCGGCTGTTCTATCTGGCCCACGGAGCCAAAAGAGCAGAGGGTTCTCTTGCTCTCCCCTCCGCTCCTTTACTTTGAATTTATATTAGTTCACACAAACACTCCATCCATGCTTTTGTTCCGGCCCTCCGGTCCAGTTTAAGAACCCATTGTGGCCCTCGAGTCAAAAAGTTTGCCCACCCCTGGTCTAGTGAGTGAAGTGCAGATTTTAATCTGAGAGTGTTTCTCCTTCTTCAGATTGAGATTATTTCTGAACTAGAGGCCCAGTGCATGAAATTTGTGCACCAGTAGGGTCCCTAGGCCTGTGGGGCAACTGGCGGGGTGATCAGGGGGGGTTCCTACTGGTATCCGCCATGGCCGGCCTGGCACTCCCCGCTCACCGGCTCCATCCCCCGCCACTGCTGCTGGTAGCTTCCCTCTGCGGGGGCGACCAGCGGGGAGATCAGGAGGGGGCCCCTGCTCACACCCGCTTTGGCTGGCCTGGGGCCTGCGGGCTGGGGGCAGCTCCTGCATTGAGCATCTGCCCCTGGTAGTCATTGCACATCATAGTGACTGGTCATTCCACTGGTTGTTCTGCCATTTGGTCGATTTGCATATTAGGCTTTTATTATATAGGGTTTTGTGGGCATTTATCATTGATGATCTTTAAAGAGACTTTTAATAATAAAAATAAAACAATGTTTTCCTAAAATTAAGCCATACAGATACTTCCTAAAATCAAACATAGTATGCACTCATTATCATATAAATGATATTTATAATAGAGATATTTACTTTTTGGAGAATGCATATGGAGGAAAAAAGGAGCAAATTCACATAACTGCAGAGCAATGTGTGTATTTTAAGATCTGTTGAGGGCTTAATTGTGGATCTCAAAGAATAGTCCAGCTCTCACAGATATGCAAGGAAAAGCTTGGAGGAGTCTATACATTGTCCAGCCAGTGAGCTACTCGCAGTTATTTGTCCCATTCAAACAGAGAGGGGGGAAGGAGGCTAGCCCCCTATTTTGTTTGTTAATCCTCACCGAAGGACAGCTTTCCCATTGATTTTTAGAGGAAGTGGAAAGCAGGGGGAGAGACAGAGAGAGACAAATCAATTAGCTGACTCCCTCATGCACCCTGACAGGGGCAGGGATGGAGCTTGCAACCAAGGTATATGCCCTTGACCAGAATGGAACCCACAACCCTTCATTCCATGGGCTGAAGCTCTAACCACTGAACAAAACCATCTAGGGCAGCCCTCCCCTCTTTTTCTTCCTTCTTCAGTCCTATCAGACA
Organism: Plecotus auritus; assembly: GCF_963455305.1. Classification (NCBI taxonomy): domain Eukaryota; kingdom Metazoa; phylum Chordata; class Mammalia; order Chiroptera; family Vespertilionidae; genus Plecotus; species Plecotus auritus. Next base: position 48,836,741 of record NC_137782.1, read on the forward strand.
ATCAGAATTAGCCACCTTTGGTCAGACTTCCATGATAATGTTCTTCTGATATTGGTCCCACACGGTACACCTAGGTTTAGTTTTCTGAAACACTGGAATGGACTCTGATCAACATATGCAAAACGTATGGATCACACATGTATCATACTGAAGCTAGATCTAATATCAGTGTTCAGAGCTAGGAAACTACTCACAGAGCTCTGAGATAGTTCAATCCATTTTCTTAGGGGAAATCACATCTGCTCTCATATACAAATCTGATATAACTCACTGTCGTGACTATGTCACCACCTCTTGCATTTCCCAGTTCATTTTAGCTCAACTCCATGTGTATATCTTTCCTACAGGTTACATGCTCCTCCATTCCTGCCCTAACATGGATAACATTATGGAAATAAGCTTTTCCTCTGACTACTGGATCTGTGTTCTCTAAGTCACTATTGCTGTTTGATAAATTGTGTCTGTACAATGGGAACCAAAAAACCAAAACGTCTTGTCCTTCATAGTTCGTTCCCCCATTCTCTGTGTCATGAGGGCTGGTGGATTTGTGGGGCTTCATGTAGGTTTCTTCTTTTCAGATCTCAGTGATTGCCTGCTGTATTGTTCAGTTTCCCTTCTAGAACTAGAGACCAACATTATGGCATCTGAGGAATTCCTTACACTTCTTGCATACTAATACAAAATTTCTATTACAAAAACCAAAGAGCAAATTAGTTTGACTTTTTCATGAATGCATGTATGTATTATGTAAATATTACAATACACATATATATGGCACACATATACTCACATGTATATGTACACATATATAAATATATATTTATCCTTTTCAGTGTGTTTCCACTTTTCAAAATAGCAAAAAAATTCATCATGTATCTATTTGTTTCTAATACTCACTCATTACCGTGGCAACACCTTATCTGAGTCTTACCTGATCAGGTGAACTTTTTTACAGCTATTGTCTGGTGATACCATCCTACGAACAAAAGGAGTTTGATGATTCTATCAAAAGGAGTTTATGCATCCTATCCTTGTATGTACTAGTGTAAGAGGCTTTCTTACTGCATTCATTCCCCATTAACTCACCCAGGCGCATGGATAAACATTATTTTTGGAAGAAGTAAAGATTAAATGCACAATTCAGGATTCACCTGGAAACTTGAATCTCTCCTCTCCAGATGACTTTCTTATGTAAAACCACCTATTTAGTTTCCCAGTGTCAGCTTGGAAATAACTTAAAACATTCCAAGATTTTTTTTTTTTTTTGTGGGGGGGCTACTTTTCCTTATGTTATTTGTAGAGGGAGTTTTACAATGGAGGAAACAAAAAGATCTCAATTCATCTTCTATGCTGTCCATGTCACTTTCAGTTTCTGTGAGACGTTATGTAATATGTAACACACATCACAGAGCTTGTCTCCACCTTTGTGTTGAAAACACGGGATTATCATTGTTTTCTCCTCAAATGTTTGGCAGCTTTGCCTTTTCCCCAACCCCATCTGTCTTTTTGCAGCTGTTCGGTTGCATGTATACTCACATTTTTGGCTTTCAAAATCAATAATTAAAAGTGGTTTATTTTTGTTGTCGTTGTTGCTGTTACATAAAAATTCCTCAAGCCCCAAACTCTAATGACCCATCTCTTCCCATCTGCCAACCCCCCCTCCCATGTTCATTCTCAAGATCATCTCAGATCAATATAATTGGCATAACATTTTTAAACTCAGAATTTTTCAAAGTTCACTTCATTTATCCATTCATACATATTAATGTAAAGTGGCTGTGCCTACACATTAAAAAAAAAAAAAAACCTCCATATGTACCTTTAAATTTTATTCAAGAATAACATAAATGGAAGTACTCATGTACCTAATTATGACTCAGGTATGAAAGGCATTGTGACATGTTTATTAAATAGATTTCAAAATGTCCCAATCTCTAAAATAGGATGGACATATATACAACTTTTCAGTTCATTATTCACTGAGAAAATATTCCACTTGAAGGGGCCAACGTAATGAGTAGATCATCTAATGTCCTATAGTTGTAAATATGAGGAGGCATTTCAGGGGAAGAAGCACAAATGCACATGTACACCAATGAATGTGCTACCTCTGGGCATCACATTCACTTGTAGATGCCAGGCATATATGAAAGAAATGGAGAAATTCTGATTCAGGGAAAAGACTAAACATTACTCTGAATACCTTAAGATGCGTCTGTACGACAATTCGTGGTTGGAAGCTTGTGGACACATATCTGAGCAATGAATGCATCACTAATTTGGAATTTTAACTAGCTTTTTTTTTTTTTTTTTCCTTTTGGTTGCTATTTTAACTGCAAATTCCAAAAGCTTGGAGTTATACACCAGAGGAGATCTGTCACATTAAGTGATTTAGAAAGTCTGTGCTTAAGGAGGAGCTGCATTGAAAAGCAAAAAGGAAGAAATTAGTTCAAAGCAAAAACATGGCCATAAACAGTAAGAGCTGTGAGTACATGGGTGCATCAGAAAGTCAGTCAGTCACTGTCATATGTCAACCACCCACCACACTTCCTACAGGCTCCTTAGGTACCTTGTCTGCACTCCCAGCCTGCACAACGGGTGACTTCCTACTGCATACGATGCTCCACCGTAACTCAGGGGGCCCATGACAGCTGGAAGGCTCCATGCAACTCCCCAAAGTCAGTGTCAACTGAAGTGGCACCCAGATATCACACCCCCCCAACCCAGTTTCTTTTCTTTCTTTCCTTTTCTCTTTTTCTTTTCTTTCCTTTTTTTAATCTTTATTGTTTTTTTTCTTTATTAAGATATTACATATGTGTCCTTAACACCCCATTGCTCCCCCACCCCCCCCCCACTCATGGCCTCACCCCCCTGGTGTCTGTGCCCATTGGTTAGGCTTATATGCATGCGTACAAGTCCTTTGGTTGATCTCTCCCCCTTACCCCCACCCTCCCCTACCTTCCCTCTGAGGTTTGACGGTCTGATCCATGCTTCTTTGTCTCTGGATCTGTTTTTGTTCATCAGTTTATGTTGTTCATTATAATCCACAAATGAGTGAGATCATGTGATATTTATCTTTCTCTGGCTGGCTTATTTTGCTAATCTTTATTGTTGAAAGTATTACATATGTCCCCCCTTTTCCCCCATTGACCCTCCAGCCCACCCCACCCTGCAGTTTCTTTTCTATATAAAAGTATGAGATGGATTTAGTAAGTGAACAGTTTTCTTTGGTAATCAAATGCATCTATGGTTACATAATTTGCAAACATTTAAAAAATATTTGAATCTCTGTACTTCTTCATTTCTATGAAATTTGTAATTATTTTTATGAAATGGTTCTGTTATCTAATTCATTACAAGTGCTCTTGAAGATTAAAACCAGCTTACATGAGTTATACAATGCACTAGGATTAGTGAGCTGCTGTTCACCTCATCTTGTTGCTAATACAGTAAGCCAGAATTCTCACTGTTGATGCTATTCAGCATATCTCTCAATTGCCCATTGCATTTGAAAAGCTAGCCTACTACAAATTAAAGTAAAAAGAGTCATTTTTTCAATATAAACATATCCATACACACTCAGGTCAATTAGACTTTATACAGGGATAATAGCATTTCAAACAATAATTGGTTGACAGGAGGAACATGAGAACAGTTGGCCAGTTTTTGTTATTTGTATTATGACATCTCATGAGAAGAACAACAAAGGAAGTTGCTTTAAGAAATGTTTACATTAACATACAGTTAGTGGCTTTCTGCCAAGTATGCTTTGTCAGAAATTATCTAATTAGTACTTCATTTTTTGTTGTTGTTGTTTTCTCAAAAAGGCTAATAATCCTTCTTAAAGCTGCCAAATGTTGAAGGTCTTTGGTGTAGTTCACAAACAAAGCAGATTTAGCATTATCAGGAAAATAAGGAAAACAATGTTATCCTTTCTAAGGCAAGCTCACTGATATTACCAAAATAGCAATGAAAACATTTTAAAAAAATTAGGATTCTTAAACTCCTTTTAAAGAAATAACTTTCTCAAAGTCAGCTTAAGAGTGAAAAAAGAGATCTTTATGTTTCACCCTAAGAATGTGTGCTCAGAACAGAAACCAAGGTTGTAAACCAATTCTTCTTTTGAAACTCATGATCACAAATAAGTAATTATCATTTCTTTTCATATCAATAAGTGAACAGAGTGACAGACCCAAATTAGACGTTTGGTTCTTGCCTGCTCACATGTGGGGGTTGGAGGGAGGGCGGTGGGGGGAAGAATCTGCTCATTTTTAAAAATCTGCCCTTTGCTTTCCTTAAACTCATAGTTCCATTCTCACACAAGTTATATCTTTTGTTCTCTTTCCTGTTTCTCTCCTCATCTGTTATTGTCCCCATTTCTGTCCCCGTAAGTGTAGAACTGATATGGAGGCGGGCTTAACGCGCAGGGCCAAGGCCGGCTGTGTTGGGCCAGCCCAGAGGAGGAAGCTTGTCTCGGGCTAGTCACACAGGCCAGTCAGCCAGCAATCCCCATTCCAACTCCAGAGGTCACCCTGCCAGCGCAGCACACACTTCAAGCTGTCAGGAGGCATTCGAGTGAATGTATTGGCAGCAATAATTGTGACATAAAGTAAGGTCCTGGAACAACAGTTGAAAGGAGAAAATAAAAAGTTAATGTTGTTATCCGAAAACCTAATGATTTCACCCAGGATAAAAAAGGGACAAAAATAACAAATTTCCATCTCCAAGTGCTGACTCTTGAGGCCATATGTTAAAGGGCCCAAGAATGACTTACAATCAAGGTTGTTTTCCAAGTGCCTTCTTCTGTTATCTTTCAAAAAGTATTACATGAACTTTTGGGTTTGTTTGTTAGTTTCCCTAATCACCGAATGTACTGCTTCTTTGAGCCATTGATTTAACAGAAAATGAGAACTCAATAATTTAATCCAGTGGAATAAGAGAGATTAACCGTAAAAAATGGGCAGGCTCATATTACTTAGAAAGCACTAGACTATCCCTGAATGTTTTTCATTTTTCTGTTGGGAGGTGGGACAGTGCTATTCATTACTTGAAAGTGATTGGTTTGTCTCCTGGATTCCAGTCTTGAAGTATAACCATGCATCAACAATAAAAGAAATATTCATGTGCTGTATTGATGACTCATATACATTTTCTGTGGCTTGCTGTATATGTTTTGGAGGTGTTTGTATAAATATACAAATGTTGCTTTGATCAATGAGAAAAAAAATTACCCGTCAAGGGGATTGAGTTTTAAAACAAATTTACTCAAAGACTAATAATAGATTCAACTTCCTGTAAAAGGTGTAGAAGAAGGCAGTGTTATTAAGTTTTGCCTTTAAATTCAGTTTTGGTGCTTTACAAAAGCAATAAATCAGTTTTTAAACTTTATTAAGTGGAAGTAACCTAAAATGGATGACACTAATGTGATAAAGGAGCTAAAATTATTAAATGCCATGATTTCTAATAAAAATACAGATAAAGTATCTTTCAGAGATCTGTTGTCAAGCTGGAGTAGAACCAAATTATAAAAAAATTATATTATAAAAATACACTATGAGCAATAATTAACCATTTTATTTTCTCCCAATACTTAAATTAAATATAAATTTATTCTAAAAAATGAATTTTCAAAGCAGTTTTAAAATTTGACTTGTTAATTTTCTTACTAAGTGTTTTGAGGCATACAATAAATATTGAGAAGTTCAAATTCGTTCCATAAAATTCTTAGGTAAAGCATGTAATGTTTTAGTGAAGCATTTCTTGATCTATGTTTTAGTGAAGCACTAAAACATAGATCAAGAAATGTTCAGAAAATGCACCATCTTTTAAATTATGAAAGAACCTTTAACATATACTTACAATGTAACTTAGGTGTGTGAACACCACTAAGAGATATTTAACATTCAATATTGAGTATATTCCATGTTAATAATTTATATAATTGTTTATCTCTATTTTGTTAAGCATAGATTTTTCAAATAATTGGTTGCCTCGTGCACATGCCTGATGGAACCTGCAACTCAGGTACTTGCCCTTGACCCAGAATGAAACCTAAGATCCTTTGGTGTGTGGGCTGATCCTTTAATCACTTAGCAACACTGGCCAGGGCAATTTTAAAATAGGGTATTTTAAAAGCTTGCAGAACCCAGCAACTAAATGAATATTTCTCTAATAGAAAAATTAAAAAAAGAATATTTAGCTATTTTTAGATAATAAACACAACAGACATCCAGCATTTTACAAAGAAAACTTGTGTGAAAATTAAATTGATAAACACTAGATATTTAAATGAACTATGATTAAATACATTAGAAGAAACTGACTGTGAAACAGTAATGAAAAGAAAGAAAATGACTAATTACATGTAGCAAGTACAACAAAAGGGTGGGTAAGAAGTTCATGAAAAATTAGTTCAGAAGAAAGAAATTTTCTTGTCTATAGTGCTGAAGTGTTTTGTTATTAGTCCTTAATGATTTTAGGAGAATTGAACATTTTCATCAAGATTTAGCCTGTCCACTATTTCAGGGAAAATGTGTAATCTTAAAATTGTATACATTAAAGGTAATTATAATTTTCAATACCTACTTTATTTTTTAAAATATATTTTTATTGATTTCAGAGTGGCAGGGAGAGGAAGAAAGAAATAGAAACATCAATGATGAGACAGAGTCATCGATTGGCTGCCTCCTGCACAACCCCTACTGAGGATCAAGCCCTCAAGCCAGGCATGCATGCGCCCTTGACTGGGGACTCTTCAGTTGGCAGGCCAATGCGCTAACCATTGTACACCAATGAGGATGGTAATTATAATTTTATTTATTTTGTGTTTTTTTTGGTAATTATAATTTTAAAAATGCATTCATCATATGTAAAATTGCTTAAAGAATGCACTTGCAAATATGCTTATATATCACATCTTTGGAGAATTTCAATTTTCCTTTTTTCTTCATTATTTTCAGTTCCCACTTATCTATATTCTAATGAATTCTGTAATCATGAAAACACACAGAAAAACGAAGCAACTACACACACGGCACGCACCTACCAGGGTAGAAGTGTCTTAAGTTCCTTTGTTGGTGGAAGCACGTGAAAGGGTAAGTACCCTTAAAGGAGATAATGCAATGTGAACAGAGTGTTGACACAATTACAGTTTAAAATATCTTCAAACTAAGTTGCAAACACATGTTCATAAAAATTTTGAAATCATATTTTGATGAAATAAATGAAGACAGCTGAGTACAAGATATAAGCATTAGGGAAGATTTTATTCTTTTATCCTCTTCTTTAACAACGCAATCATAAAGCCATTGGGAAAAATAAAATACACACGATTTTCCTTCAAAGAATGTATATTCTAGTGGGGATGAAAAATGAATACAAAGTTATGTGAAGGACATAAGTGCCTGAACAAACTTCACTTGATGAATAAATGTCTTAGGTACAGTCTTAACTGTTTAAGTCTATGTGCTATTTGACAGAGGACTAGGAATTGTAAAGTGCCCAATGGTAATAAAAGCAAAGAGTTTAGAATCTTGAGAGAGTATGGCTCAAGCAGTTTCCTGAGTGATGGACCTCCTTTGAATATCAGGGAGGACCCATGAGGGCCCAGCACAGTGGGAAGGCGCTCAAATCTATAGTATGTGTTTCTTGGAAAGGGGCACGTGTGCAACCTATTAGCTATCTTACAAAGACATGTATTTTGAAATCTTAATTCTGGTTTGTTTGGTGTTGACTTTGTACATATTGTGCATCAAATTGAGAGAGAAAGATTTTAGTTCATTTAGAAACATCATTTTTTACTATTTTCAAGGCCAATGGTTGATGAATGTTTAGGAATTCAAATTCCACTTTTACGTTTGAACCCCTCACTTTAATTGGACATGGAATAAATATTAGTAAGGAAGTCATTGTCTTTGGAATAAATGCTGTATTTTTTGTTGATGATAATGTTCTCAATACTGTGAGGCTATGGTGGGAGAATTAATTTTCATTAAGTTTTTTGTATGGAATCATGTATTATAGAATTCATTAAGAGCTAGGCAGTACTTGCAAAGCATGGTCATTTTCTCTGAAGAAGTTAAAATGAAATAAACAACAACAAATTACAGCCAAGGGGCGACAAAGAAAGCTGTCACTATCCCACGGGATTTGCAAAGACAAATTGAAGAGCTAACTTCCTCTGTAAGCAAGCTGAGTGCTACTTACACCAAGAACATTCTAAGATTTGGCTATGACTCTCTTCTGTCTCCTTTGCGAAATGTGTTTGTTTCGGGAAATCCAAAATATGCACATGAGAATCGGCTAGGTCCATGTGTGCCATTTGTCATGTCTCCTCGGCCTAATAAATCTGTCTCCACTATAATACATCAGTTTCATGTGGAGTAATGTTTTATACTGCTGAAAAGGCTTTTCCCCTAGCTATTGTCATCGGTCATAGAGAAAACTGTGCACGGTATGGAGTAATAGTTGCTTGATACCGGAGCATAAAATAGTGTAAAAATACGAGTGGATTTAGTGGTCATAACAATGATGGACTGTGTGAATTGAACCAAATAAGCGGTGTGTTGCCTTTCACTGCTTGGCCAACACGCCTCATCTATACTGCCTCTTTACACTTAACTCTTGAATTTTTTCAGCAAAGCACAATAAAACTTGCTGGTGTTAAACAGCAATAGGGTTCCTTTGAAATACACACAAGCTGTGAGTTATAGCAACACAACCACTTGGATATATTACTTGAGCCTTCATAAATAGTAGTTGCTATAACACTGATATTCTGGAAGAAGAAGAAAAAAATGATTTTTTTTTGTTTCCTACTTTTGAATTTTGTATATGCTCTCAATGTAATAAATAAGTATAAAATGCAAATGACAATGAGAGTTCATAGTCCTAGAGAGGTTTATATTTCCAAAATGCTTATCAAAGAGCCTAGTTTAGGCATCATCAAAGATGGCTGTTAATACCAGGGAAGTGGAATATAAATCTCTTCATCATTGTAGCAATGCTAAATTCATAAGGTTTTTTTTTTAATTGTTGTTAATCCTCACCTGAGGCTATTTTTTCCATTGATATTTTTAGAGAGAGTAGAAGGGAGGGAGGAAGAGGGAGTAGAGGAGAAAGAGAGAGAAACATCCATGTGAAAGAGACACATTGATTGGTGATTGGTTGCCTCGTGCACATGCCCGATGGAACCTGCAACTCAGGTACTTGCCCTTGACCCAGAATGAAACCTAAGATCCTTTGGTGTGTGGGCTGATCCTTTAATCACTTAGCAACACTGGCCAGGGCAATTTTAAAATAGGGTATTTTAAAAGCTCGCAGAACCAGCAACTAAATGAATATTTCTCTAATAGAAAAATTAAAAAAAAGAATATTTAGCTATTTTTAGATAATAAACACAACAGACATCCAGCATTTTACAAAGAAAACTTGTGTGAAAATTAAATTGATAAACACTAGATATTTAAATGAACTATGATTAAATACATTAGAAGAAACTGACTGCGAAACAGTAATGAAAAGAAAGAAAATGACCAATTACATGTGGCAAGTACAACAAAAGGGTGGGTAAGAAGTTCATGAAAAATTAGTTCAGAAGAAAGAAATTTTCTTGTCTATAGTGCTGAAGTGTTTTGTTATTAGTCCTTAATGATTTTAGGAGAATTGAACATTTTCATCAAGATTTAGCCTGTCCACTATTTCAGGGAAAATGTGTAATCTTAAAATTGTATACATTAAAGGTATTATTATAAGTCTATAGTGTGAACAACTTAATTCTAAGTCTATAGTCTCAGCCATACAGCCCAGCATATCCTATCTAATAAAGAGGGAATATGCTAATTGACCATCACACCATCACAAAGATGGCAGCGCCCACAGCCAATAAGGAGGGAATATGCTAATTGACTGTCACACCCTCAAATATGGCAGTACCCACAGACACAAGATGGTGGCACCCAGTCCCCTCAGCCCCGCCAGAGCGGCAGGCGTGTGGCACAGTTGGGCCTGCCCCCAGGCGGGTCCGGCCATTCCACGTGCCTGCCTCCAGAGTCCCCCAGTCCCCTCAGCCCTCCAGCCGCCCAGGGCTAGCCCAAGGCACAGGCAAGCCTTGGATGGAAGCTACCCAGCTTCCTAGGGCCGCCCAGGTAACTAGGCACAGGTAACCAGGGCTGGCCGAGGCTTGCACTGCCGGCAGTGGCAGCAGCAGAGGTGTGATGGAGGTGTCACCTTCCCCTGATCGCCGGGTCGTCTCCTGCCCCTGAGGGCTCCAGGACTGTGAGAGGGGGCAGGCCAGGCTGAGGGATCCCCTGTTCCAGTGCATGAATTTTCATGCACTGGGCCTCTAGTTGAATAATAAAATATAATAGTTAAAACTTCCTAATTCACTGCTAAATGTTGGCTGTGCTACACAGTACTTCATACTGATCATTTTCTTTTATATTCTCATGAAACTTAACCTCAAATATGCACAATTTTATATGCCTATTGTACAAATAATGTATATCACTTATGATACATCTCCAGGGTTACACAGCTTGATAGTAGAATATCCAACATTGGAACCCATAACTCTTTACATATCATTAAATATGCAGCTATAGAATGTAGTCTTCTATTATGAATAGCTCAAAACTATATTTTTTTCTACTTTGTTTCTATATCTCAAAAATTTTAAGACCATTTTAAATCCCACTTTTAATAGTAATGCCATTAACTTAGTGATGTGTGTCTCTTAACCTTATCCAAACCCTAAAATTATAAGCACACAGTTCCAGAAAACATCACTTACTTTAAATACCCTTTCAAGCAGTGAAATTATCCCTACTATCTTCCTGCCAAATAGCTGTCCAGCTTGTCTTGATCAAGGACAGTAACTGATCGTCTGAGACAGCCCTTTCTGCCTCAAAAAGTTACAATGACCGTGGTTAAGTAAAATTGAAACATTGTCCTTTGAACATCTCATACTGCTGCCCTTGTTCTAATCTTGGAACATCATAAAAGAACCTTATTTCTTGCACCACAAGAATATTTTAAATACCTGAAAATGTATTTTTCCAATTATGACAAATTTAGTTTCTTGAGCTTCATTCATCTTAGGCTGTTTTATGTCCCCTTTGCGCTGTGACCGCTTTCTTCTGTACCTTGTGCTCAGTAAGCCAGCCTACTGCAAGGACGTGAACAGGGTTTGGACCGGAGCTGAGATTATCTAATTCATGCAATGAAAATACCCTAGATTCTAGCTGGGTATTTTTAAATGAATTGGGGTTTGTTTGTTGGCTGGTTGGTTTTGTTTTGTTTTGTTTTGTTTAGCCTGTTCATGAGCTGTTCCACCTGACTTAGAGTATTTATATATTTAAAGCAAGAACTATTGCTATAGCTCAGATTCCTCTTTAGCCAGCTAAGAGGCATCCCTGGCTTTTATGAACGTTCAATACCAAGTGATCAGCTGGATTTTGGAAGAAGCTGTGTTTTCATGAAATAGAGATTTAAAGGGGCACAGAATTCACTGGAAATACCTGTATAATTTATCTCAACTGAAATAAGTCCTTAAGGTGAGAAAAAAAGTTTGAGTGGAGATAAACAGTTTCTACAAAGCAGGCTGAAATGTCTTTGAGTAGAATAAACTGTTTACTAGCAAGGAAAGCCCTAATAAGAATCTGTTTTCCCATGGGCTAAATTTTGCCTGCTGTGTTTTAATGACATCTGAGACCATAGCTTCTGGAATATTCCTAAGAATTCTCAGTTTGAAGTCTCTTGCTAGAATGAATGTTCAGCAGTCAGGAGAAAATTTTATATTTCTTTTTTTGGGGAAATAGGAATCTAAGATTCAACTACTTGGAGTGTTGCTCTACTTGATGAGGTCTTTTACAATGATGTTCATTGAAGGAGGGTTCCTCTCTGCTGTCATTTCTAGAAATCCAATACCCCAGAGTCACTTTTTTTTTTTCAGAGTCACTTTATATAAGTCTTTAAGAAATGCAACTGGAGCCTGTTATGGATATTGTGGTATTTATCTCTTGTGGTAGTTAGTTGTGTTAGCCAAAATAAGGTAGAACCTAGGATCATGGAGTAAAATTTCTAAATGCATGGGATGTCTTCGTATTAACTCATAATAATAAAACTTGTGGATCCTAAATGGAATTGATATTAATATAATCAAATGTAATGACAGTGGTTTAGGCCAGGGAAGCTCAAGGTGTCTGAAAGTTTTTTAATAGTTGCAGTTTTATTAGTGAGCTTTACTTTTTGTAACTTTTGTGGATAAAATTAGTATACTTTCTAAATATGAAATACAGCTTTAGAGAACTATTTGAAAATAGTATCATTAAGACTCAGGTCCCTGTCTATGTGATCACCTAATTGGGTAATTCAAAATCAAACAGAAATGTTCCTACCATTGCTATTCCAGCTCTTCAGAGAGGCAAAGCCTTAACCCATCCTGAAAAGAAACCACAATATCCAGAATATACTTCTAGGTCAGTCAGAGTGGTCTAATGAGGCCGTAAGGTTTGGGATTCTATCCATGTCCTTCCTTTTTAGCAGAAATATTATGAAATTATCGGAAGATACAATTACTCTAGTAGGGAAAAAAAGCATACTCAAAAAAGAGATTAAAGAAATACAAAGACTGCTGAATATGAGTCTGTCTCCTTGATCTCAAGTTATACTTATACATTAACTCATCACCAAAATGAGTTCTCTGATCTTAGGGAAAAATTGGTCTTGCTAGGAATCAAAGAGAGAAATAAGACATTGGATGTCATCTTTGCCAGGAAGGCTTCCACTGTTCCTATGGAGTTATTATACTTCAGGTGATATTTTTGTACTGAAAATCAGAATAGTAAATTGGGAATTTTATTTTAAAAATTATATAGTTTGTTCTACTTCATATACTTTTGTTTTCTCCCCCCACCCCGAGATATATTTGACAACAATAAACCTATCATCCAGTGCTATTGTGAGTTAATATTCTACGACCTCTAGGATCAAGGGATGAAAAAAAAAACAACTTTTAAGTAAAACTTTTATACACAAAAAATTTAATTTTACTCTGATATCCTACTGTAAGAGACATTTCTAAAAAGCGATCATTATTTTTTACTTCAAGTTTTTTTTTAAATAGTCTATTTTATTTAAAGAATAATAGCATGCTTTTAATATTGGATTTGTTCATGTAGAGAATACAAGAATTTCAAGGCCAGAACATCACTGCAGCACTGATCCTCTGCACAACAGTGGGATTTATTAATTGGATATTAAAAATAAAGTAGATTTCTTTTTGCTGAAAAGAGTCAATCAAATAGTTTTTTTTTTCTTTTTGTTTTCCTACTCCAACCTTGAAAAATGTCCCAGTTAGTTTTAGTAACTGTCTGGACTGAATTGAATTGCCCCAGAATTCATATGTTGAAAAGATGGGGCTTTATATGTTTATTTCTAGTCTGTAGAGGCAAGATTTTTTAAAGGAATGAAATGGGGAAAAAAATAGATACAGAGGCAAAGAAGCATTGAACAGACTGTCAAACTACAGCGGGAAGGCAGAGGAGGTTTTTTTGGGGGGGGCTGTAAGAGATCAACTGAAGGACTTGTACGCATGCATATAAGCATAACCAATGGATAAAAGACACTGGGTGGGGGGCAGGTAAAGGCATGTACTGGGGAAGGGGAGGCCGGGGGGAGGTCAATGGGGGAAAAAAAAAAAAGGAGACATATGTACTACTATTTGTAATACTTCAATTAAAAAAAATAAAAAAAATAAAAAAATAAAAAAGTTAAAAAAAATAAATAAAGTGTTTGAAAAAAAAAAAAAAAGAAAAGATGGGGCTTTTAAGGAGCTACTTAAGGTTAAATAAAGTCTTAAGAGTGGGGCCCTCATCCAATAGAACTAATGTCCTTATAGGAAGAGGAGTAAACACCAGGGATGCCTGGGCACAACTGTGAGAAATAAATATTTGTTGGTTAAGCCACCCATTCTGTTGGATTTTTTATGGCAGCCCTAGCAACTAATATCATAATTTATATGTTAAATTCCATAGAAATGTTCTATCTCATATAAATATATATAATAAAATATATATAACTAGAGGCCCGGTGCACGAAATTCGTGCACGGGGGCGGAGGGTGTTCCTCAGCCCAGCCTGCACCCTCTCCAATCTGGGACCCCTCGAGGGATGTCCGACTGCCTGTTTAGACCCGATCCCAGTAGGATCCCTGTGGGATCGGGCCTAAACGGGCAGTTGGACATCCCTCTCACAATCTTCGCCTGCCTGCCTTCCTGATTGCCCCTAACCGCTTCTGCCTGCCAGCCTGATCACCCCCTAAACACTCCCCTGCCAGTCTGATTGATGTCTAACTGCTCCCCTGCCAGCCTGTTTGCCCCCAACTTCCCTCCTCTGCCGGCCTGGTCACCCCTAACTGCCCTCCCCTGCAGGCCTGGTCCCTCCCAACTGCCCTTCCCTGCTGGCCATCTTGTGGTGGCCATCTTGTGTCCACATGGGGGCAGCCATCTTGTGTGTTGGAGTGATGGTCAATCTGCATATTACTCTTTCATTAGATAGGATTAGATAGGATAGAGGCCTGGTGCATGGGTGGGGGCCAGCTGGTTTGCCCTGAAGGGTGTCCCGGATCAGGGTGGGGGTTCCCTTGGGGTGTGGGGCGGCCTGGGCGAGGGGCCTGTGGTGGTTTGCAGGCCGGCCACGCCCCCCAGGGACCCAAGCAGAGGCCCTGGGATCTGGGATTTATTTATCTTCTACAATTGAAACTTTGTAGCCTGGAGTGGAGCCATGCCTTCTGCTCGCTCCATGGTGGCAGCCATTTCTGTTGGGATTTATGTATCTTCTATCACTGAAACTTTGTAGCCTTAAGCAGAGGCCTGGGCTGGCCAGGGTGTGCGGAAAGCTTGGCTTCCTCCATCGCCAGGGAAACCCAAGCCTCCCTCCTGCTCTCTCCGTGGCCACAGCCATCTTGGTTGGGGTTAATTTGCATACTATCTCCTGATTATCTGGTGGGCGTGGCTAACGGGCATGGCTTGTGGGTGTAGGGCAGTGATGGTTAATTTGCATTTCACTCTTTTATTAGATAGGATAGAATGAGTGACTTCTATTTTCTAGTAGTTTTCAGTTTTTTCATGTTTTGATTTTCTCATTTGCCCATAAGGCCATGAGGTTTAAAATGATGCAATATGCTCATTGCCAGACTATTGCAAATGTGAAATGAACATGTATCACTCTCTTATAGGAGGAGTAGGAATACTTTTGTCAAAAGATTTGCTTTGGGTGGTAAACACACAATGCAATATACAGATGATGTGTCATAGAATTTTACACTTGAAAATGATAGAATTTTATTTGCTAATATCGCCACAGTAATTTCATAAGTAAAATGCATAAATAGCAAAACAAAAAATGTTAACTTTCTCAATTATCTAAGAAGCAGGCATATTTTGGAAGTGGAAAAAATGATATGCAAAATGAGCAAAATCATCAAGAAACTATACTTTTTCTGCCTTTGCTCCCGAAGATTTACCTTAAAATTTTTGTTTTAAATAGCAACAGCCTGCAGTTTTCCCAGAAATAAAATCTTTGCTGTTGCCAAATGATGTAACATTTACTCTGGGCCAACTCTGCCAGACAGAACTGCTGGAAATAATGTTAGTATATGGTTTGCCCAGTAATCCCAATAAGAGTGTTTAAGAGAGATTCAATTCCTTAGTGGAGTTTTATTATCATACAGTAAATGTGCACATGGACACCTCAAAGAGGCTCTGGGCATATTGGGCACCTTGCTCCATGTTCTGTTTCTGGTTTTTGTGTGTGTTTGTTTCTATAGAGGCAGGATATGTGCTCAACTGAGCAAAGTATGGCAAGAGCATTTGCTGCATATACAGGCTTTGTTCCAAAATACTCAAAGATAGGATGCCAGCATACTTCCCAATTATCTTATGAATTTTTTTCTTCAAAGCATAATGATACTATAAAGACAAAATTGTGACATTCAGACCCAAATAGGACACACATGTGTGCACATGCGCGCATACACACACACATGCATACACACATATTATTGTTATTTAGTGGGTATTAGGTTATACAAAGATTGTTTCCAGATAATAAAGACATCTTCATCTTAAAATTTTTTTTTAATGCTTATTATTATTGACTTCAGAGAGAGAAAGGGAGAGGGAGAGAGAGTTAGAAATATCAATGATGAAAGCCATTGATTGGCCGCCTCCTGCATGCCCCCTATTGAGGATCAAGCCCAAAACTTGGGCATGTGCCCTGACTGGGACTCGAACCCTGACCTCCTGGTTCATGGGTTGATGCTCAACCACTGAGCCACACTGGCTGGGCAAGGACATTATCATGTTTAAAGAGAGTATGGTTATAAATGGGAATAGAACTTATTTCAATTCACTATAAGGTAAAAAATTAGAATAAAGAATGGCATACATGATATGAAAGCATTCAAGTATGTCATATACAGCAAGACATCTTTTAAATTTTTACCCTGAAAAAGAGCTGTTAGTGTGGTGATACATGGAAGAAAATGCCGTTCATTTCTGTAGATTTTTTATACTTGAAAAGATGAAAAATATCAATATGTAACTTGTTCCTATTTGCACAGAGCTGAATCACCTAAGGGCAAAATAAGAAGTTAGAAAGAACAAGTTGTAGAGAATGACAAGATGCTAATGCGTTTTAAAATTAATGATGCAATATTTTAGCCACTTCTTGGAGAAAGTATTTACTTCTAAAGTGTACTATTGATATAAAGATGGCACACTTTAATTTGTAGACTTCAAAGGAAAAATATCTTTAAATAAAGATATTATTTATAAACTGTAAGAGGACCTAGTGGATAATTTTAACATTATCAACATCTTTCAGTACCAGAGAGAAGACAAGAAAGTGAGAGGAGAGGCTGCCTGCTTTAGGCATTAAAGGTCCCTGATATACTTAAGTTTAGTTACCCCTGCTCCTTGGAAAAGAGAAGTGTTTCTTCCTATTGATCTTCACAGCAAGAAAGAACATTCCATGGCATATTTTTCACATTCTAAAGTCAAAATAAATCCAGACTATTGCTTTATACACTTGCCAGGACCCGGCCTTGACAGGTTCGCATTGTGCTGGTGCGACTTCACAGTACACCTGGGTATGTTGGATCAGAAACAGAAACAGTTTCCTTTCCTAACCGGGGGTGTTTCAGTTCTTGGTAATTAACTGCCTGACTCTAGCAGGGCTAATAGATCAAATGGCTGGTCACTGTTTTCTGCTGCTTTATTAGTCACTGCTTCTCAAATCTGACTAAGGTCCAGCTTTCTGGTTTATTAGTATTAACCTCGTTTGTATGAAAAGACCTTTCCTTAGCAACGAGCAGGAAGACAGTCTTCCTCTTGGCCTAGAACCTTCTTTGTAACCAATAGACAAAGCCAGTGCCTTGGCCCCAAGATATAAACAGAATGACAAAGAACAGATTTGTAAAACTTGAGCTACCAAAATAGGAATTTTTTTCTGTGAGAGTTGTGAAGGTATACCTAAGGTAAATGGGCCACACACTGTGCTTTCCATACTCCGGGTGCACCATAATAATATATAGCAAGTGCTCAAAAACCACACGTAGGCAGAATTCACTGGCATTTTGGCTGCAGGGGACAGTTCTTCAATCTGACTGTGCACTGTGGCTTTATACATACTGTCTGCTCCTTGACTTGGATACATATAAAGTGCTCAGTCAGTCATGAAATATGTTTCTCGAGTCCTCAGTTTCCAATTATTCCTGCCCTCAAGTGGGTCCCAATCGGGTGGGAGAAATAAAGATGTATACACATATTTATTATGAAGCTGATAAAGGTTATAGGATAGAAAAGAGCAGGAAGAAAATGGGAACCAAAACAGGGCATGGAGCTCTAAGTCCATTGCTGAGGTCATTCTCTGCGACCGGATTAGACAACGTACAGGAGCAGCCAGGATTGGGGGGCTCTGCTGAGGCTTTTAGACTCAGAACTACACATCAGGTAAGACAGCAGGTCAAATTTATTAGACTGAGCGTCAACGTTGTGTTAGAAAATGCATTTTTAAAACTGGCGTACCCTGTAAGGAGACACCAGATTGGGAGGAAAGAATATTTGAGACTTTGGCATTTGTCACTCACACAGGGCCATTGCTGCTGCTTTTTTCGTTCTGTCAAATTTCAGTTTAATATGCTTTACGGCTATATCATTAGCTGCATGTACATGTTGTCTACATTTTTCTTTAGGGCCAATTCTCTGGGATGCTAGTCTATTTTTGGTTCTTCCTTACTGCTGTCTAATGTACAGTCTTTCAAGACCCCAACTTTAATTCTAGTGGATTTCACAGGCTTCTCTCTTCTTGGGTGGGTCTTGAACTCCAGTTTTTTGGCACCACAGACACAGGAGATGGCCAAAAACCCTACTCTGCTTTTTCAGCCTCCCCTCTCTGCGTTTGGCTAAACAAGATCCTTCAGTGGGCAAGGCAGCATGAAAGACTGCACTCACCTGCCAGGTCCTTCTTTCATCCCTGGACACCCTTTCCCCATATCATCACTGCTTGTCTAGCTTCACAGTTGTTTTTTTTCTGTAACATTTTATTTGGTTTATCTTGTTGTTGTTGTTGTTTTCATCAGGAGGGTTGATCTGAACAACAGTATGGTATTCTCATAAGCACCGTTTTGTCAGAGTTTGATTTAAAATTGCTTCACAAATTGCAGCAAGGATTTATCTCTGCTAAGGTCTGGGAAAATAATTTAATGCAAAACCATTATTTTTCAAAAGCCCAGATTTTCTTCCATATTATTTTAAAGTAATTTGGGCATTTGCTATGGAAGGGTTTCTTTTACATTGTTTTATTTTTTTCTGCATGATTTATTAAAATATTTAGTTGCCAGGTAAATGTGAAACTTGACGACGTTATGTCAGCCTGCTTCAAATTTTTCTTTACCATAAAGTGTAAGAGTTGCTGAAAGTGTTGGTAAGAATTGCTACAACAGGCATTCAATCAACAAGAGTTGAGATCGTGTGAAAAAATGAGCTCCTCTTATCCTGATACGTAAGGTTGGAACATTTTATCTGGACAGGACATTTCATGTTAATGCTTTAATTACAGCTGGACACAAACTCTATCCTCCTCCCTCCCTTTCCCCCAAATCGGTTGCCTCATATTCTTTTCAGCAACTGAAACAGCATGTGTTAAAGCAATGAGGCATGGGCACCTTCTGGGCCTTCAGATGCCAGGATAAAGAAAATGAATGTTAATGCCAAAAATAAAATAAAAAACATATTAAAAATGCAGATGTTGTTGGAATAGTATTCCTCACTACTTCATGGGTTCAAGGTGCCATTTTATGATGTTTGTGGAACTCAGACTTGAATGGGGACCGTGTTTTTCTCTGAATTTTTGCAAGAAAAATGTATGCTTTATTTTGTTAAAATCATTTGTGTTTTTATTTTTAAATTTACACATTCACTTATTCTAAACACAATTTGAGTGCCAAACATGTTATTGCCAAATATAGAAACAGTGTAATATTTGCTTAAAAATACCGGTGCATTTATAGATTCAACATCAAAGACAATTGAACACTTTATTTGAAATAACTTTTTAAAGTATATTAGTCATTTGTATTTGCATTGTTTATTATATTATTTGTCACATAAACATTATGTGTTTATGCTAAATGTTTATTGGGGTGAAAAATTCTACAGGCGACGATTTGGGAATAAATTTAATATGGTATGTACACATATAAATGATGCTAAGCCATGCAGATTGCTGGAAGGTGGATAATGTCTTTAATGATAAATTGATAGTACATTAGTGAATAAGCATAGACAAAAAAATATTGAAGCTGTAATTTAATATGATATTTAAATAATGTCTCTGGTAATTGAACAAAATATTATAGATAATACTGTATGTTAGTTATGAAAGAATTAGCATATTTACTTGTTCCAGCTGGAAAAACCCACACATGTAGATAAATTTGCATCCATAGAGTTGAGATATAAGAAAATAAAAAAGCAAAATAATTCTTAGAGAATTTTTTTAAGATATGGTGAAAACTTTTTACAACATACACTTGAAATAGTAAGCAGCTTTGACAAGTTGCCTTCAA
This sequence comes from Plecotus auritus, assembly GCF_963455305.1. NCBI lineage: Eukaryota > Metazoa > Chordata > Mammalia > Chiroptera > Vespertilionidae > Plecotus > Plecotus auritus. The sequence goes on from NC_137782.1 coordinate 48,856,868, forward strand.
TTAAAAAATATGTTATTATTAATTTTTAGAGAGGAAGGGAGAGGAACAGAGACATAACATTGATCAGCTCCCTCCTGCAGGACCCTACTGGAGATCAAGCCGGAAACACGGGCCTGTGCTCTGACCAGGAATCAAACAGGCCACCTTTTGGTGTATAGGATGACTTTCAATCAACTGAGCCACACCAGCTGGGCAAGTTGCCTTCAATTTTTAACTAAACAAAATATTCTCATTATCTTTAATCTTCCATAAAAATTCACAAAATTCCTTGACCCTATTTCTTGGGCCTATAGACCAATCTAATTTCATATGAATAAGGCCAACTAATTCAAAAATTTGTACTATGTATATGGACATCAGCAACAATTTAAGGATAGAATATTATTTGATTCAGGTATTTTATTTTATTTATTTATTTATTTATTTATTTTTTGGGAAAATTTTTTCTCTTTTTTTTCTTTTTAATAAATCTTTATTCAGATTATTACAATTGTTTCTCCTTTTTCCCCCCATAGCTCCCCTCCACCCGGTTCCCACCCCACCTTCTGCCCTTACTTCCCCCACACTGTCCTCATCCATGGGTGTATGATTTTTGTCCAGTCTCTGCCTGAACTCCCCCATACCCCTTTCCCCCTGAGAATTATCAGTCCATTCCCTTTCTATGCCCCTGATTCTATTATATTCACCAGATTATTCTGTTCCTCAGGTTTTTAATTCACTTGATTTTTAGGTTCACTTGTTGATAGATATGTATTTGTTGTTCATAATTTTTATCTTTACTTTTTTCTTCTTCCTCTTCTTTAAGAATACCTTTCAGCATTTCATATAATACTGGTTTGGTGGTGATGAACTCCTTTAGCTTTTTCTTATCTGTGAAGCTCTTTATCTGACCTTCAATTCTGAATGAGAGCTTTGCTGGGTAGAGTAATCTTGGTTGTAGGTTCTTGCTATTCATCACTTTGAAAATTTCTTGCCACTCCCGTCTGGCCTGCATAGTTTCTGTTGAGAAATCAGCTGACAATCGTATGGGTACTCCCTTGTAGGTAACTAACTGTTTTTCTCTTGCTGCTTTTAATATTCTCTCTTTGTCTTTTGCCCTTGGCATTTTAATTATGATGTGTCTTGGTGTGGTCCCCTTTGGATTCCTCTTGTTTGGGGTTCTGTGCACTTCCTGGACTTGTAAGTCTATTTCTTTCACCAGGTAGGGGAAGTTTTCTGTCATTATTTCTTCAAATAGGTTTTCAGTATCTTGCTCTCCATCTTCTTCTGGCACCCCCATAATTCTGATGTTGGTACGCTTGAAGTTGTCCCAGAGTCTTCTTACACTATCTTCAACTTTTTGGATTTTTTTTTTTTGCTTTTTGCTTTTTCTGTTGAGTGTTTTTTGCTTCTTTGTATTTCAATTCTTTGACTTGATTCTTGTGTTCCTCTAGTCTGTTTTTGGGTATCTGTATAATATTTTTTATTTCAGTCAGTGTATGTTTAATTTCTAGTTGGTCCTTTTTCATATCTTCTAGGGTCTCGTTATATTTATCGGCCTTTTCTAGGATATTCTTGAAAAGCCTTATAACCGTGATTTTGAATTCTATATCCAGTCGTTTGTTTTCCTCCATTTCTTTTGTTTGTGATCTGTTTCTTTGACGCCGCATTTTCATTGCTTCCCTGAGTTGGTAGGGTAGATTTGTGTGCTAGGTTTCCTATATGGCCCAGTGGGTTGGCCTCCCTAGTTAACCTGAGGTGGACACTCTTGGTGCACCCCTTTGTGGACTGTGTGTACAGCCTTGTTGTAATTAAGTCTTGATTGTTGTTGGTATCACTGGGAAGAATTGACCTCTAGGCCAGTTGGCTGTAAGGATCAGCTGTGTCTACGCTGGGAGAAGTTCGGTGCTGGAGACAGCCTTACAGGATTAGACTTGCCAAATTGCAATAGCCTCTGTGCTCAGCTTGGATGGGGTGGAGTCTGAAGGCGGAGCAGACAGTCTTGGCTTCCAGTCAGCTTTGCCCTTGAGCGCGTGCGCACCTGCAGACCTCTGCCTTCCCTGGCTCCCGAGTCTCCGCCCGAGAGTCCAGATTCCCCCCACAAGAGCGTGGGTCCCCAGGGGCTCGCCTGGAACTGGGGTTCAGTGCAGTCAGAACTGGGGCTCAGTGCAATCAGGAGCTTCGGACTCCCTTCTGCTAGGGAAAGCCTGTGGCAACCTCCGCAGCCTTTGTGTGCACTGGCATGCGCGCACCTGCAGACTTCTGCCTTCCCGGCTCCCGAGTCTCTGCCTGAGAGTCCAGATTCCCCCCTGTAAGAGCGCAGGTCCCCAGGGGCTCGCCTGGAACTAGGGTTCAGTGCAGTCAGAATTGGGGTTCAGTGCAGTCAGGAACTTCGGACTCCCTTCTGCTAGGGAAAGCCTGTGGCAACCTCTGCAGCCTTTGTGCACACTGGCGCGCGCGTCTCCAGACCCCTGCCCGCTGGGGCTCCCCCGGGTCTCCCCCGGGTCTCTGAGTCTCCGGGTGCCTTTCTCCCTACCTGACAGTCCAGACTCCCTCTGTATGAGCCTGGGTCCATGGGGTTTCGCCCAGGACTGGGGTTCAGTGCAGTCAGAACTGGGGTTCAGTGCTGTCGGGGGCTTCCTTCCCCCTTCCGCCAGAGAGAGTCAGCCAGGCTCTCAGCCACCCTTCCTCTCTGCGCGCACAAAGACCCTTTGCCGTACCTCCAATTCTCTGTGAGCTTTTCTCTTTCCTTCTAGTTGTAGAATTTTCATTCAGCCAGCTTTCCTGTGGTTCTGGATGGTGTCCGTTCTGTCTTTTAGTTGTAGTTTTGAAATTATTGTGCGAGGCAGCAGTTTAGGTGCTTACCTATGCCGCCATCTTGGTTTCCTCTTGATTAAAATATTTTAGTTATTTGCCTTGAGAGATAGGATTTAGACAGTTATGTAGAAATGAAATGAATAAACCCAGGAAATATATTTTTAAATTGTAATCAAACAAGACCATATTCCTGACAGTCAGAAGTGTATTTAGAAGTCTCTCTGAAGTTATTATTTAAAAAATGGTTCTCTATGTGTGTAGGTATTTGGGTGTTAATATTTAATGCTGCTCAATCTCTCTTGGTAATTTTCCCCTTATTTGAATATTCATATCTGTAATATTTTCTTGATAATTTATAAAATAATCCATTCACAGTGTATAAAACTACATATTTAAAAACAATAATTTATATATAATAAAAATAATATTTTTTTCTACGTATGTTACAAAAAAGTAATTACCTTTGTTTTCCAATACATAGAGGGTGATTTGTTTAAATTAGAAGTTTGCTATTATTTTATTTACAATATATACATTTACATAGTTAAATAGAATACATGTACATTATTTAAAACATTAAAATGTTTATAGATTTTTCTAGTTATAATTGTTATTATTTTATATTATATGTATATTATATAAACAGTGCTAATTCAATGGGCTGAACAATATTAGAAGATTCACTCAGAAAACATTTTTTCCTTGCTTTTGACTTTGGAGGTATATAGTAGTATCTACTGAAAATAACATGTTTCTTTATGCTGAAGAAAATCTGTGGCAAAACCACATTTCAGCCGAAACCGGTTTGGCTCAGTGGATAGAGCGTCAGCCTGTGGACTGAAAGGTCCCAGGTTCGATTCCGGTCAAGGGCATGTACCTTGGTTGTGGGCACATCCCCAGAAGGGGGTGTGCAAGAGACAGCTGATCGATGTTTCTCTCTCATCGATGTTTCTAACTCTCTATCCTTCTCCCTTCCTCTCTGTAAAAAATCAATAAAATATATTTAAAAAAAAACAAAAAACAAAAAAACACATTTCATAATGAATTTTTGCTATTCACCTAAACATCATTAGCACATTTAATAAGATTTCATTTTATTACTTACATAATCCATAAATCTGTCAGCAATTGACAAGTTAATTTCTGTGTAATGCACTTATAATCTTTTGACTTTGGATATGAGTCATTAGTATGATTATTGGGCCACTGATGAATTATACATGATATTGATTTTGGTGAGTCAGCTTAATGACAAATGTCAGTTTCAGATGGTGTTGCCCTACATTTTTCTTCCCACCTATAGTTTCTTAAGAAAAAAACACAAACCTTATAAAACTATTGCAAACTAATTCCAACCACTGGAACAATTTGAAATAGGTACAGGTGACTTTGCTGAATTTTAATTGTACAGTTTGTAATAATTTGGGACCAAATAAGGAATGTATTTGTTGTTAGGTACATTTTTGTATGTAGATTTTATTTTCCCAATATCTACTATAGAAAATCTGTGTAGTATTGCTTTTTATTGTAATTAACCACTTATTCCTAAAATTCATATGTGTCTAAGATTTACAGTTGAAAGGCCGGCCTTTGGGATATCTCTTGTTTCACAATCTGACATCTCTACCACCCCCACCCCTGCTATTCAGCCTTATTATACCTGCCTTCCTAGACACATCCTTTTCTCTTGGTATTCCCAATTACTTTTGATTCTTTAAATATGATATATATTTTATAATATTGTCTTTGCTCATGCTCATATTGGAAATGTCCAATAGATGAAAATTCCCTCCATTATCTTAAATTATAGTTCAAATACCACTTCCTTTCTGATCTCTTCCAAATCAACACATCCCTTTCCTTATCCTTTTCTAGGAAAATTGATATTTCATTGCTTAGAAATGTTCTGTAACCATACAGATAATAAAATACCTATATTCTTTTATTTTTATGTTCAATAAGCATTGCATTATACTCTTTTATTTAGATGTCTGTCTAAATAACTTCCCTGAAGATAAGAGACAATGTTATGTATAACAATATAATAAAGGTATAAGGCATGTTATAAAGATAGACTCTGTCTTATCAACATGTATCCCCACAGGCATATGGACATGAACATAACCAGGATCTATCATACTATTTCCCGAGTAATATTAAATTCAACATCCTCAGAAAGTGAGTAAACATAAACCTTTTTATAAACCAAATCTGTAGCTATTCCATTGCAATGTTTTAAGGTGTAATGTGCAGTCTTTATACCATGGATACTTGCCCTTGAGAAATGTTAATTCCCTCTACATTGGATGGCAACATTTTTTACTACCAGAAATCCACAAGAGAGCAAAGAATACACAGAAGAGTTCTTATTGTTTTTGAGTATTCTTTTGTAAACTTCCAGATGTACTATTATTTTTTAGTTTGATTGAGATATAGTTGGCATATAACATGTAAATTTAAGGTATACAATGTGATTATTTCATACACTCATATGTTGCAAAATAATCTCATGCACAGCATGGTGATGTATTGTATACTTAAAATTTGCCTAGAGGGTATAATACTTAAATATTATCACCACGCACACGCACACAGAAAAACGATTATGTTAGGTGATGGAGGTGTTATCTAATCTTGTGGTGGGAACCAAATGTACTATTTTCCTCATACTTTATTTTGGCAATGCAACAGTTCTGCCCATTGAAGTGACAAGTTAATGGAAAAATTCTATTTTGTCTTTATTAGAAACCTTTTTCCTTAGTCAAATATGTATCTTTAATTTCAAAATAATAGTTCTATTGGTATCTTTTGGAGATGTGTAAACACATCCAATTCTTAAAATCTTGCAAATATTTTTATATAAACTATTCATCATCACCAATGTCTTTTTAAAAAAATTATCTTATTGCTTTTTAGAGAGAGAGGAAGGGAAAGAAAGAGAAAGAGAGAGAAACACTGATGTGAGAGCAACACATCAATTGGCGACGTCCTGCACGCCCCCCACTATGGATTGAGCCTGCAACCCAATCATGTGCCCTGAGCCAGCACCTTTAAGTGCATGAGATGAAGCCCAACCAACTGAGCCACATCAGCCAGGGCAATGTCTTTTTTTTCTCTAACCAAAAAAGTCCTCATTTTCTTCTCTTATGTTCCTATTATGAAAAAATGTTTAACTGTTCCAAATCCTGGTTACTTCTATCCTGTGGATGGGCTCTTGAGTTCCTAAGCACCTCTTACAATTCAGTTCTCTGAACAAACAAATAGAACACTTCAGCTCTCAGCGCTTGTCTGAAGTAGTCCCAGACTCTCGCCTCTCTGATGACTATAAGTTATCTTCTGCCCTCTGCCCCTTCCCTGGAAGTGGTTGTTTACGTCATTAGTGTTGGCATCTAATACAAAATCCAGTGATCTTTTTCTCTAGTACAGCAATCTCTATGTTACTTCACTTTTTAAAGGCAATAACAAGGTTAGTTACCCTTATATTTCCTCTTCCCTTTCATTTTGATAATGCGGGTCTCTTGATCTTCCTACTGCTATAATTACTTTATGTTTTTCTCACAGGCTCCTGTTCCTTCTCTTGCCTTCTCTCTAATGATGCCCTTTAGAGTTTTATCTTAAGTCTTTGGTTATTTATCTACACACTCTCCAACACTATTTCTCAAAGGAAATTTAACCATGTCAAAGATTTCAAGATAATGACCTCCAAATATATTTCCCCAGACTGGTCCTTTCAGACCCATAGTTTCAACCATTTATGAACTAACTCCTACTAATTCTCCAGTAAATGCAAAATCATATAGGGTTTCCCCCTGAATATTGTAATTTATTTCAAAACACAAAATGTGTGCAGGCTTGGGACAGAAAGAATGCATCTGTGCTCTCTGAACTCAGAAATGTAAACAGGTCAAGAGAAGGAAGATTTTTTTTCAGATACTACTGGTGAACAAATGTGAATCCTGTTGCATATAACCTAGCATAATGTGTCAAGGTGACTATGTGGTGTGGGAAACCTGGAAGATGAGAGAGAGAGAAGACCTATAAGTGTAGAAGACTAGGTCTATGGTGGGTGTATCTCTTATGATATGGAAGAGAAATGACACCATCAACAATTTACTAAAGAGCCTTTCAATCCTGGATGGTTTCTGCTTTAGGCATTTCACTTATAAAATAGTTCACCAGCATATTCTTTTTTGTTGTGATTTTATTTTTAACATTAAATTGTTAAAACATATAGAAATTATATTTTTTCTAAACAAAAGCATTTACCTTTTATTTCCAAGTGGTTTAATTTTTCTAATATAGTTTTTAAAAAATCTATATTTAACCAACCATTAATATAAACTTTGTAATATGTGTGTGTCTGTGTGTGTGTGTTATAATTGTATATATGTGTGTGTATTGCATTATTAAAGACCCTCACTTTTGTGTCCTTTTTAATTGCTTATATTTCCATCTGATCATGCAATCAAGAATTTATTACTACCTTTTTTATCATCTTTTACTGAAATACTTAATAAAATTGGAGTTTTATTCAGAATAGATATTGGTTATGCTTTGCAGTTCAGTAGGCATCAGTACCTGTCTCAACTATCAGACCAGAGATTGTCCTATGGTTGCCTCTGCTATTCAGAACTATTGTCCCTGACAGTGTAACTCTTTCTAGAAGGAGCAGTGATGTTTGACACATGGGCTCCCAAGGTTAAATCCCCTTCTCTTCTTTAATTTTTGGATTTTTGGCATTTATAGCCCAAGTTCAGTCTCTCCCCATACTTGTTCCTGAGCAAAGATCAGCCAAAAGGGAGCATTTGATCTATATCATTATGGTGGAAGAAACCCCACAATTTGGACTCATCTAAACTAGAATCCTTTCCCAAAAGGTAGTATTTAGAAAATATTCCTGTCAAATATTGGGAGTAATCTAATATTTTTTTCATCTTGAACTGGTGGCAATGTTGCTTATCCATGGCTACAAGAACACACTTAGATTAGATTCAGGAATATATCTCACTTTCTACTCACATCAACAAATTTAGAGCAGAACAGAGTAAGGGTATTCTGATTAGTTAAAAGATCTAATTGTTAGTGTAAGATAACAACAAGTTTTAATTATAAATAGAAGACAGAAAAGAGAACAAAAATTAATTCAAAATATACGATTCTGATACATGATCAATTGAATGTTTGAATTTAATTTTGCTCTTCTCTGAAGATCACAATAAAATGAGAAAGATATGAGAAAAAATTTTCACAAAATCAAGTTGTTTAAGCTCTTTAACTGTAACAAGTTCAACTTTTGATATCAGTTGAGAGACTCAATTCAGACTTCTGTTCAAATCTTTTTTTTTTATTTTCACTCTAAAATTTAAAAGAAAATAGGTTGAGAATTGTTGATATGGTCAATTTTAATTCATGTCATTGTCCACATGGATATTCTCTTATGTATACACACAGTTTGCCTAGAGCAAGGAAAGAGAAAATTTTTACTCTTCCTATTAGATATGATTCTGGTATCTGTCTCAAAGGATTAGAAGCTACTCTTGCAGAAAGCAGTGGCATTTATAGCACTGAGTCTATGGACAGAATGTTAATTGCAAGTCAATGTTGTGTATCAATGTGCATAATTTTTTTCTTCTTCAGGGGAGTGATTAACTAGGGAACTTATATGCATATATGCATAATCCATGGACACAGACAATAGAGTGGTGAAGGCCTGGGAGGGGAAGGTATGGGGTGCAGGGCCAATAGGGGGGGAAAAAACACAAACAAAGGGGACATCTGTAGTGCTTTCAACAATACTGATAATTTTTTTTTAAAAGAATTGAATAGCCCATTTCTTTTTCAACAAAAATATTAAATATTATTTGTATTAGAAATAAAATCTAGGTCCCTTCTAATACATTTTATTTCCTTTATTTTTTATAATATTCAAGACAAAATATAATTTAAGAATATAAAACCAAAAGTATATTTGATATTAAAATAGAATGATCATCAAATTTTTATTTACTCTTGTTACCAGATTTTAAATAGTGTATTATACTTATCAGTTAATCAAGTAGTTGATTAATATAATTTCATACCAGCTATTATTTGCACACTTTCCACTATTTTAGCAGAAAATTATGCAGTATGTTGTCATGTAACTTGTGTTGTAATTTTAAAAGATTGTATATTTCAGAATATAATAAATTTATATTAATTTATATGCAATCACTTTGATGTTGGCATTTCACACAATTTAATATTTTGTATTTCAGCTAATATTAATATTCAAGTTCAAATTAGACATGTAAATATTTATGGAATGAAAGGCACTTATAGAATCTAGTTGACATATTCCATAGGAAAAAATTTTGTGAATTTGATTTACTTTTTTATTTTCCTTTCTGCTTATAACTGTAAAGCATTTTTGTCCTCCTCATGTACATAACCATGAGCAAGTTTTTGTTTCATTCATATGTAAGCATATTTCAATAGAAACCAGATAAAAAGTAATCTAAGCAGATATTAGGAAGAACTTTTTAATTGGAAATAGCTAATTCTTGTCTTTGTCTACCAATATTATTTATAGATACAGTTACAAAATATTTTATGTATCTGAGAATGTATATCTGAAGACTTAGGTTCCAGATAAATAACATTTTTGGAGTGTGTCTTTTCATCTTCACTTAGAGGAGCATAAACCAGTGTTCGATTTGTCATAGCTCTGATCTATCAGTTCAGATCATGAAGATTTCAGAACATGTGATTTATGACTATGCATTTCTTTGGCCAGAAATTGACCATCATTGACAACATTAGGAATTCATATTCCTATGGTTTCATCTGTATGCTCTTAAGTTTGAAAATAATGTATTTAAGAGTGAAACACACAGTTCAAACTACACCTTCACCACTTAGAACAATGCTCTCTGAAATAGAAATAAAGCAGGGCCTTCACAGCACAGAGAAATTATCCATGCAGGTGCAACCCAGATGTGCAGGGAGGACTCAACGTGGCATCCACGTGGGCCCGTTAAGACTTTTCAGAGCTCTGAAGTATGCTCGTTGTGATTTAGAGGGGCCAGAAGATGTTTTATGCTATCCTTTAGGCCTACAATATATCTGTCTTGGTGTAACAGAATTGTAATAGATGTTTTCGTTCTGCAATACAGTTCTTGGCTCTGCCTCACTAACCTTGCAGCTATCCAAACTTGGCATGCTGACATACCTTATCTCTTGCTCTTTAGATTAAATTTAAATTAATGTGTACATTGGATTTAAATAATCAAAATGTTCTAAATGTATGCTTTTTACATAACAGGAAAGAAATTATACAAACCAACTTTGCAAAGCTATTCAAAATAGTACTAGCGTGCAGGCTAGTGACTGTGTTTATTAAGCTCTAAGAATTCCTTAATAATAAAAGCAGTCCAAAAGATAGGAAGTTTAATTCAGCTCAGACTTACCATCTTGAATGATAACAGTTTACTTGTTTGTCACTTTCCTAAGCCTCCTGGAAATTTCCTAAAAATATGATGTAGAAGTATTCCATCAACATTGAGCTGGAAAATCTCTCCACAGTAGATTTCAATTCGCCTTCCTGACTCCCACACAAAACTGTTCTGAAGGAAAAATGTGTTTTCTTATTTTTCTATTGTCAGCAATGCTTACAACTAAATAGGAGGGAGTAAAAGCTTTCATGATAATGTAATTATAAGAAGGAATTTGTTCCAAATGAGTACTTTATCTTATTTAGCCATCCATTTTACCCTCTAAGGCAATCCTTTAAATATCTTATACAGCCCTAGGAATTTTAGTCAGAATATAGAAAATAAATATTTCTTGAAACATAAATGATACATCTATAAAACATCTCTAGATGAGACTGTGAAATAATTAGCCAGGACACATAATAAAATTATGGGGCATGAGTGATTCCCATATACCTAACTACAATATTTTTAAAAAGTGAAAATTTAAGATTACACTGCAAAACATATTAGCGACAATGTTATAAGTTATCAATAATTTCTTCAGTCCTACTTTGACATGAAACTACTATCTATGACTTTAGGTTTTTCTTCCTGGCCCCCAAATTCCTATCTCTTATTTTCTTTAAAGGAAATTATGCCATTATCACTATAAAACAAAGTATATGAAAATACATGCTATTGTTAGCAGATATTAATGCAAAAATTGAATAGAGCAGATAAACATATAAGAATGAATTTAATAGAGGAACATTTTATATTTAATTTCAGCCATATAACCAGCAAAGAGGTGAATATAGCATATTACCATCACCACAGAAGGCTGGCTTTTGTGTTCTTCCAATGAATACCCTCCTTGAAATGTAAACACTATTCTGATATCTATCATAATAGAGCAAACTCTTTGTTCTTGAACATGATGTTAATAAAATAATAGTGAATCTTCTGTTTTATTTCTGGCTTCTCCAGCTCAATATTATGTCATTGAGATTTATCCATGTTACTCTATCAATACTTCATTGTTATTTCAGGGTAACATTCAATTATATCAGTATTTACTAAATATATATATATATATATATATATATATATATATATAGATAGATATATGCACTAGATATATATATATCATATATATATACTATATATATATGTGAGATATATATATATATATATATATATATATATATATATACACATATATATATACTAGAGGCCCGTTGCAGGAAGATTCCTGCAAGAATAGGTCTTCCTCGGGCCTATTCCTGCAAGAATAGGGCTTCCTGCGGCCGGAGCAAAGCAGAGAAGGGAGCAAAGCCTGCTGTGGGCTTCGTTCCGGTGTCCACTGCCTTGCTTCCCTCCCTTCTCTGCAGCTTCACTCCCTTCTCTGCAGCACTTGGCTTCCTTCTACGCTGTCTTCAGTCTTCACTCCTAGCCTGCGTATGCAAATTAACTGCCATCTTTGGTGGGTTAATTTGCATACTTGCTCTGATTGGCTGGTGGGTGTAGTGGAGGGATGGTCAATTTTCATTTTTCTCTTTTATTAGTGTAGATAATTCCTTTCCCTTGACTTCTTATTAGTTTGGCTCTGAAATCAGTACTTTGCCAAATAAAAAAGGTGATTATGATCATCACAGTTTTTAAAAACGTTTATTTAGATTTATACTTTGGTATTTCTTTTTTGGCCAGTGTAAATGGTATTGTATTTTTATTTTTACTTTATTCTTTTTTTATTTTATTATTATTTTTTTAATTTAATAAATCTTTATTGTTCAGATTATTACAATTGTTTCTCCTTTTCCCCACCCATAGCTCCCCTCCACCTGGATCCCACCCCAACCTCTGCCCTTATCTCACCCCCACTGTCCTCATCCATAGGTGTACGATTTTTGTCCAGTCTCTTCCTGCACCCCCCATACCATTTCCCCCTGAGAATTATCAGTCCACTCCCTTTCTATGCCCCTAATTCTATTATATTCACCAGTTTATTTTGTTCCTCAGATTTTTAATTCACTTGATTTTTAGGTTCACTTGTTAATAGATATGTATTTGTTGTTCATAATTTTTAACTTTACCTTTTTCTTCTTCTTCCTCTTCTTAAAGAACACCTTTCAGCATTTCATGTAATACTGGTTTGGTGGTGATGAACTCCTTTAGCTTTTTCTTATCTGTGAAGCTCTTTATCTGACCTTCCATTCTGAATGATAGCTTTGCTGGGTAGAGTAATCTTGGTTGTAGGTTCTTGCTTTCCATCACTTTGAATATTTCTTGCCACTCCCGTCTGGCCTGCATAGTTTCTGTTGAGAAATCAGCTGACAATCATATGGGTGCTCCCTTGTAGGTAATTAACTGTTTTTCTCTTGCTGCTTTTAATATTCTCTCTCTGTCTTTTGCCCTTGGCATTTTAATTATGATGTGTCTTGGTGTGGTCCCCTTTGGATTCCTCTTGTTTGGGGTTCTGTGCACTTCCTGGACTTGTAAGTCTATTTCTTTCACCAGGTAGGGGAAGTTTTCTGTCATTATTTCTTCAAATAGGTTTTCAGTATCTTGCTCTCCATCTTCTTCTGGCACCCCCATAATTCTGATGTTGGTATGCTTGAAGTTGTCTGAGAGGCTCCTTACACTATCTTCATATTTTTGGATTCTTTTTTCTTTTTGCTTTTCTGGTTGAGTGTTTTTTGCCTCCTTGTTTTTCAAATCTTTGACTTGATTCTTGCATTCCTCTAGTCTGCTGTTGGGTCTCTGTATAATATTTTTTATTTTAGTCAGTGTATGTTTATTTACTAGTTGGTCCTTCTTCATATCCTTGAGGGTCTTGCTAAATTTATCAGCCTTTTCTAGGATATTCTTGAAAAGCCTTATAACTGTGGTTTTGAATTCTATATCCAGTCATTTGTTTTCCTCCATTTCTTTCGTTTGTGATCTGTTTCTTTGCCTCCGTATTTTGGCTGCTTCCCTGAGTTGGTAGGGTAGCTTTGTGTGCTAGGTTTCCTTTATGGCCCAGTGGGTCGGCCTCCCCAGTTACCTGAGGTGGACACTCTTGGTGCACTCCTTTGTGGACTGTGTGTACAGCCTTGTTGTAGTTAAGCCTTGATTGTTGTTGGTATAACTGGGAGGAATAGACCTCCAGGCCAGTTGGCTGTAAGGATCAGCTGTGTCTACGCTGGGAGAAGTTTGGTGCTGGAGACAGCCTTATAGGATTAGATTTGCAAAATTGCAAAAGCCTCTGTGCTCAGCTTGGATGGGGCAGAGTCTCAGGGCGGAGCTGACAGTCTTGGCTTCCCGTCAGCCCTGCCCTTGTGCGCGCTCCTCCAGACCTCTGCCTTCCGTGACTCCCTTGAGTTTCCGCCTGACCGTACAGGTTCCCCCTGTAAAAGCGTGGGTCCCCAGGGGCTCGCCTGGAACTGGGGTTCAGTGCAGTCAGAACTAGGGTTCAGTGCAGTCAGGAGCTTCCAACTCCCTTCTGCTAGGGAATGCCTGCAGCAACCTCGGCATTCAGCTTTCTCTGCAAGCACTCCCATGCTCACGCGAGCCTCCAGACCTGCCGCGGCTCCCCCGGGTTTCCGAGTTTCAGTGTGCCTTTCTCTCTACCTGACAGTCTTGACTCCCCCTGTATGAGCCTGGGTCCACGGGGTTTCGCCCCGAACTGGGTTTCAGTGCAGTCGGAACTGGGGTTCAGTGCAGTCAGGGGCTTCTTTCCCCCTTCTGCCAGAGAAAGTCAGCCAGGCACTCAGCCGCCCTTCCTCTCTGCGTGCATGTCTCCATACCTCAGCCCTTTGACGCTCCTCTGATTCTCTGTGAGCTTTCCTCTTTCCTTCTAGTTGTAGAATTTCCACTCAGCCAGCCTTCCTGTGGTTCTGAATGATGTCCGTTCTGCCTTTTAGTTGTAGTTTTGAAATTTTTGTGCGAGGCAGCAGTTTAGGTACTTACCTATGCTGCCATCTTGGTTTCTCCCTGGTATTGTATTTTTAATTTCAAATTCTGTTTGTTCATTATTAGTATATATGAAAACAATTGACTTCTATATATTAATCTTATGTCCATTCATGTTGCCATAGAATTTTATTAGTTCAAAGTGTTTTTATTGATATTCTATGTAGACAATCATGCCATCTGAAAAGAAAGACAGTTTCATATTTTTTTCCAACTTGTACACCTATTTTATCTTTTTCTTACCTTATTGCATTAGCAGAGACATCTGGTACAATGTTTAAAAAGAACAGCAAGAGTGGAATCCTGGCTTTGCACCTGATCATATTGGAAAGCTTTGAATTTTCATTAATATTTAGTATCACAGCTATGTACTCAAAGCTAAATGCAGTTTAGTTGCTTCATTCAACAACAGCATGGATGGAACTGGAGAGCATTATGCTAAGCGAAATAAGCCAGTCAGAGAAAGATAAATATCACATGATCTCACTCATTTGTGGAATATAATGAACAACATAAACTGATGAACAAAAATAGATCCAGAGACAGAGAAGCATCGATCTGACCGTCAAACCTCAGAGGGAAGGTAGGGGAGGGTTGGGGTAAGGGTGAGAGATCAACCAAAGGACTTGTATGAATGCATATAAGCCTAACCAATGGACACAGACACCTGGTGGGTGAGGCCATGAGTGGGGGTGGGGGGGCAATGGGAGGTTAAGGACACATATGTAATACCTTAATCAATAAAGAAAAAAAATTAAAAAAAATTAGTGAGGACAGAATGATAAACCAAACCTTTTCATTTTATGATTGCTAAAATGTAAATGAGGTTTCAAAATGTCCTGGAGACCCTGAGTATATGAAGAAAAATTAATAAAAGAATAATTGAAGGTTGGAACACAGTTTTATAACTTAAGTCCTTTTAAAATAGTATTACTATGATTATAGATCTTCATAATATTATTCATTTACCAGAGTTTACTTCATATTACATTTGATATTTACCTATACACCTTATATTTGATGGCATGGTTAGACCTGACAAATATCTCACTACAAAAAAAGGCTTTAGATTAAATCTTTTTTTGTATATATATTTTATCAATTTTTTACAGAGAGGGAAGGAGAGGGATAGAGAGTTAGAAACATCAATGAGAGAGAAACATCGATCAGCTGCCTTCTGCACACCCCCTACTGGGGATGTGCCTGCATCCAAGGTACATACATGCCCTTGACCGGAATCGAACCTGGGACCCTTCAGTCTGCAGGCCAATGCTCTATGCACTGAGCCAAACCAGTTAGGGTTAGATTAAATCTTAAATGAATGATTCTAAGAGCATGCATGTCTACATATTTAATAAGGAATTATTAATATTTTTGAGATTATATATAGTTCAAAGAGTAAAAAATTATTCATTATTAATAAACTATGTTGAATAGAATAAATATATTGTTCATTTGTAGAGCACAATTACTAGACATTTCAAGAGTGACTTTGGTAATTACAATACTGTGAAATGTTATAAATTTATGCAGTGTGATATCATTATGAAACAAGGATAAAGAAGGGTAAGCTATGTATGAAACCAGTAATATCTGAAATATACAGCACAGGTCCTAAGAAGATACAATAAAAATTAAATGCAAATAAAATATACAAGCCTACATTTATTTGTCGGTAAGTAAACTAAGAAAAAGTCACTTATTCTTATTGTTAACATAATTTAATAGACATATAACTTTAAAATGTGACAACAAGTGTGAAATAAACAGCACTGTGGGGTGCATTTAATGTTATGTAGAAAGTGTCATGATATGGACAGCTACCCTGAGTGAGGGACATCCTTGTGAAGGACAGGCTCAATAGGAAAGTTTTTTTTTTTTTTTTTTTTTGAGAAGGGGAGTCAACAGAAACTCTTCACAGTCCTGCAGCGCAAACAGAATGCATGGACAGCTGGGCTTCATACAGGGAGAGTGCTTAGCATCAGAGTGTTGCAGGGCTAGACAAACCAAGCAGTAGAGATTGAGAACCTTAGAAAAATAATCACCCTACCATAAAGAACTGAAAATGTCCTGGACAAGTAACAATGACAGACTCAGTCTATAGGAAATAAAACAAAGCAGCAAATCCTCCTCACCATTTCACTAATAATGGATAGTAAGGGGAAAAGATCCAGAAAAAGGAATACCATGGCAATGTCCTTAATCACAGCTGGAGCCTTTAAAAAAATTATTTTCTATAAAAGAATTGCAAATTATCCAAACACCATAGATTGTCAATAATGGACTGTCACATGCAAAATTACTTAAATTAAAAAAAAAATGTATACATTTTGCATTTTATTGTCTGAGTTACATCATCCTCACTTAATATTTTTGTTGATTTCATAAAGTCAAAAGGTGGAAATAAAATATCCTATTTATACTGTGAGATAAGCGGTCCTCGGAATCCAAGGGGCCAACTCATTGAGCAATGGAGAAACTTTACAAGTTCTGGGAGAACCTTTGATTTTTATTATATTTCACAAATCAAAACCACATGTGATTAAAAGCCTCAATATTAAGAGCCACTTTGTCTCAAAAATCAGAAAGATGCATGTATATCAGGAGCATATATTTATGAAGTCTTCTTAGCATAGTTATAGGGAGTAAGCTTTGTATTTCAGGCATATTTTCTTACTGTTTTAACACATCAAGGAACTTAAGTACTTATGACAAAACATTACAAAGAACCCCTTTAATGCATTTTTTAATTAAGAGAAAAAATTCTAGGAAAACTGGAAACAAAATCAATAACTCATCTTATAAATATTTCCATCTTACCTCTTAAAGTAGCATTATCTCCTATGTAGAAAGCTATGCAAACCATGATTCATATATAAAACATAGGAAACTTGTGGCTATCATTACAAAGTTAAGGATAATATGAATCATCTAATTATTATACTTATCTCACCATTTGGACTTAATAAGCAAAAAGAGACCCCATATTGTGTTTATAATCAATCTACTCCACAGATTTAAAATTTTAAAAACATAAACTCAAGGCCACTTGAGTATGAATAGGTCCAATTTTCACTGTCAGTATGATTTGTAGAGAAAATTGTGGCCCCGAGTTCGTGTAGAAACACGCCCATCTCTGGTGCTATAAAATTAGCTCCACGCAGCATAGCCAGAGGGAGTATGTCCTTGCTTTCTCTTGGCAAACGTCTAAGGATAATTATCAAAGTAAGTCTGAGGACAGGTGCTGAACCATGAGCACTTGACCAAGTTCAGGTAACGGTGAGTTATAACGCACAACGTCAAAATTTCAGGATTCGCTGCATTAGAGGAACTGGTTTATACTCGTGAATATTTCCTTGCCCATGATCCCAGTCTTTCAAATATATCAACAAAGGGCTAAGAAGTAACAGTTTAATTCTCTGATGAACATAAAACTGAGATGTAATTGGCTCTCAAAAATATTAAGTATAAATTTATCACAACTACCAACTAAAATGTTATCACTCCTAGGATGGGAAAAGCACACTTGAAATAACTGGTGTCTTACCTTTAAACCTTTAATAAGAGGAGTTTTATGCCATTGCTTTGAATTCTGTCCCCTATGAACTAATCCTAACTTCAATACTGCAAAAGCCTGTTAATTTTATTTTCAGCAAATAAGGTCAATATCTACTCCCGTTCACTGAATATAAACATTTATAAATTGTGTTTTTGTTTTAAATACACACTCTCCTTTTCTAAGTCTGTTACCAATAATTTAAATGTGAGGCGATAGGTAGGAGAAAGTGCATTCTCATTCCAATTTAAATTAGTGTATAGTTTATTTACTGTTTTCCATTTACTTTTTATCTCCTAGTATAGACTGCAATACCAGTACCTGCAAAAAATTGCAAAAATCATTTCACTTTATCTTTCTATTATAAACTTTCATTTGAAATGCATCGACCCAATGGATTTAATAGTTATATGCCAGCAGGTAGAATGATTGTTTGAAAATGATTTCCAGTTTCTAATTCTCTGCTCAGTCAGGAGGAGTATCTCAAGTGATGTTCAAAGCCTAAGTAGCAAGGACACTAGGTTTCCTTTCATGAGTCATTTGAAAACACATTTACAGTGCTCTCTCTTTGCACTAAAAATGTTTCCCACCTGGGTTGTCAGGGGGGCTCAGGTGGATACATCTCACCTGGCCTCCTCTAATTGGTATCTGGGGCTGTGACTGACAGCTCAGTAACAGGGTGCACACAAGGACCAGAAGTGACGCCTTTTCCTATTTGGTACACAAGGAGGCAACTATAATTAGGCACCGGTTTCTGTTGATAAGAAATGGTTCCATTTCCTCCTCTCTCTTTTTCTCTCATGTCTTCATCCCCCACAAACTTAATTCATGTTCTGCTTTTGCATTTATTTTATAAGTTAAGAACTGAAAACATTCTCACTCCATGAATACATCACAAAAATGTCTCATTCTCCATGTGGCATTGATTCTCATTTAGCAAGGTTTCCTGTGCAGAGTCATAAATAAGCTGGAGGGATTAATTGTTGGTCTTGACCACACAGTAGCACTCAGTTTTTATAAGAGAAGTTTAGTCTGAATGAAAGCACAATGCCAGGGGGTGGGGGGCCATGTTTGTAAGGGAACCAGTAATGACATTCATCTCTCAGGTTATACTCTTAGCTCTAGGTATATTCTGAATGATTTAAAAAGTTGGGGAAGCAGTGAACTTCAGTGAAAGGTTCTTTTAATTTAATAAATTCTTAGACTTGACATTTCAATTGACATTCTCTCTTAAATTCAGAATCATGTTGCAATTCCTAGAGGAATGCATTCAGGGGGCATCATTCCAAAGTTTAGGATGATGATGGATTCGGGGTACCTCTCACTGACTAGATATAAAGAAGGTATTTTGAAATACTAAAATCCAGCAGTGGCCTTGATTTCCAGATATTTTGTTCTACTTGCTAAAGCCACAGCAATTTTTAAACTTCATCTATCTCAAAATGCTATATAATAAAAGAGTAATATACAAATTAACCACCACTCTGCTACACCCACAAGCCACGCCCATAAGCCAATCAGGAGCGAATATGCAAATAAACTTAACCAAGATGGCTACAGCCACAGAGAGCAGGAGGGAGGCTTGGGTTTCTCCAGCAATGGAGGAAGCCAAGCTTTCTGCCTGCCCTTGCTGGCCTAGGCCTCCACTCAAGGCTACAAAGTTTCAATGATAGAAGATACATAAATCCAAACAGAAATGGCAGCAGCCACGGAGCTGGAAAGAGCAGGAGGCTAGGGTTGCCCCCGGTGATGGAGGAAACCAGGCTTTCCGCACACCCTGGCCGGCCCAGGCCTCCGCTTAAGGATACAAAGTTTCGATTATAGAAGATACATAAATCCCAACAGAAATGGCTGCTGCCTCAGAGCAAGCAGAAGGCTTGGCTCCGCTCCAGGCTACAAAGTTTCAATTGTAGAAGATAAATAAACCCCAGATACCAGGGCCTCCACTTGGGTCGCCAGGGGGCCTGGCCGGCCTGCAAACCACCACAGGCCCATCACCCAGGCCACCTCACGCCCCAAGGGAACCCCCACCCTGATCCGGGACACCCTTCAGGGCAAACCAGCTGGCCCTCACCCGTGCACCAGGCCTCTATCCTATCTAATAAAAGAGTAATATGCAGATTGACCATCACTCCAACACGCAAGGTGGCTGTCCCCATGTGGTCAAAGATCCTGCCCCCATGTG
This sequence comes from Plecotus auritus, assembly GCF_963455305.1. Lineage (NCBI taxonomy): Eukaryota > Metazoa > Chordata > Mammalia > Chiroptera > Vespertilionidae > Plecotus > Plecotus auritus. Next base: position 48,876,810 of record NC_137782.1, read on the forward strand.
GACACAAGATGGCCACCACAAGATGGCCAGCAAGAAAGGGCAGTTGGGAGGGACCAGGCCTACAAGGGAGGGCAGTTGGGGGCGATCAAGCCTGCAGGGGAAGGCAATTAGGGGTGACCAAGCTGGCAGAGGAGGGAAGTTGGGGGCGACCAGGCCTGCAGGGAAAGGCAGTTAGGCATCAATCAGGCTGGCAGGGGAGTGATTAGGGGGTGATCAGGCTGGCAGGCAGAAGCAGATAGGGGCAATCAGGAAGGCAGGCAGGCGAGCAGTTGGGAGCCTGCAGTCCTGGATTGTGATAGGGATGTCCGACTGCCCGTTTAGGCCCGATCCCATTGGGATCGGGCCTAAACGGGCAGTCGGACATCCCTCGAGGGGTCCCAGATTGGAGAGGGTGCAGGCTGGGCTGAGGGACACCCCCCTCCCCCATGCACAAATTTCGTGCACCGGGCCTCTAGTCTATATATAAAAGCCTAAGCGACCGAACGACTGGTCAACCAGTTGCTTTGATGTGCATTTACCACCAGTGGGCATATGTTCAATGCAGGAGCTGCCCCTTTGTGGTCAGTGTGCTCCCACAGCCAACCTCCCATGGCCAGCCACTGCCCCCCTATTGGCCCAGATGGCGGGGGGAGCTGGCCGGCCAACCTCCTGCAGTTCCTCCCTCCCGGTTGGCCAACCTCCTATGGCCCCTTTCAATGGCTGGCTGCCTGCGCCCCCCAATCCGCCCCAATTACAGGTCCCCCACCCATGCATGAATTCGTGCACCAGTCCTCTAGTTTATAATAAATGTGTCTCTGAAAATACTTTAATGCATATCAAATTTTGAGAACTTAAAGCATATTTTAAATGCATTCATACAGTTTTCTATTTAATGGAAATGTGTATTAATTAGTTTTGAAACAGAGAGCCATTAGCCTTGATCATATGTCCAGTAAATTTGGATGTAAATATGTCATGATTTGAATAACTTTCTGTCTTACTTAGTATTTGCAATCATTCATTCACTCACCTATCCACTCAAGAACTTATGAGCATCTATTATTTGTTAAGCCCTGAATTAGAAATAGGATAGATAACTGATTATAAATTATAGTTCCTGTATTTCATGACAATTCATCTCAATAACTGCTTGATGCTATTTTAGGTAAACAAATGAGCATTTACTTTTATGGAAACATCTAAAAGTAGATTACAGAAGCACCTTTACTCTTGTAACATTTACTAATGGTTAAAAATAATTTTAAAAACAAAAATAATGCTTATTCAGACATAGTGATCACTTTAAAAACTGTTCATATCACTGCTGGAAAAAGTTTCCAATGTAATTTTCTAGATAATACTATGTTCTCTAACAATGTCAAAGGTGAAGTGAGGATTTCCCAACTTGTTGAAAGCTGTACTTTGCGGACAATGGCCCTGAATAATCACTGGGAAAAGAATGGTCCACAATTCTTCCTGAAAGATTGCAAAAGGAAGGAAAACATCAAAGGTATCATTCCAGGCCTCATTGTATCTATTCTGTGTGTTTGCATTTGGTAAAATATACACTACTGTGCCAGTCTTCTGTCAACATTTTTTCATTTCTTAAAAGTGGAGAAATGTCTTTGATTTGTGTAAAATGACAATATTCCTTCTATCTTCTTGAGTCAAAGCCTTAACAATGTTTTCCTCTCTTTGGTAACTTCAGTAAATACCTGTCATGGTGCAGGTGCCTTTATTGTAGTTGTTATTGTTGTTTAATAACATTAATTTACCAGCAAGGAAAACTTTTTTGACTTACTAGAGAACAGATAGATGAGAGATGAGAGAGATTTTTCTATAAGTATAGACACATTGCAGTTGTATGTGTTCTATCTTCCAACTCTCAGAATATTTTGCAACAGACAATATGTTGTAATCTTAGGCAATATCCAATATGATCATATTTAATTAGTAACTTTCTTATGTTAAAAATAGAGATGTGAGATATTTATCATTATGCATAAAATTAAGCTTTTATTATAGTAACTGGTGACTCATATAATGCTGCTTCTTCTTTTCTTTAGGAAATAGAGAAACTGACCATAATTACTTTTCAAATATCAGTGCCTGAACTTGAATTTTATATCCACCTATTCTAAAATTATTATATATGTTCTTGTACATGTAAACATACATATTTTTAAACATTGTAATACTTTTGCACACATAAAAATATACAGTTTTTTAAAAACAGTGATTTCCATAAGAACATAGGAAGCATGTTAGCAACTTGCTCTGAGAATATATATTCAGTTCTAGCAAATATGGAAGCAAACATTGTAATTTTTCTTTTTTCTCTACATCTTTTTGGTCCTGACCACACAGTAGCACTCAGTTTTTATAAGAGAAGCCATTGTTAATTTTATTTTCAGCAAATAAGGTCAATATCTACTCCCGTTCACTGAATATAAACATTTATAAATTGTGTTTTTGCTTTTAAATACACACTCTCCTTTTCTAAGTCTGTTACCAATAATTTAAATGTGAGGCAATAGGTAGGAGAAAGTGCATTCTCATTCCAGTTTAAATTAGTGTATTATGCCGTTAGGATCAATTTGCATATTACCCTTTTATTATATAGGATATATGTGTGTGTGTGTGTGTGTGTGTGTGTGTGTGTATCATGGTTCATTGAAGATGTAAGATTCACTACAGTGTTAATTATGGAAATTCTGCTTTTTAAAATCACTTGAAAAATATGCAAACCATAGTGGTTAACACTTTAATATTTATTTTTATAACATTTAGTTTTTCCACAAGACCTACAGATTCTGCTTTTATTCTGCTCTATATTCTGGAAATGATAATTTTGTTGAAAAATCAACCATTTAACAACTTTTTTAGATCAATTTGCATCTAAAATATTATCAGAAATATATATTTAATAATTTTTCTTTCATTCTTTTGTTTACCTTTTGCATATTAGTTACCTATCGCTGTTAATAAGAACAGACTTTTTGGAAAATAAAATGTGTTTCAATACCTGTAGTTCAACTGTATCTTTACAGATGATGTTAGGGCTATGTAAAAAAGAGAATATATTTTCTCTCACATAAAAGCCAATGATCTCTTATTTTTGGTATGTTCATAGAATTGCATTCAGTTTTTTCTTTTTTCTGTTAGTTCAACTGAAGGCAAACTGAAATTTTAAATCCTTTGATTATAGAAAGGGCCTCACAAAGACAAAGCTTCTCTCATAAAGTCAGCTATGCCAATGACTTTGTTACAACCTTAACAGATTTGCTCTGAAACATGAAATGCAGGTTTATCCATTGTAATCATTGATTCAAAGTGAGCTAGAATTGCAGGTAAGCTATTTTGTAATCACAAGTGACAATATGATTTAAATTCCATGCAAATGGAAAGATAAATCTAAAACATTACTCTATAGCAAAATTAATTATTATTCCTTGGGGAGTTCTGAGGGCCTGTATTTCCACATTACATTAATTTAGCTATAAATATAAACATTTCAAGCTACTGAAAATTAGAATTAAAATTATGGAATGTCTTAAGGCCAAACTATAAATTTAGAAAAAAATGAGATAGGTAGAGGTGTTATTTTGAAATGTACTCAGTGAGTTTTTGCTTTGTCATCTCCCCTCTTTGCTCTCCTCCTTTCCTCCCCTCCTCCTCCAACTCCTCCCTCTTTTTTTGATTTATCCGCTCAAGCAAATAGAGTAGAAAATATCACATTAGCATGCTCCTTTGGAAAAATACACAAGAAAATAAACATATTTCTTCAAAAATAGAAACTTTTTTGAAAAGCTCTATAAATACATATTATGTGATCAAAATTTGAAAATGCCTTAGAAGTCCATGAATGGGAATTGATAATTTCCCTCAAGTAGTGTTGTAAATGTATGTTTCATGACTATCAAAGCTTCAGCATTGTAACTAGTATAATTTTATTATTTGTGTAAGCATGATGACACAAAACATAGATATATACTTTTGTTATATTTACCAAAGTTAAAAAATAATTCATTAAAAATATATCTCACCATAAATCTTGGAGGGTTAAACAGGCTGGAATGTGCAGGGTGAATTCTACAAGAGAACACTTTCATTCAAAGAATAAATGCTCTCAAAATTGTAGTAAAATTAAATCAGTGTTAGTTGCTCCTTTCCTATTCTCTAGTCTCCCTCATTAACATACGCAAGTTATGTCCCCATCCTCCCACATACACCTGAGAAATAGGTATGATTCCATACCCAGGGGACTCATAGGAAACCAATTTCAAGATTTTAAAACATTTTGTAGAAAGGTGTAATTCACAGCCTCACAAGCCCACACTGTTATATAAAAGCAGTTTTCTTCTTTTTTCAAACATAGCAACAACACTTCCATTCTGCATGCTTTTGAAAGATTGCATCAGGTGAACCAAAACAATTCATGAAAAGACTGGATTACATATAACTAAAAAGGAGGAAAGTTTCTAGAATAGCTTTCAAAAAATGTAAACATTTGGAAGTATTGGGTGAATTTGCAAGAATGTCACCTTTCCATCTCACTCCTTGGGAAGAATTTAATCCCATTGTTTTTTGTTTTATTTTGTGTGTGTATTTGCTAGAACTCTGTGCTCCTATGTATTTTCTCTCTGCTCATCTCTTCCTATTCTTTGAATTCTCCTCAGTGTAGCATCTGTTTGCATCCAGGATACATCTTTATTTCACAGACCTTTTCTACATCAGCATAATTAAATTGTCAAAAATGCTTTAAATTTAATTAAATAAGAGGTTATATTTAAAAGTTAGATATGGATGGCAGTCCCTGAGGGGTCCCAGATTGCAAGAGGGCATTACAGCAACAGAAATGTATTGTAACATCCTCTCTAATATGCAAATTAACCATCACTCCATTACACCCACAAGCCACACCCACCAGCCAATCAGGAACGAGTATGCAAATTAACCCACCCAAGATGGCTGTGGCCACAGAGAGAGGAGGAGGGAGGTTTGGGATTCCCCGGCAATGGAGGAAGCCAAGCTTTCCGCACACCCTGGCAGGCCGGCCCAGGCCTCGCTTAAGGCTACATAGTTTCAATTAAAGAAGATACATAAATCCCAACAGAAATGGCTGCTGCCATGGAGCAAGCAGAAGGCTTGGCTCCGCTCCAGGCTACGAAGTTTCAATTGTAGAAGATAAATAAACTCCAGATACCAGGACCTCTGCTTGGGTCACCAGGGGGTGTGGCCAGCCTGCAAACCACCACAGGCCCATCGCCCAGGCTGCCCCACACCCCAAGGGAACCCCCACCCTGATCCAGGACACCCTTCAGGGCAAACCAGCTGGCCCCCACCCGTGCACCAGGCCTCTATCCTATCTAATAAAAGAGTAATATGCAGATTGACCATCACTCCAACACACAAGATGGCTGCCCCCATGTGGTCAAAGATCCTGCCCCCATGTGGACACAAGATGGCCGCCACAAGATGGCTAGCAAGGGAGGGCAGTTGGGAGGGACCAGGCCTGCAAGGGAGGGCAGTTGTGGGCGATCAAGCCTGCAGGGGAGGGCAGTTAGGGGTGATCAGGCCGGCAGAGGAAGGAAGTTGGGGGTGACTGGGTCTGCAGGGAAAGGCAGTTGGGGGGGACCCAGGCCTGCAGGGGAGAGCAGTTGGGGGGGACCAGGTCTGCAGGGGAGGGCAGTTAGGGGCAAACAGGCTGGCAGGGGAGCAGTTAGGCATCAATCAGGCTGGCAGGGCAGTGGTTATGGGGTGATCAGGCTGGCAGGCAGAAGCAGATAGGGGCAATCAGGCAGGCAGGCAGGCGAGCAGTTGGGAGCCAGCAGTCCTGGATTGTGAGAAGGATCCCAGATTGGAGAGGGTGCTGGCTGGGCTGAGGGGAACCCCCCCCCCCCGTGCACAAATTTTGTGCACTTGGCCTCTAGTTTTTTATAAATCTTCAAATTTTTTATAACCAGGAATGTGAGGATCTTTAGTTTTGGAAAAAAGTAATAAGACATGAATATTAAAGGAATACAAAGATGCAGATAGGTATGGTAATTGAAAAGTCCTATTAATATTGGATGTCTTTTGTGGACAGCATATAATTAATCCTACCTTTTTATTCATTATGACAATATTGGAGTGTTTAATTTTATATTTAATGTAATTATCAATATAGTTAAATTTAGATCCACCATTTTAAAATGTATTTTATTTATTTCATCTGTTTCCTGTTTCTTTTTTGTGCCTTCTTTCAAATTAATTGAATTTTAAAAATTCTTTTTGATTTGTCTATACCTCTTTGCATTATATCATAGTGGTTCCTCTACAGATGAAAACATACATGCTTAACTTTGCATGATCTACTTATAATTAGTGTTGTGTTACTTAATGGGAAATATAGAAACCTTACAATGACATAGTATTATCTATTCCCCATTATTCATATGATAATTTTCATGTGTATTATACCCACTTACTTTATCATCATGAGACAGTGCTACAATTTTTGTTTTAAACAATTTTAAGAACCCAAAATAAAGCCAAATGGTCTCCTTGAGAGACTAGATAATGCATGAATGCCAGCATTCCCCATGGATAACCCCTTACACTGAGCACAAGTTGCTTGCAGAATTGAGCAAACATTGGTAGGGAAGCTTTTCTTAACAAACTGTTCCTTTTAAACAATGTAATCCTGGAAAATACATCCATAAAGGTGAGGCACGGGGAACCTGTACGCACCTCAAAACAGTTTTTTAATAATTGTTTCCCACTGGGGATTTTGATTATGTACCAGTAACAGTATGTTTATGTTGCTTGGTTTAAAGCATTCAACCATCAGAATGTCAGAGTATTCACTGAGTCTGAGAGCTATTGCTTTTTATTTTCCCTAACTGGGGCATTTTGGTTTATGTTTCTGGTGATAGGGAAGTCCAATTTCCTGGGACAAGTTTTCATGAATTATGTATAAGCAAGGCTTTGCTCCTTACTCAGAGGCTGTTCTCTCCTTATCAACTGCCTCCCCCAAATGTGATAGGTCAGCATGGTGGCATGTTCTGTTTCTTTTCAGTCATGTTCAGCTGTACAAGTACAGATGCAGTGTAGAGGAAGAGTTGGATTTAACTACCAGATGGTTTTGTATGGCAAATATCGCAATGGGATATATATATATATATACACTAGAGGCCCGGTGAGCGAAATTTGTGCGTGGGTATGGTCCCTAGGCCTGGCCTACGATCAGGGCCATCTTCCCCAGCTACCCGCAGCCGGACCTGCCCCCCGCCGCCACCCACCACTGGTTCCCCATTCGCCATCAGGTCATCAGTGCCTGACAGCTGGGGGAAGGGACCAAGAGGTGGTCAGTGCTCCTCATAGTGACTGGTCCAGTGGTTGTTCTGGTCATTCTGCCATTAGGATCAATTTGCATATTACCCTTTTATTATATAGGATATATATAGGATAATATATATATATGACTCAAGAATAGAACAATTTAGGGAACATTTAGAAAATGATATACGCAGTAAATTATCTTGTGATAAATGGCATATATAGAGAGCATGAAACATTAACCCTCCCACAATCTGAAAGTCAAATTAAGTCCTTTAAAAATTACTGAAGATGTCATTTTGAGTTTCTGCATAATTTAAGGCAATATGATGTGGAATTACTTTATGAACTCACATAGTACCACATAGGAAGCGCTAACAAACCTAATCGGCCTTTATGGTTAGTTCAGCTGACCTTTCTCACTCAAGCAGTCTTGTTTTGTTTTTCCATTATCTATCCCACAGACTCTCACAGGGTATTACAGGAATATTTTTCTGAAAGCCCATCTCCAGAAATCCCATGATCTTGATCTCTGTTTCACTATGAGGCAGCATCTTTGCCAACACAACAATGCCATCCTAATCCATTCCCTCTGTATTAACAGCAACCAGCTAACCTTTACCAGTCATATGAAAATAACCTGTTTAGAACACTGCATCCATTCATTATTGCTCTAATAGAAGAGAAATTGAAGTGAGAGTTTTCCTAATATGTGGAGAATGTTGCTAAATAGACTCATTTTATTGCTGGTACTTCAAACTGTATCCATTCAATTAACATATACAGCAACTATTCCTTTAGAAAATGAGCAAACATAACATACATATATTGATTGCCTTATAGGGCTTTAGATAATTGTACTTTTATGTTAAGTAATGTACTAAAAGATAAACCATAGCACTCAGAAGATTTATTAAGAGAAAAATAAGTATCAATAAAAAATTACTCATTGTTCCATTTTAATGTTTGCAATGTGTTTACATATTTCCCCCAGACTCTTATCCAACATTTATTGATTTAATTATATTTTATTCTAAAATAATTGTAAAACAAGTTAATTATTCAATAATTAATTATTTCAGTCAATAAATATTTACTATGTAATTTGCACATGTACCATGGTGAACAAAATATATATGCTCTTTGATGTCAGTGAGTTATGTAAACAATAGACCAAAACAATATATTAAAGCACACTAAAAGATAAAAAAAGGCAAAATCAATTAGGTAATGAAGATGAGTTGGAGAGTAAATGTAATATCTTTAAATAAATGACACAAATTCTATACCTATATTGCTACATAATTCTTCAATAAAAGAAAAATTGAGAAGATGGAAAAAGTTCTATATCAATAGGTGCAGGTACCCACCGACATGGAAATGAAAGACTTTAGATAAATTTTTATTCATCATAGAAACTTGCTCTACAAAGTGAAAAAGTTATAATTAAATACAGGGTAAGGCAAAAATAGGTTTACAGTTGTGAGTATCCAAAAGTAGTTTATTCTAGTATTATTTATTAATTATTGTCTTATTTTTTAATACCAACAACTGTAGACCTACTTTTGTCCCACTCTATATATTAACCTATGGATTTTGTTGGAGCTTTGGGAATTTGTCAATGAATTGAATAAATAAAGTCAGGTTGAAATATGTGATGCCATTTTCCAGGTGAAGATATGAAATTTAAAATTGATTATGTACTAAGTTCAGGACTCTTCCCATAAATTGAGTGAATCGTATATTGCATCCCAACTCATTTGGAGGAACCTCCATGTTTGTAAGTCCTTTAGCATGTAAAGAAGTAAATTATGTGTTCTTAAAGGTTAATGGATAGTAATGAAATGGCCTTCAGTCTTGCAGTTGCAGCATAAGAAAGAGGCAAAAAGACATTAGTCTGGGCACAAAGCAAAAAAAAAAAATTAGTACATGCAGATCAAGAGAAGTTTAAGTTCTTTGTTATAAAGCAAATCTGTTGCTGATTAGACAAGAAATAGTTTATACTGAAACTGGAAATAGTTTGAGCCTTTGGTTGAGTGTACTAAAGTAAATTTGTCCAAGTTGTGAAGTACCATTCATGACATCCTAAAATGTGTATATTCTATTTAGTTTCTTCATGTATGTGTTTTAGAAAGTTTATTTTAGCAACAGAAATTCACTGTTGGTCTGAGATATAAGCTGCTTCTGATTGGTTCCTATTTAAATGGCAAAATAGATTGACTTGTAAAATTCTTCCCAACCACTGCTTTCAGAAACAAAAAATAAATACATTAGGAAGAGGACCTTTAAGTTACATCTGCCATTTATTACTTAATTGAAGTAACATCTATGCTGAAAGAAAGTGATATCATTTCTGTTGCTCCATGTGTCCAGTGACATTTGTTCACATATGTTACTTCCCAAAGAACCCAAGCCAGCTCAAATTCACAGTTAATAGTGACACGAGTCTTGAGACAGAATTCATTCCCAGATAATACCAGGAAAATTGTAAGGTATTTAACAGAGTTAACATTTAAGACAAGGATGCATTTTATAGTGAGAGAAATGCTAAATTATTTGAATATATTCAATAAAAATATTAAATAACTAGGTTCAATGCAGTGAGCTAGGAACACTGGACACTTATCATAAGGAACATTTTAGAAAGTAGAAAATGTCAAACAATAAACTAGAACAATTGAGTAAGGACTCTGGTGTCTTTTATTGAAGGGAAAACAGTCCATGGATTGGAGACCATGGTGCCTCACAAGCAGTGGAGCGTTGTGCCTGAGGGTTTGGGCCAAGAGCGAGGTATATGGAACCTTAGAAGAAGCAACGTGGAAAAAGGGCAGGATGGGCTCAGAGGTGGGGATTTCCTTGTAAGGCCAGCAGGTCCTGTTTTCTAGGATGAGGTGAGCTCACTAAAGCTGAGGTGAAGGATCCTGATGGGTGTAGGTTAGGTGTCCTTGACCCCTATTTCTGTAAGTGCAGGCTGACATAGGTTTAGATTTGTGATGTGGGCGGGGCCACTGGGGCATCTAAATTTTGTGGTTCCTGATATGGACAAATTAACTTCATCAGGAAGAAAAACATGTATCCTAATGGCCCAACAACCAAAGTTCAGAGATATAGCTCAACCACAGGGCCCATTGCCCTTTTGGACCTGGAGTTAAGTGGACCTGGAAACCGCTCCCTCTAAGGCAGAACATGTTTTCTGAAACACTTTCCTTCTCATTCTCAAAGCTATTTCCTATTTTTTATTTTTATTTTGTTATTAATCCTCACTTGAAGATATTTTGTCCCACTGCTTTTCAGAGAGTGGAAGGGAGGTGGAGGAGGGGGAGAGAGAGAAGGAGAGAGAGTCAGAGATAGAGACAGAGACATTGATGTGAGAGATACACATCAACTGGTTGCCTTCTGCATGCGACCCGATTGGGGAGCGAAGCTGCAACCCAAGTATGTGCTCTTGAGTACCCTTGACTGGGAATCAAACCCGAGACCCATGGGGTGCGAGGGTCAAAGCTATAACCACCAAATAACACCAGCCAGGGCCAGATGTTTCCTATTTTAAGCATCTGATTATTTTTGTAAAGTTCCCCCAAATATTGTAAGGAATAAATGTCTAGCATTGCATAGCTAAAATATGTAATGTTTGATTCTAACACTATTTCTATGGTTTAGCCGTACAATCTTATTTCCATTGAAAGGGAATAGTTTTATCCTAATTCCACTGTAAATTAACTATATTAATCTAAACAATGCAAATTGCATTATAGTGTATGCCTTCACATGAGAAATTCTAACATATAATTTCCTAAAGTTTTTGTATTTGTTAACCTTCTTTTTGGTTTTCCTCTAACCTCTACTCAGAAAAATGGAAGGCTATTTAGTCACTGATTTTTTTACATGAATCCTATATTATTCTAGTATATAATGTTTGTGCTTTCTCCCATTATTTTGAACCTTCATTCCAATGGAGATTAAGTTTGATTTTATGAAAACTCTCTGATTTCATTTATTCTCTGAAACTGATTCTGGTGAACATTTTAACAAAACAAAATGCATACATTTCAAATAGTCATTCCTCATTCCATAATGTCCTATTTCAAAGCAAATAGAATTTACATTTTACTTCATAGTAATTATTTTAAAAACTGTTTTGTTTTTATAGTGTAGGATAGCATTGAACTTTGACAACTTCTTCCTGAGGCCTATTTAGATAGACTACCTGAAAATGACTACAGGAATAGATACACCCCCATTCAGTTCTGCAAAAGAACAAATTAAAAGGCAAGAAGAGGAAGACTTGAATTAATATTACGTTTTTATGGGAGATAATTTCAATTACATCTTGTGTTTTCTCCACAGTTTTCATACAAAACTAAGACAACAGTCATAAACTAAACTTCAGTCCATCTGTGGATGATTTCATATATTAAGCAAAAATTTCTTTTGAATTTTAAAAACATTAATTGAGGAGCACAAAATTATGCTAATCACAAGTTTCTCAGATATTAATGGATACAAAATTAATTCAAATTACTTTTAAGAAAAATCATTTTGGTTCATGTAATGGGTTAGTATTAAGCCAGCGACTTAAAGCTAACATGAAGATGGTCTTTTACATCATATGTCTCTGATTTTATGGATTGACTGCTTTATTTGACAATTCTCCCCTCACAATGATTGCTAACAACTCTCATCTTACATAATTGTATAATTAAGAATCTTAGAATAAAGAGAAAACATCTTTCTGTATAACTCCAGTGAAATTCCTGGAGTTGACTCAAAATAGGCCTAGCATTGATCATATGACCATATCCTAGCATTGATCATATGACCATATCTAAAGTTGATGAAATGGAATAATTGGCTTAGAATGAACCTAGCATATAGGATTTTAGTTTTAAATAAATTGGTACAGCAGCCAGAAATGGAAATTAGTATAGAGATTTTTCAAAATATACTACCATATGATGCAGCAATTCCACTTCTTCATATATATATATATGTGTGTGTGTGTGTGTGTGTGTGTGTATGTGTGTGTGTATAAAATGAAAACAGAATATTGAAGATATATCTGCACTCTTGTTGCAACAATATTCATAATAGCAAGATAGGGAACCACCTAAGTGTCTATCAATAGATGAATGAATAAAGATGTTATGTATTTATATGCACCAGGAACCTGCAAATGAGTAGCTAGGTCAGGGTCAATGACAAGGCAATTGAACAATGGCACACTTATTGTAAATATTAATTACATGAATATTTGACCTATGAGCAATTAAGACCAGAGGAATATTCAATTAAATAAGTAGTTGAACTTTCTCAGAAATAAGAAGGGACTTGGAGGTTGGGAGATGGATGGTATAGGAGATCAATAGGTACTGTAGTCTTAAGACACAATATTTAAAATTACTATAATTATTAATTAATTAATTAATTAGGAAAGGGAGGGAAATAGTTTGTAAGTGGCAGTGAGGACAAAAAGGACATTTACTAATCCTCAAATATGGAAAGAGTGGTAGATGACCTCAACCCCCAACACCAGCAGCAGCTCAGAGGGATACAGGTAAAGCTTATTTTTAAGAAAGAGTGGTATTTCAGTTAGAGCAGGAAGCAGAGAAGAACCTTTAGAGATTTAATTCAAAATGTAGAGGATATATGAATTTCAAAGAACATAGCGAAAGGGTTTCAGAATCCGGAAATGGGTAAAAAAGGGAAATGTGAAAACCTAAATACTCTTAGAGACTGAGAAACAAAAGCTGACTTGGACGATCAGGCCTTCATGTAGTAACTCTTTGAAACAGAGCTCAGAGACCTAGTGAAGTCTGTCCTAACGGTTGTCTGGTCGAGAGGGGCTGATGAGGCCATCCGCGGTCCTTCCTCCTGGAATTGCAAAGCACTTGGTCTCTGGACTCTTCCTTACTCCCAAAGCAGGAGGCTCGGACTTTCTTTTGGTCGATGCTAGTGGACTAAGTAACATTGTCTTAGTCTTTTGGGACTGCTAGAACAATACCACCAACCAGGTGACTTACCAACATCATTTACCACTCACAGTTCCGGAGGCTGCAAGTCCAAGATCATGGCGCCACTGTGGTTACGGTCTGGTGAAGTCCCTCTCTTTGTGTTGCAGACTGGAGATTTCTCCCTGTGTTCTCACTTGATGAAAGGGGCTAGGGAGTTCTATGGGGTCTTTCTGTGGGAGCATTAATAGTGTTCATGAGGACTCATGACCTAATCACCTTGCAAACTCCATCACCTCCTAATACCATGACATTGAGCATTAGGATTTCAACATATGAATTTTGGGGGGGACTCAAATATTCAGACCAGAGCAAATATCTTTTTAATTTGCCTGCACTCAGTATTTTTTTGCTTGTTGTTATAATATTTAATTGTGCCTGTTTATGTGTAGTGTGGATCACTTTATATTGACTTGATTTAAAACATAGTGAGCCCTTTGAGTATGCATAAAGTAGGTAGGTCTTCAATGCTCAGAAATGTTTATGTATTGAATAAATTTTAAATATTTATAAATGTAAAAATTATAATATTTTCACTTCAAATTGTATTCCAATACATCTGTTTTACTCTTCAGACATGTTATTATTTTCCTATTTTGGACATACATTGTATTGTGTATTTTCTAACTTGCCTCCCTATATTGTTCCCTTCCCTAGAGCATACAACAAGGGAGGGCTTCACCAGTGTCCTCTGCTTCAGTGATCCCACACTATTGACTCTGCTTTTACGATTTCCAATGCAGACTTTTATTCCATGAGTGATGTTTTTTATTCAAAATTATCTAAATCATTCCTCAATTCAGAGCTCTTCTTACTGTCTTATCTGATTACTGTGTTGTCTTTTCAACTCAAGGTTTTTGTTCTTCTTTGACTTTTATATCAGCTTTTGAACAATTCACTGAACTGTATGTATGAATCCTGCATTGGGTAATTTTTAGACAATTTGCTTTCTTTGGAATTTGTCTTTGTAGAATTTCTTTAATGAAGCATCATCTATATGAATTGGTGTCTCTGTTTCCAGTGTTCCTCATTTCTGTCTAGTTGTGGTCCTACTAAGGACTGTCCCTAGAGAGCACATTGTATACAGAGCTACCAGTTCTAATGTTATTCACTCACTGCAGAATTTCTGTCTGCAATACCAGCAGAATTACTGTCTTGAATTGATTTAACAAAAGAATCACACAGTTGTACATGTTGGAGGGATAAATGTGTATTCATTAGGCCATTGCTGTTGTAGAGCCCAACCTGCTCCTTCAGGGATCTGAGAATGTCCTATTCTTTATCCTCCTCCTTCTCCCCCTTCCTTTTTCTCTCCTTTTCCTCCTTTTTCTTTCCCATCTCTTCTTTTCTTATTTTTGAAGATAAAATTAAATACATACTATGATACTATAAGATGGTTATGACCTCAATGAAACAAATGTACAAATTGATTATAAAAGAAACCCCACATTCAATGACAACAATGCAAGAAAAGAAATATCCAAGAGGAATGTAATTTGATTGTCTTACTTTCAGGTTAACTGAAAATGCAGAGGAAAATATATATTCTTCAATGTGTGTGTTACCTCTCTCCACCTACTCTTCTCTCTTTTGGGGGTTGTTAGTAGATGTTCATATTTGGAAATCATTTTTTCTGTTGGTAATAGAAGAGTTTTTTATAAGACATAAAAGGTAAGCTAAAGGTTTTTTGTAAAGTAGCAATAAGATGCAAAACTTGCCTACAAGCAATTATTTTTCCACATTAACCTATTAGTGCCTTATTCTAACCCATTGTTGACTACTTACTAAAATATATTTTACCTTTAAAGAGAAAAATTTGTTCTACACGTATAAACATATTACTATTAATTCATAAATGTAAGTGTAGGGGGCCCCTTTTCATAACATCTTCCATAGTGTATATTTGAATTATTTTTATGAAAATACAATATAAGACAAAATATTTGATTGTTCAAACCGTAATTGCATAAAACATGTAAGTATAGCCTTTGGGATTGTGCAACTCATGTTATAGGCTTGCCTATTCCCACACATAAAATCTGCAAAGTGCAGAATTAGTCCCTAAGGCATGTTAATGTGCTTCTTTGACAACTCTTATTAACCAGAACAAGGTATTTAAATTGCAGATACGCTGCTCAGTAAATATTCAAAAGGCACTTGACAGCTCCACACCAGAATAGCAGATGCTCCTTAACTAAATGTCACTTGCTTTATTTTGTGATTTATAAAAGGTTGGTTTAATTTCATATTTCCCTGGCATTAGAGAGATGAAAAGGAGAAAGAAGAATGGAAGAAAGATAGGAGGAAGGAAAGGAAGGAAACAAGGAAACAAGGAAGGAAGGGAGGAAGAAAGGAAGGAAGGAGGAAAGGAAGGAAGGGAAGAAGACCATTTTTACATTTCAAGAGGGAAACATATATCAGGCGCTTT
Source organism: Plecotus auritus (assembly GCF_963455305.1). NCBI lineage: Eukaryota > Metazoa > Chordata > Mammalia > Chiroptera > Vespertilionidae > Plecotus > Plecotus auritus. The sequence continues at coordinate 48,892,545 of NC_137782.1, forward strand.
TAAATCATTTTTCTCACTCACTGTTACTTGAGCAGAGATCTTCTTTACTCTTTATCTCACATTTTTTCCAGCCCACTCTGCTTTTCAATATGGAAATCTGTGATTATTCAGATTTTCCATGGCACTATTTATTTAGATTATGTTAAATTGTTAGAAATTAAGTGTATTTGTCGGTCTTTATTTTACTTAATTAATGAAGTTGCTCACCTTCTGGAAAAAAATAGTATATATATATAGGAATATATTTTGGAATATATATTAGACTATATATATATATAAATATATATATATATATATTTACACACATTATATATATGTGTATATATATATATATATATATATATATATTCCAAAAGAAAATGATTTAAATCTCTTGGTTGTTATAATATTCTTGAGAATTAGCCTTTATAAGGTAGTCATTTTTTTTTTCTTTCATAAAGCAACATAGAACACAATAGAGCTATTCCCCTGGTGAGCAGAGAAGATCAAAATTCTTTTATGTCACTACAAACTCTGAACACAGATTTATCTTTCCTTCCCATTACTGTACATTTCCTTCAACAGGACTTCATGGAAGGATACAATGAAATAATCAGGAATGTCAGAGTCTAACAGATTGTCTTAATCCCATTTCCACCTCTTCTTGGCCTGCATATGTTACATATTCTAAGCCTCAAATCTCTCTCTCTTATAATTGCTATGAAAATTAAATTGATGATATGTATTTTATTTTTTATGAGTTTTTTTTATAGTTTATTATTTTTTATTTTATTATTATTTTTAAAAATAAATCTTTATTGTTCAGATTATTACAATTGTTCCTCTTTTTTCCCCCCATAGCTCCCCTCCACCCAGTTCCCACCCCACCCTCTGCCCTTACCCCCCCACTGTCCTCATCCATAGGTGTACGATTTTTGTCCAGTCTCTTCCCGCACCCCCTACACTTCTTCCCCCCTGAGAATTGTCAGTCTACTCCCTTTCTATGGCCCTGATTCTATTATATTCACCAGTTTATTCTGTTCATCAGATTTTTTATTCACTTGATTTTTAGATTTCTTGTTGATAGATATGTATTTGTTGTTCATAATTTTTATCTTTACCTTTTTCTTCTTCTTCCTCTTCTTAAAGAATACCTTTCAGCATTTCATATAATATTGGTTTGGCAGTGATGAACTCCTTTAGCTTTTTCTTCTCTGTGAAGCTCTTTATCTGCCCTTCAATTCTGAATGATAGCTTTGCTGGGTAGAGTAATCTTGGTTGTAGGTTCTTGCTATTCATCACTTTGAATATTTCTTGTCACTCCCTTCTGGCCTGCATAGTTTCTGTTGAGAAATCAGCTGACAGTCATATGGGTGTTCCCTTGTAGGTAACTAACTGTTTTTCTCTTGCTGCTTTTAAGATTCTCTCTTTGTCTTTTGCTCTTGGTGTGGTTCTCTCTAGTTTCCATTTGTTTGGGGTTCTGTGCGCTTCCTGGACTTGTAAGTCTATTTCTTTCACCAGGTGGGGGAAGTTTTCTGTCATTATTTCTTCAAATAGGTTTTCAGTATCTTGCTCTCTCTCTTCTTCTGGCACCCCCATAATTCAGATGTTGGTACGCTTGAAGTTGTCCCAGAGGCTCCTTACACTATCTTCATATTTTTGGATTCTTTTTGTTTTTCTGGTTGGGTGTTTTTTGCTTCTTTGTATTTCAAATCTTTGACTTGATTCTTGCGATCCTCTAGTCTGCTGTTGGATCTCTGTATATTATTTTTTATTTCAGTCAGTGTATGCTTAATTTCCAGTTGGTCCTTTTTCATATCCTCAAGGGTCTCACTAAATTTATCGGCCTTTTCTAGAAGATTCTTGAGTAACCTTATAACAGTGGTTTTGAACTCTCTGTCCAGTCATTTGCTTTCCTCCATTTCTGTCATTTGTGATCTGTTCCGTTGTCTTCGCATTTTGGCTGCTTCCCTGAGTTGATAGAGTGGCTGGCTTTGTGTTCTAGGTGTCCTATAGGGCCCAGTGGCTCAGCCTCCCCAGTTACCTGAGGTGGACACTCTTGGTGCACCCCTTTGTGGGCTGTGTGCACAGTCTTGTTGTAGGTAAGCCTTGATTGTTGTTGGTATCACTGGGAGGAATTGACCTCCAGGCAGTTGACTGTGAGGATCAGCTGTGTCTACGATGGGAGAACTTCTATGCTGGAGACACCCTTATGAGACAAGACTTGCTTCAGTGGGGCTTTGGTGCTCACTGAGTCTGTCCCCTGATTGTGTCCCTTATGGATCTGAGGAGTTGTAATCTGGATGGTCTCACTCTGATCCCTGGATACACTGGCTTTTGGATCTCCCAGGAGGTGTTAATTTAGCCTCTGCCTGAGGCCACCCAGCAGGAGCTATGGAGAGATCTTCAGATTCCTCTTCTTTGTTTGGGTTTTGGAGGTGCCCGGATGAGGCCCAACTGTGAAGCAATGCAAGCTGCTGTGGGACCTTGGGCCTTCTTTTGGATGTTCTGGGTCTCACTGACTCAGCTGCAGTTTGTTAGGTAAGTTTAGAATTCAAAGGACCAGGCCATTCATATGCAAAAGCCTCTGCGCACAGCTGGGGTGGGGCGGAGTCTCAGGGTGGAGCAAAGAGCAATGGCTTCATGGGGCGAGATCTTAAGGCAGAGCAAACAGCAATGGCTTCCTGTCAGCCCTGCCTTAAGAGGCCCTTGGGTCTCAGTATCCTGTGGTAATCGCTGCAAGCACCTCTGAGAGAAAGCCGCCCTCGAGTTTTGCCTGCTGCCAGACAGTCCAGTTTCTCCCCATATGAGTCTGGGTCCCTAGAGTCTCACCCTGAACTGGAGTTCAGAGCAGTCAGGAGCTTTTGTCTTCCTCCCACTTGAAAAAGACATCCGCGTACTCAGTTGCCAGCCCTCTCAGTGCTCACGCCTCCGTACCTCTGCCTTTACTTCCGCACCTCCTCTGAGTATTAGTGTGCTTTTCTCTTTCCTTCTAGTTGCAGAATTTCCACTCATCCAGCCTTCCTGTGGTTCTGGATGATTTCCGTTTTGTCTTTTAGTTGTAGTTTTGAAATTGTTGTGCAAGGCAGCAGTTCAGGTATTTACCTATGCCACCATCTTGGTTTCTTCTCCTGGTGATATGTACTTTAAATGAGTTGACAATACACTAAAAAAATAATACAAACCTAGCTGGTGTGGCTCAGTGCTTGAGCATCGACCTATGAACCAGGAGATCACGGTTCAATTCCTGGTTATGGTACATGCCTGGGTTCCCAGCTTGATCCCCAGCTGGGAATGTGCAGGAGGCAGTCAATCAATGATTTTCTCTCATCATTGATGTTTCTTTCTCTCTCTCTCCCCCTTCCTCTCAGAAATCAATAAAAACATATTTAAAAATGAATAAATAGATAAATAAACAAGAAGAGTCCTCAGTATTTATCATGGGTTAATATATGTTATGATTATTTCAATCTTTCTCAACTACTTATTTGTTTTAGTTTTATTAAAAAAAGAGCATGAAATATAAGAATAACAGTGAATACTTAAAAAGGAAACTCGAGATTATAAATAGGTAACGAATGATATCCCATTCACACCAACTGCCACATGGAGATTTAGCAAAACTTTTATGGCTGCACATGATAGAATATTGGTCCCAATTGGCCTGGTTCCCTCACTAACACTTGACCTCCACCTTCTGCTCTCACCAATCTGTGCTCAGCCCTCCAGTCCACAGTTAGCTGTCAGCAAGCTTGGTTTCCCCCGAGGACTGAGAGAAAAGGGTCTAATTCAGATCTTTCTTCTTGACTATAAACGGTCTTCTCCTTGTACCACCTATCTTCCCTCCATGCCTGTTCATCTCCAAATTTCCCATCAGTATAAAGATACCTTTCACATTGGATTAAGGGCCCATCCTATTCCAGTATGATCCCATCTGAGCTAATTACTTCTGTAACAACCCAATTTCTAAATAAGATCACATTCTTAAACACTAGAGGTTGGGAATCAACACAGGGATTTTGCAGGGACGAGTTCAACCCAAACAGCCACATTTTGTTTATCCATTTATCTGCAGATGGACACTTGGGTTTTTTCCACCCTTTGGCTATTGTGAATAATACTGCACTGAATACTGGCATACAAATGTCTGTTTTGGTCCCTATTTTTAATTCTTTTGGGTATATACCTGGAAATAAAATTGCTGGGTCACATGGTAATTCTATGTTTAGCTTTTTTAGAAACTGTCAAACTTTTTTCTCAAAGCTATGTTATTTTACATTTCTACCAGTAAGGTCTAAGGGTTCCAATTTCTCCACATTATTACAAATACTTGCTATTTTCTGCCTTTTCAAAGCCACCCTGGTAAGTGTGAAGTCGGACATCCCCCGAAGCGTTCCAAATTGCAAGAGGGTGCAGGCCGGGCAGAGGGATTCCTCCCCACCCCCAACCCACACCCCAGACCTCCGTGCACGAATCTGTGTTCAGCCTGACCTCCACTGTGTTCAGAGTTTGTAGTGACATAAAAGAGTTGTGATCTTCTCTGCTCCCCAGGAGAATTTCATACACCAGGCCTCTAGTCTATAATAATAAAAGTGTAATATGCTAATTAGACTGGACAGTCGAATGACCATCAGCCTGGCCTGCACCTTCTCCAATCCAGTACCCCTTGAGGGATGTCTGACTGCCTACCTGATCACCCCTAAACCCTCTACCTGCCTGCCTGATCGCCCCTAACCACTTGCCTGCCTGCCTGATTGCTCTTAACTACTCACCTGCCTTCCTGATTGCCCCTAACTGCCTTTGCCTGCCTGCCTGATCATCCCTAACCATTCTGCCTGCCTGATCGCCCCTAACCCCTCTGCCTGCCTGCATGATAGCCCCTAACCATTCACCTGCCTGCCTGCCTGATTGCCCCTAACTGCTCTCCCCTGCTGGCCAGATTGCCCCTAACTGCTCACCTGCTAGCCTGATCACCCCCTAACTGCTCTCCAGCTTGCTTGATCATCCCTAACTGCCTCTGCCTCAGTCCCCGCCACTGTGGCTTTGTCTGGAAGGATGTCTGGAAGATGTCCAGTCTAATTAGCATATTACCCTTTTATTAGTATAGATATACTTTTATTATTATAGATGATTTGCAAATATTTTCTCATTTCATAGCTTGCCCTTTCATGTTCTTGCTAATGTCCTTTTATGAACAAAAGCTTTTAATTTTGATACTTATCAATTTTTCTTTTGTTGTTCATGCTTTTGTTGTCATATCTAAGACTTCATTGGTAAATACAATGTAATAAATATTTGTGCCCACATTTTCCTGTGAGAATTTTAAGGTTGAGGTCACTGTTCTATTGAGGAGAAACCTTAAATGTCTATAGCTAATGAAAGAAGCCAATGTGAAAAGGCTATCTATAGTAATAAAAGCATAATATGCTAATTAAACTGGACAGCCGAAAGATCTTCTGGACATCATTCTGGACCTCCTTCCAGATGAAGCCGTGGAGGTGGGGGCTGAGGCAGAGGCAGTTAGGGGTTATCAGGAAGGCAGACAGAATGGTTAGGGGCAATAAGGCAGGCAGGCTAGTGGTTAGGGGCAATCAGTTAGGCAGGAGAGCAGTTAGGGGTGATCAGGCAGGCAGGCAGAGTGGTTAGGGGTAATCAGACAGGCAGGTGAGTGGATAGGGTCAATCAGGCAGGCAGGTGAGTGGTTAGGGGCGATCATGCAAGCAGGCAAGTGGTTATGGGTGATCAGACAAGCAGGCGAGTGGTTAAGGGTGATGAGACAGGCAGGCAGTCGAATGGTTAGGAGCCAGCAGTCCTGGATTGAGAGGGATGTCCAACTGCCTGCAGGATCAGACCTAAACTGGCAGTCGGACATACCCCGAGGGTTCCCAAATTGCAAGAGGGTGCAGGCCAGGCAGAGGGATCCCTCCCCCCATGCACGAAATCGTGCACCAGGCCTCTAGTCTATAATAACAAAAGCATAATATGCTAATTAGACCAGACATCCTTCTGGACGACCTTCCGGATGAAGCCGGGGCTGTGAGGAAAGCCTGGGTCCCAGGTGCCTGCTGGCGGCCCGAGGGAAGGAAGGCCTACTACTCTTGCATGAATTTCATGCATTGGGCTTCTAGTATACTATATAATTCCAACTACATGGCCTTCTGGAAAAGGTAACATTATAGAGAGAGTACAAAGATCAGTGGTTGTTGGGTGTTTAGTGAAAGGAGAGCTGAATAAGTGGAGCAGAGGGGATTTTTCGGACAGTGAAACTATTCTCTATGATACTATAATAGTTAATATGTGACATTCTATATTTGCTAAAATTCATAGCATGCAAGCCTAAAGTGTGAACCATAATGTAAACTGTGGATTTTAATAAAAAATGTATCAGTATTGGTTCCCCAGTTGTTCCCTTGGCACCACCCTGATGCAAGTTGCTAACAATAAGAGAAACTGCAGGGGGAGAGAATGTTTTTGGGAATGCTGTGCTTAAATTTTCTGTAAATCTAAAATTTCTTACAAAAAGTCTATTATTAAAAAGTAAAAGGAAAAGGAAAGTATCACTTTAAATCTGAAAAAAAATGTGGAAAGACCATCGCAGTTCAAGGGTTTAAGAAAAATACTGTTTAAATGCTTAATGAATGTTTCATAATTAATGTGATCCAGCTGCAAACAGATATGCTTTCCAACTGGCCTTAGAAAACAACTTTCTATTTGCCTTCTTTCATCTGTCTGGTTAGTGCTTAATCTGAAATTTGACCAAGGGAATAATTTGTAGTTGGAGCATTACCTACTCTGCAAATAAGAGCAAAAATGACCATTTTATAATATTTTGGCACATCCACTTTTGACATTTTTGTCAATCTTTTGCATTTTATGAATAAAAGAAAAGTTAGATTTTATTTTTAATATGGTCATCGATCCACAAAACAAAATTCAAGTTAAAAATGACAAAAATGTATGTGTTGGTACTGCCTACATTCTTCTTCAGGCTCTAGGACCCATCCAAAGTGGTCATTTGTACTGAGCACAATAGAAGCTGCGAACAGCTGGGAAATGTCCTGCGATGGAGACTGGCTAAGCGGGCAGGCCTGTGGGACTTCTATCTCAGCACCACTGTAAAGCTATGGTGATTCGCTGGTATTTGGGTCAGAATTGCTAAGAAGTTCTGCTTGGAATCCACCCACGCCCATCTACTATAGCCTAGCCTGCCCCCAAATAAATTCAGAAGACTCCTTTGCTCAATCCCCAGCTATGGTTGGGGTGCATGCAGGAGGCAACCAGTCAATGTGCCTCTCTCACATCAATGTTTCTCTCTCTCTGTCTCTCCCCCTTCCTCCCACTCTCTCTAATAATCAACGGAATAAATATTCTTGTGTGAGGATTAACAACAAAAAAGAAATAGTTCTAAATACATGTAATTTGTTGACAGATGATGGAGTTTTGTTACTTATAGGATATTGGATTACAAATGTTATTGTAGGTGTTTTTTTTTCCCCATTGGTATTTATTTAATGTCTCTTTTCTGTCCCAGGACCCCATCCAGGATATCAGATTGCATTTAGTTGTTATGTCTCCTTAAGCTCCAGTTGTCTCTACCATTTTCTTAGACTTTCCTTGTTTTTGATGACTTTGATGGTTTTGAGGGGTATCAGTCAGGTGTATTGTAAGATGCCCTGTATTGAAATTTCTCTGATGTTCTCATGATGACTGGGGTGATAGGCTGGTGTTATAAGTTATGAAATGGAATATTCCCATCTTTATTGATGTATTTTTCAAGTAATATGTCTATGTCCCCCTCCCCCCCCAAGCCCATTAATGATGTAAAGGACTATTTAGTCAACACAAGTTAGTTTATTTTGCACCAAAGAACACCAAACCTTAGCAAGTAAAGCGATGATTTACTTATCAATTTACTGTATGTGTGTTATTGTTTGGCTGGCCTCATTAATATTTGTCTCCAATATGCAGACATATTTCTGGTTTTTAAAGCAGAGGGAAAAGAGGGTATAGGTAATCATAATCAGTATCTTCAGTCTGCTGCTTAGACATGATATGTGTGCCACATCTCACATTTCATTGGCCAAAGAAAAACACACAGCCAAGCCTGACTGTAAGTGGCAGAAAATATGATCATTATCAGGAAGAAAAAATGGATATTGTGAACAGTAATAAAAACTACCACACCCATGTGATAGGCTGGTGTTCATCATTTAAGTGGAAGAAAGGCAACATAATGCTGTAAAAAATGAACAACAGCAACTTCATGGAAAACAAGACAGAAATAATTAACATAAAATAAATACATTTCAGAGAGAAAATAAATGTAAATTAGAAAAAAATCAGAGTTAGAATCTATAATACATCTAAGCAAGAAGAAAAATGCACCAATATTTAAAATAACAAGAGCAGATACACCCACAAATATAAAGACTTAAAGAAATAACAGCTTGAAATTTTCTAAATTAATAAAATTAGAAAGTCTTAGTAACATTGAAAATTGTTGAAAGGCAAAATTGACAAATTTATGGATGAAGAATTCAAAATGTGAGGAATTCCAAATGTGAATTCAATAATCACAGAAGAAATGGAAACTCATCAAGGAATGATTGTATTTTCCTTTTTATACATCTTGGTAGTTCAGCTTATGATCTTTCCAGAATAAAACTAATTTAACTTTCAGTAATTTTTTTTTTTGCATAGAAAAATAAAGTTAAACAAAAGTCTGCTATCAAACAGCAATTTTGTCCATTATAATGAAATAAAACACTACACACTACCTCAAGTAATGTTTATTACAAAGCTAGAAGATGTTAAATGGGTACTTTTTCAAAGCAATCAAATGGCAAAAACAATTTGTGCTGATATATCTCGATAAGCAAAGCAATTCAGTGTTCTCAAAATAAAATATATTTCATATTTATTTAATGAGATCCACATAGTCAAGGGCACAGTTATTATGCTTCTGCTAGCTAGTTATTTTCCAGTTCTAGAAAGCATTTTTAAACCTGCTCTAATAAAAGTTGTGTACTACAAAGAACAGCTAAAAGAGAGGAATGTATGTAACATAGAATGTTATACAATACATTAAAATATACCAAATACAAATCAATGCCAAGTGCAGATCTTTGTGTTTCCAATGTTAAATGGGTGAATATTATGTAGGGCTGTATATAAAGTGCATTTCCCCCTTTTCCTCATAATAATCCACCTATGAGGCTAATCTTGTCAATCAGTGATTATAGGTTTTATATTACTAACCATTTATTTGCATTATTTTGAATGATAAAGCAGATTTGGGGCATAACTCTTCAACATAAAGTCATTCAACCTCAATAAATACTAGTTCAAAATTATTTCAAATGCAATTTGTCAAAAAACGAAACAAAGAATTACCACATGATCCAGCAATTCCACTCTTTAGGTGTGTGGGGAATTGAACAAATATTTGTATACCCGCATAATATCATCATACACAATAGCCAAGAGGTGGAACCTAGTTGTTCATTGACAGATTAATAGATAAACAAAATTTAATGTATACACACAATAGAATATAATTTAGCTTTTAAAAGAAGGAAATTGTGAAGTATGCTACAAGGATGAACCTTGGAGACTAAGTGAAATAAACTGGTCACAAAAGAATAACTATTGTATGATTCCTCTTACAAGCCATTAAATCTATAGACACATCAATTTTCTTCCTTCTAAAATGGAACTGAATATCCTTATTTTTCCAGATTGTTGGGAGAACTCTATATAAGATGTTATACTATACATTAAGTAATGTTGCTACTGAGCCACTAAACATTTACAAGGCTAACTGGTCCATATTTTTGTCATTATTTGTTGATTCAGTGACAAATATACTATACTCGAAGCCACCATTTCTCATCCTCCTGACATATTCCTTACAAACTATCAGTTAGACTTATAGGTACACATTCATTAGTGGTGGTGTAAAATAGAGCATTTTTCATTCATTTTGGAGGTCACAGTTTTTGCATGTTCTGCAAAGGGATTCTCTGTATAAATATAATATCTAATAAGAGAAGCAATCATGAAAGTACCATTCCAATTACAGCTAATTTCATCCACAAGCTATCAGCAGCAGCATCCAAGTGCATCCCACAGATAAATCTAAGTTGAACATGTCAATTTTACTGGAATACATCCTGGGCCTTCTACTTCAAATATAGGAGATTTCAGCAGATAAACAGTTTCACCTCCTAAGCAAGTGTGGATATCACTCTCAACTTTTCAGGAGACCAAAGTAAAGTTCATTTTTCCTTATTGCAGAAACTATGTCTCACCCTCCTGCTTTTCTGCGATCACTCCCCATTGTTCCATTTATCACCAATTTTTACCTGAAACCTCTGGTTCAGCCAAAGGGCTTAATCCATATAACTGTCCTCAATAAATATGATTCTTGCCAATGCTTCTCTCTATGTCCCTTCTCAGTCATATGGAGTAGGTTTAGATTAGCACAAGTTTATAGCATGATCTTCTCCACTGGGTAGGAAAGAAGCTATAACTGTTACATCAATATGGAGTTGAGGAGTAAAACAACCACTTCAGACATCTATTAAGAATTTGGGCAGTTATTTTTAAAGGTATTGCCATTGTGTCGTATTAGAAATCAATCCCTTCTCTGGAACTCAAACGCAATCAGGTCCCAGAACTACTGTAGGGTCAGTCAGAGAAAAATGAAATATTCATAGAAGTTGGAAAGAAGCTTATTTGAATTGCTCCACAATTCCTAACCCCTCTCCCCTATATTTTGTACAGTATCTCAACAGTAGGTGCAATGGTGATACTCCTGTACTTCTATGCTTATTAAGTTTAAATATGAACCATGTAATCACTGTCATCCTTTTAGACACTTATTATCCCTGGATTTTTTAAGTGCTTTAGTTGCTCTTTCCAACAATCCACTACCTTGTATATGATACTTTATATGTGATGCTTTTTTAGCCTATTGTTTTCCTACTAGTGGCCCGATGCACAAATGAAGATTCGTGCAAGAATGGGCCTTCATTCCCCTGGCTGCTGGCACCGTGTTCACTCTGGCCCAGAGCAGCCTTTCTGCTATGGCCTGAAGCTGCCTTTTTGCCTGCCCACACTGCCCAGAGGCCCGCAGCGGCTGGGGTGGTGCGGAACGCCTGCGTCGCCATCCCCGCCTCATCCCCGGCAGCTCTGCGCCTGTGTGTGCAAATTAACCCACCATCTTTGTTGGGTTAATTTGCATACTCACTCCTGATTGACTGGTGGGTGTTGCAAAGGTACAGTCAATTAGCATGTAACTCTTTTATTAGGTAGATACCTGCAGTAAAAGAGAGAGATGTTTATTTGATGATATTTAAGAAGGGGTTCAAATTGAAAATAATAACTTTTGTGTTAACCATGCAGCAGTGTTAGAGATATTTGCTTTTGTTGCTGAGCATGCAAATCCAAATCCAAAATAAGTCTCCATTTCATTAAGATCCATAGGTATCCACGTAGAACTGTGGATAACAGATTAATGTAATCCACTTGCCCACATTATGGATTGGTTCAGATCTTCATGGTCTGGCCCATGATGGATTTTAGTGACTGGTGATCCTGTTGAGAAGTATGACAATTTTGGTCTATTTTCTTCCTTTTCAGGGCCACTGTAGGAAATGATCTTTTTCTGCCCATGTACATAGCTGAAATTCCTGCATGAAGGCTTACCCAGAAGGCTACATTTAAAGAGTAGGTAAGGACACTGCTTGTTGCTACCAGACCCTTCTATATTCAGGAGAATTTTCTCATTATTTTAAATAATAAATTTAAAATTTTTCTCTATGTCCATAACAGTTTTGATACCACATTATCTTCTACAAATGTGTTCTTTACCTTTACCATGCAAGGGCTATTTTCTAGACCACATGGCCAGTCCAATGCCTATTGAAAAATAATAGATACATTAATACTACACTATTACTATTATTATTATAATTTATTTCCTCTGCTACTACAAGAACCCCACTGTTAATTCTGTCCATTGAGGGAATTTATCTTTTTGCTAAAATTTTTTTATAATGGAACATCTGTCAAATTATGATTATTCTACATTTGTAATTCAGTCTTGACTTCATTTTAAGATTGAGATACTATTATATTATCAAAATAACCCTAGTGCTTTTCTTTTATCAAGGAAATTATAAGTAAGAGAATATCTTTGTGGGAGCACTGTAACAATGTATTCTTGGTCCCAGTGTGTGAATGCAACTTTGCTTCCACTTTCTTCTGAAGTGGCAGAGACAGCATTAGCCACATGAGTCTCAGCAGAATGCCAGTATTCTTCGGTTTATGACAGTGTGATTTGTTAACACCATTTCTGTGTACTTAGCACCTTTGGAAGCATCACTTTACTTACTCACTTATAGTCCACTGTTTATCTCCCATATCTGTCAACTTTTTTTACACACTATACTAGGCTAGTAAGTAAAGTATTCAAGTATTAGTATACCTGCTCTAACGTCCTGAGTAAGAGCAGAAAACCCCTTAACCTCCTCATTCCACCCCACGTAACCAATATTGTTTCAAATTATTTGTAATTCTAAAGGTTCCCATCAGAATACCCTACTAAAAGCATATAAATAGAAGAATCTCAAGACAACACTTTCCCCAATGACTGTTCAAGGGAAGAGACCCCCAATCAGATATTGCACACTTTCGTTGAGGAGTTCAGGAAGGGGTATCACAGAAATTATGCATAACTTTCACAAATTACTACCTTGAGCTATCCTTTCCCCTTTAAGTCTTCCACAGTCAAATCATCACAACCTTCAAACTTCATTACATAATCTTTCAAGTGCATTACAAATTGGAAACTGTACATTGTACTCTGGTGTCCAATAAGGTCAATAAGGGTTCTTTACTCACCCGTGCCATTTTTCCACACTAATGTGAATGATCTTGGATCCATACTTGGGTATTGTGACAAGAAACCTTGGCCACCCATTAGTCAGAGTGGCAACCCCCATTTATCACCTCATACCATCTTTACCGGTTTTATTTCAAAGAACCTAAATTTCTTGTTTGTATTTTTCTCATATTTCTTTACCTTGTCATGGCTGTTGTGTATAGAGCAGACCGACTAAGACACTTGTACAGTCTGAAGAATTGATGGATAAGATGAACTCTTTGGACACCTAATCTCTGTTAGTGGACCATCAGCACATTAGCAACCACATCATTGATCTTCTCCTTTTTCATTCCATTTTCAATTAGCCACCTAAAGATTTCCACTAGATTTAATCTTTCTGATGTATTTCCTCTTTTTAAAATTTGAAATCCTTTTTTTAACAACTCAAAAAATGTTTACATCAATCTCCAGATTTTGCCATATGTTCCTAGGGATCAAAGTCAACCATATTTGAGACTCACTGACATAACCAATCCAAAGTGACTTATATTCTTAGCATCTTTACATATTTAGGAAACGTTAAACAGTTTTTCTTCTCTCTATACTTTATTCTAACTTCTTTAACAGATGAAAAATTAGGAGGGAGATTAAGATAATCATCCATCAGATACACATAGTGGTGAAAGTAGTTGTCTATTGAGAGTCCTGTGTTAACTCAAATTTCCCTCTCATTTTAGGTGTGAGTAGAGCCAGTGAAATTTGCCCCACTTAATGGTATGTAAAATTCATTGTTAAAAGAGTCAATTCATTGACAGAATAACCCAAAGTTTAAGTAGTTAACCTATTCAGAATCTCTTATCTTTATAGAATTTTTTAATAATGGGGGATGAAATCAGTCATACCTATTATGACCTGATTACTTTTACAATCTCTCATTAAACTAATCTTTTAATTCCTAACCAGGCTCATGATTTACACTTAACTAGGCAGATTCTAGTTCATTGGACAACTGCTCTAATTTGACTTTCACCAATATAGCTAATAGCAGCCAAGGAACCAAATTCTTTGACTCTTTGCCCTCGGTTTGTACCTGTTCTTTATCCATTTTGCTAAGTCTGGACTTACTGCTTTTACATTCCATATCCCTTAATTGGCCATAGTGCTTGGACAACCTCAAATCAGATGGCTTGAGCACCAACCTGGCATTAGAGATAGCTCATCCTCCCTTTTCTTTTCTTTCTCCCCCCAAACAAAGCCTTAGCCAGATGTAAATTAAAGCTTCAGTTGTTTCAATAATCCTGCCAGCTACACTTGTTGCAATAATTATTCCAGTATTCTCACAGAGGCTCTAATAAAAGCTAAGTATTCACATCACCAGAGAATGAAAGCACTGGCAAACATCAGAGCATCAGACATATCCAAGCAGATCTTCCAATATCCTCTCATACATCTGAATGTGAACCTCCAGACTATGTATGAAGCATATTATGAAATATTAGATCTCCCTACAGATTAATTAAGAGTAATTACAAGCTGATCATTCTGTTGCTTGTGTTCCTGAAGAATAGAACTTCATTAACATAGTCTCTCAACTAAATTTTCCCAAGTAACCACCCTGGCCAAGAAATTGTTTTAGAGACCAGTGTCCCATACAGGAATAGAATGCATTTCCTCTGTCCTACATAGATATATAGGATATGTGTAGATACACAAACAACCTGTATGAGATGTTCTGAAAGCAGAATACAACTACCAGAGAGAATACACTAACTTCTATCAACAAAAGAGAGAAAAAGCTGCCCAAGGTTGGCTATCTCAAACTTGAATTATGAATAGGTGCTATATTACCACATAAATGAATAGCATTTTCCATTTGTATTCATGAGATATACTAGCATATAATTAATTTCTTCAGGAATTTAGGAAATATAAACATATTGATAGAATTAGATGTCAGTTCCAGAAAGTTTAAAATTTTACTTAAGATTAGTATTTTTATTTTTCAAAAAATATCTTCACTTCTATGGTAAATATTCTTCAAAAGTTGGGTGCATTTCAATTCCATATTGACCATAAATGTATATTTTACCAGTTAAACTAATAAAGAAGTTCTCATCCTAAGTGTAGTATATTCAATATTGACTATTGGGACTATATTCTTCAATAATACAATATTGCTACTCAAAATATTATATTCTAACTAGAGGCTTGGGGCACGAAATTAAATTCATGCATGGGAGGGTGTGTCCTTCATCCTGGCCTGTACCCTCTCTAATCTGGGGCCCCTCGGGGGATGTCCGACTGCCTATTTACGTCTGATCTCACAATCGAGGACTGGTGGCTCCTAACCGCTCGCCTGCCTGCCTGCCTGATTGCTCCTAACCACTTCTGCCTACCAGCCTGATTGCCCCCTAACCACTCCCCTGACGGCCTGATTGATGCCTAACTGCTCCCTTGTCGGCCTGATTGCCCCCAACTGCCCTCCCCTGCTGGCCTGATCACACACAACTGCCCTCCCCTGCTGGCCTGATCACCCCCAACTGCCCTCCCCTGCTGGCCTGATCACCCCCAACTGCCCTCCCCTGCCAGCCTGATGGCCCCCAACTGCCCTCCCCTGCTGGCCTGATCTCACCCACAACTGCCCTCCCCTGCTGGCCTGATTGCCCACAACTGCCCTCCCCTGCCTGCCATCTTGTGGTGGCCATCTTGTGGCAGCCATCTTGTGATGATGTGAGGGCAGCCATCTTGTGGTGGCCATCTTTTGGTGGCCATCTTGTGATGATTTGAGGGCGTCACATGAGGGTGTGAGGACCACCTTGCCTTTTGCTTCCTATCTTCCAAAATAAAGAATTGTGACATATAATTGAGGTTCCCAAGAACTTTTCATCATAATTAATCTACTTACATTTATAACATAATTTAACTACACATAATACATATAAATTATTTAGCATTTCTAGCCTGAATAATCTATAAAGATATTTAAGTGCATCAAATAAAACATTTTGACATTTTTTTTGAAGATTGAGAAGCAGTTGGACCTATGGGGGATTATCCTTAGCACTGTAAAATCTCCAGCCCACTTATAAAATGATGTATGTTCTCATGTGCTGGAGAAAGGGTAGAATGATGGCAGAAGTAAGTGGTAAGTTAGATTGCCTGGCATGTATTGGTTGTTAATGAAATCAACTTGATACAATTCAATCAGAATTTCAAAGATTTGGAACTCCTAAAGAATATGTCAAACACAGTATTTAAAATTTTAGTGGCCAAGAAATATTTAACAAAATGATTTTATATGTATACAACTAGGGACCTATGTTCATATGCGGACAAACAGAAACAGTTAAGGAACTCATAAAATAGGTGATTTGTACTTAGGTTTCTTGTTCCCTTTATTTCTCAAAGGCAAAATCTCCCACTTTTCAAGCATCAGTGATTTATTGCTTCCTAAGCCCTCTGATTGTGTCAATTGCATAGTAAATTAAACTCCTATGTTGTAATTTATTAACTTTTAAAAAAATTTTCATATTGTGGATTTTTGCCTTTAATCAGGGAATGACTTAGATTAAGTCATTTGACATTTCGAGCCAAGCACAATTAGAGCAGGCAGTTTTGAGAGAGGTTCCTGTGATTATCCTGTGCCTACGGCAGACATTGTCTAAGGGGGATAATGACTAAACTGCTAGAGCTTGGAGGTGAAATATAATAAGCAAGTAGGATGTGAGGACTGACCTACACATGTATTTCCTCTTTCCAAGTCTGTGCCCTTTCTCTACCATAACTTTATTCTTTACCCTGGTAAGAGGGCAGGGCAATGTGATGATTCTTGAGAGATATGACAGGTATAGGAGACAACCACTAATTTGAAATAAACACAGAAAAACTCAGAGTAAAATATTAAATAAATTTACAATAAAGATGGTAAAATCTCACTGTTGGTGTTGATGTCTGCTTTACCTCACATGGATGTTGAGGAGGATGTTAAACACTCGTAGTGAAAATGCCTAATAGAGATATCGGGGAACTAAATGTATGATTTTCTTTTTTACCTAAATGACTATAATTAGTATTATTTGGAAATGGCATTTTACTTTTATCTACATAATTAGCATGGAGCCCATAGACAGTTGTGCATTTCATTAAAAATATATCCAATTAAAATTCCCCTGACTTCTATTTGATTGCAGTAATACACTCAATATATATGTTTAGTATACACATTTTGTTGGCCATGGAACAAAATCGGCTGTTCAAAACAAGGCACTTTAGGAGAAATATTGTGCACAATGTATGATAGTATGTGTAAAGGCCAGTAGAGGGTTTGGGTTTTGTGTATGCTTATTCACAAAAGCTGTTAGTCATTACAACATAATGTGTTCTAACAAGCTTCTTTTTGTCTTGTGTCTTTGCTAGTGCCATTTCTTTGACTAGAGCACCCTTGATAGTTTTCCACCAGCCTAGATCTTTCTTCAAACTCGCGTAGTAAAATCCCTAAAACTGGGTATTCCTTGTAACAGATAACTTTCAATAAGACAATGAAATGTGAGAAGGGATAGGTGCTTCTTCTACATCAAGCTCTTCAAAGCAATGGCCTTGCCAGTTCTTTGCATTCCCACCTCCTGGGTTAAAGGCCGGTGGCAGGATTGGAGCAGCCACTTTGTGGGGGGGCAGGGAGGGTGGAAGGATAGTCCTTCCATAGTGTTAAAAGCCTGGGTCAGTTCCTTGGTCATGGGAATAAGCATAGTATATATTCAAAAGTGAAAAATATCACTGTGGTTGCAGCTTTGTGACTTAAGGAAGAAGACCTGAGATTCTGAAGATGCAGTTCATGCGGGATCAATTGACTAAGGACATTGGAAAAAAACATGTATTTTCCCCCCAAATAATAGGAATGCATCATAGTTTCTGCAGGTCAAACCATGTCAAGTTGTATGTTTAAGAATATTAAAATTCAAAGTGAATTGACTATTGTCAGTTTAATCATGTAGACATGAAATGAGACCCTGGGTAACCAGACTTTTAATAGTAGAAACATATGTGACAAACATCATTTCAAGAAAAAACAGATATATTGTTGCCTGATATCACAATTTCACTCCAAAATATTATCCCCTCCATTGCTTAGTGAAAGACACCACCATCCATGAAGTTTATTGTGCAAGAAAAATACCAGGGAGTCATTCTTCAGATCTCATTCCATCTTATCAGACTAGAGATGCAAACACATGCACGTGCGCACGCACACACACACACACACACACACACACACACATTGTCCCCCACTGAACTCATTGAATTTGTAGTGATCATTCAAGTCTCAGTTTAGATGTCACTGCCTTGAGATGTGTTATATAACAGCTCCTTATACTGATTTTTTCCTATTGTGCCATTTTCATTTATTTATTTATTTAAATATATTTTTTATTGATTTCAGAGAGGAAGGGAGAGGGAGAAAGAGATAGAAACATCAATGATGAGAGAGAATCATTGATTGGCTGCCTCCTGCACACCCCCTGCTGGGAATCGAGCCTGCAACCCAGGCATGTGCCCTTGACTGGAATCGAACCCATGACCCTTCAGTCTGCAGGCCGATGCTCTATCCATTGTATCAAACCAACTAGGGCATGTGCCATTTTCATTTAAAGTTCCCTTATTGTGCTATTTAAGAAAAATGTGGAATATTCATTTATAGCAATTATTATAAGCTATTATTATTATTACTAGAGGCCCGGTGCATGAAATTCATGCATGGGGGTGTGTGTCCCTCAGCCCAGCCTGCACCCTCTCCAATCTGGGACCCCTCAAGGGATGTCTGACTGCCCACCAGGATCGGGCCTAAACGGGCAGTCAGACATCCCTCTCACAATCCAGGACTGCTGGCTCCCAACTGCTCGCCTGCCTGCCTTCCTGATTGCCCCTAACCGCTTCTGCCTGCCAGCCTGATCACCCCCTAACCACTCCCCTGCCAGCCTGATTGATGCCTAACTGCTCCCCTGCCAGCCTGTTTGCCCCAAACTGCCCTCCCCTGCAGGCCTTGTACCCCCCAACTGCTCTCCCCTGCAGGCCTGGGTCCCCCCCAACTGCCCTTCCCTGCAGGCCTAGTCACCCCCAACTTCCCTCCTCTGCCAGCCTGGTCACCCCTAACTGCCCTCCCCTGCAGGCTTGATCACCCCCAACTGCCCTCCCTTGCAGGCCTGGTCCCTTCCAACTGCCCTCCCTTGCAGGCCTGGTCCCTTCCAACTGCCCTCCCCTGCTGGCCATCTTGTGGTGGCCATCTTGTGTCCACATGGGGGCAGGATCTTTGACCACATGGGGGCAGCCACCTTGTGTGTTGGAGTGATGGTCAATCTGCATATTACTCTTTTATTAGATAGGATAGAGGCCTGGTGCACGGGTGGGGGCCAGCTGGTTTGCCCTGAAGGGTGTCCCGGATCAGAGTGGGGGTTCCCTTGGGGTGTGGGGCAGCCTGGGCGAGGGGCCTGTGGTGGTTTGCAGGCCGGCCAGGCCCCCTGGTGACCCAAGTGGAGGCCCTGGTGTTTGGGGTTTATTTATCTTCTACAATTGAAACTTTGTAGCTTGGAGTGGAGCCAAGCCTTCTGCTTGCTCCATGGCGGCAGCCATTTCTGTTGGGATTTATGTATCTTCTATAATTGAAACTTTGTAGCCTTAAGCGAGGCCTGAGCCAGCCAAGGTGTGTGGAAAGCTTGGCTTCCTCCATCACCAGGGGCAACCCTAGCCTCCTGCTCTTTCCAGCTCCGTGGCTGCTGCCATTTCTGTTTGGGTTTATGTATCTTCTATCATTAAAACTTTGTAACCTTGAGTGGAGGCCTAGACCGGCAAGGGCAGGCGGAGAGCTTGGCTTCCTCCATTGCTGGGGAAACGCAAGCCTCCCTCTTGCTCTCTGTGGCTGTAGCCATCTTGGTTGGGTTTATTTGCATATTCACTCCTGATTGGCTGGTGGACGTGGCTGGTGGGCGTGGCTTGTGGGTGTAGCGGAGTGATGGTTAATTTGCATATTACTCTTTTATTAGATAGGATTATTATTATGCAGATATTTGTGTATTTACATGTTTAAAATCTATTTCTCCAATTATACTGTAATAAGCTCCACAGAGTAGGAACTTTGCCTGCCACTTGCTGGAGACTCGATTTTGGCAAAAGCTATGTAATAAAGCCAGTACTCGTTCTTCATGTCTCTTCCAACCTTAACCAATTTTTAAATATTACAGACATTTTTGAAACCACATGGGTTAGGTAATGATTAAATAATGAATAGATAAAAACTGCTACTACAGAAGGAAGAAAATGTATTTGATTTGAGGCATATTTACTTTGAGACAATAGACAGTTACCCAAGTGACACAATTTGGACATGTGAACCTAAGAGCAGACGTAGAGTGAGACATAGACTAGATTTGAAGATAAGGGTCTTAAAGGCCGTTGAGTGAAATTAGAAGATGATAACATGAATAATAGACTCAGAAATAAGAGTAGAAAGAAAAAGACAGAGGGATAAATGCTTAGTTGTGGAAAACGGTTTTGGAATTTGGGAATTAATAAAGAAACTAGAGGAGTGATGTGAAACACTATTCAAGTTGGTAGTGTTTAGACTTGGACTTGAGTTTGAATTTGGATTGCACAAATTAATAGCTGTGTACCTTGCCAAATATTAGAATTGACTAACATGTTTTAAAATGGAGGGATAAGAGTATTGAACACTATAATGTGTTAAACTGTGGCTCAAATGTGGGTCCATAAATTAACAGTCTGTGAATGTTCACCATTAGTATTAGGTGATGGAGAACCTAAACACTGCGAGGTCAAAGCCTAGCCCTTTTCTTTAATTAAGAGAATAACTCTTATTACCTGGTCTAAAATATTTAGTGGGTTGTAGATGAGATTATATTACCAAAATAACTCATTTGGAAAGGTACACCACGATTATATAATAAAATTGTTTGAATATTTATGTTTAAAAGCCAAAATCTATGTCAAAAGTTAAGTGATGCTACAAAATATTTGATAAATTATTGCAGTTTACAAAATTAAACTTTACTTTGCCCTGCCTTCTCTAGGTCATTCTCCTCTGAAGGTCCTAAAATACTAGCCACCATTAACTGAGTTAAAATTCTTGGCTCGTAGACCCTTTCGCCATTATTGCATTACCTCTACAAAAAGAGCCTATGGCAGACTCAATATTGATCAGAATGACCCCTCTAGAGGAAGTTATTTATGTTCTTATATCTGAGAACAAATCAGTATTCAGTTAGGATAACATTTTAGCTCTTAAACTAATAAAGTGACCCTATTAAAAATGATCTGCTTTTCCAAGTATATTGATTTCAGAAGCCCATAGAAGGTAAACAGAGCGCAGAAGCACCATTCCATGCTGCAGAAAAATGGGAAATTGCTTGCTACAGTTTTATGGTTCCAAGATCCACTTAAAGCTCACAGTGTGCAGTAACACAGATGTCATTAATGTGTGTGTAGCATTATCAGTGCTTTCCAGACACGAATCTTGTCATTGTCATTAGTCAGGCTCTCTTCTGATTCTGGAAGTTTTACAGATTAGAGGGAAGAAATGCATTCAACACAAGGAGCCACAATGGCTAGGTTGGAATGATAAAAATAGAAAAATAATATTGTTCAATTGCAGTTATTTTTATGGAATTAAAATATATACACAATATTGTACAGAATTAAAGTTAAAATATAAGGTAAGATATGTACACATGTAATACCTTAATAAAAAAATAAAGTTAAAATATAAGACCAATTATTTTGTTTAAAATGTTGATAATTATTTATAATACTAGTGGCCCGGTGCACAAAATTCGTGCATATTAAAAGGGGATTAATTAAAAGAAATAATTTAATACTGCTATTTGCCCTTTCTCTATAATAGAAGTGTCAGAGATGAAAGAAAATTAGTAAAATGTATATGAAAACCTTCCTCCTGTCAGAGACCGGGGTGCACCACAGGACCCAGAGTCAAGTCCCCGCCCACCCACATGTGCCTCAAAATCACGTGAGACCCACACCCAGCCAGCCCCCCCTCCATTGGGCTAGATCCAGACCTGGCCAGTCCCACCCTTGTCAAACCCCACTGGGCAAGGGATGTAGCCTCAGGTTCCCAGGCCCAGCACCAGGATGGGGGGGCGTGGCCTGAGGTCCCCCAGCCCAGACCGGGGTGGGGGGCATGCCTTGAGGTCCCCTTTCAAGCCCTGCTGGGTGGGGGTCATGGCCTGAGGTCCCCCGTCAAGCCCCGCCAGGCAGGGGGTGCAGTCTCAGGTCCCCCGTCAAGCCCCACTGGGCAGGGGGCGCGGCCTGAGTTCCCCCAACCCAGCACTGGGGGTGCACCTTGAGGTCCCCTGTCAAGCCCCGCTGGGTGGGGAGCATGGCCTGAGATCCACTGTCAAGCCCCGCCAGGCAGAGGGGCACAGCCTCAGGTCCCTGGCCTGGTGCTGGGGTGGAGGGCGTGGCCTGAAGTCCCCTGTCAAGCCCCACCTGGTGGGGGGCGTGGCCTGAGGTCCCCCGGCCTGGTGCTGGGGCGGGGGGAGCAGCCTGAGGTCCCCTAGCCCAGCACCAGGATGGGAAGTGCACCTTGAGGTCCTCCATCAATCCCTGCCAGGTGGGGGGCGTGGCCTGAGGTCCCCTGTCAAGCCCTGCCGGGTGCAGGGCATGGCCTGAGGTTTCTTGTTAAGCCCCATGGGGGCGGGGGAGGGGGTAGCCTCAAGTCCCTGCTGATTGCTTGTTAAGGCTCCTTATGGGAACTTGGTCTCAGCTGTGGGTGCAGCCATCTTTGTGACAGAGTGATGGTCAATTAGCATATTCCCTCTTTATTAAATAGGATATGGAAATGATTACTATAAAGCAAATATAAAATATATTTAATTAAAAAACAAACTAAATGAAAATAAGATAAGACATTCTAAGTAATACCTTGTAATTAAAAAGAAAAATTTATGTCCTCAAAAATACCCTATGCAGTTATAAGTATGGCAACTATTCCATGTTATATTGAGAATATGAAAATACATGTGAGTTTAGAGAGTAACTAAACTAGAATTGTATGCTCATAGAATTTACAGTGTTGACATTTTGCACCATTTACTTTGTCTTCTCTTTAAATGAAAGCAATATATATTACAAAAAAGATTGGATAATATTTTCCCCTTGTTCGATCTCATCTCAAAACTCCTCTAGAAATAATCACTTATTTGATCTAGACACAAATACTTTCTGTCCTTTGCAATATTGATACATCAGCCATTTTTTATAGAAAACTTATCATCTGCATTTATGTTGACAGCTACATGTATTTGCCTAACTTTCAGTTTCAGTCTTCAGAAAGCCAGAGAAAGGTATAGGAGTACCCCAAGTCACCAAATATATGGGGCAAAATCATGGTCATTTTAAAAGCAAACTAAGGGGATTTTGATTCTAGATGAAATCAACCAAGCAAGAAAGGATGAAACAAATACGGTAAAAATATTAACAACTATAAATATAAGTAACAGGTACAAGGAGATTCATTTTATTATCCTATTTTCCTCTATATTTCCTCCATTAAAATTGGAGGAAAATGATTTATAAAATAGAGTTCCTTAAAAATCAATTAGTTAAGAACCATATGATTTATATCGTATGAACCCCTCATATGTGGGATATATAACTGAAAGCAACAAATGAACAAACAAGAAAACAAACAAACAAATCTCATAGACTCAGATAACAATATGGTGGTTATCAGAGGGAAGGGAGGGAAGGAAGGGAGTAAAGGGTAAAAGGTATGAAATATATGGTGACGGAAGATTTGATTTTGTGTGGTGAGCACACAATCAATATATACAGATGATGTACCATAGAACTGTACACTTGAAATCTAGATAATTTTATTACATCACCCCAATAAATTTAACTTTAAAAACTTGAAAAGAAAATCAAGTAGAGTCATGTTTTCAAAAGTTTCATAATTGCAAGCAGAATGAATCCAAGGCAGTGTTTATTTTGACTTTCTTTTGTTGTCGTTCTGTGGCTTTGTGTCTGGCTTCAGAGGAAGAATCACGGACCTCCATTTGTGGAAGGCAGCTAGACAGACATGAGCAGGGCAAGGATGATGGGCCAGGTACAGAGGTCAGCAGGGTGGAGAGCCCCAGGTGCCTAGCAAAGGACAATTGTAGGTGGGACCTCGATCTCAGGGTGACTGTTCCTCTCCTAGCATATCTCTGGTCAGGCAGTATGGACCCTCTGACCTTTCTTCCCTAGAGACAACATCTAGGCCTCAGTTGTATTTCAGCTCAAGGCCCAGAGGAGCAACAAAACCAGACAACGAATGCCACAGCTGACCTCAGGATCAACAACATTGAATAATGACCCCTGCCCTGGCGCTGACCAATCAGTGGAGACCACGACCTTGAAAGGACACACCTGGAAAGCTGCTGAATATTCTATTGAGATTTTCCTCTGGGACCTCCCCTAAAATCTCCACCCTTAAAATCCTAGGAGCACACCTGAGCCTTTCCCTTCCCACTCCCCATCTCCCCAGGCTCTTAACATTTACCTTCCTCACCTCAAAGCTCCAAGGGCCCTTCCTTTGCCTCTGTAACTTGTTTCCTAAGCCCATGTCTTCTACCACTCACTTCTTCCACCTCTGTGATCTTCTAAATACCTGCTCTCTTATAGTTTGAGTCTTGATCTGAATTCTTTCCTAGCCAGAATCAAGTACTGAGATTGCTGAACCTGGGTCTGGTCTGACCCCACTGGTCTAACATCTGGTGCCATTCTCGCCATTGCTAACACATTGAAACACATTGATTAAGCCTCTAGTGCCAAAGAGAGAGCAAGCTAACTCCTGTGCTCAGCCAGGAAACACTGCCAGTCTTTTGTTTCTTCCTGTACTGGCTCTTTCTTGCTCACATTCACCCCCTCTGAGCACCAACAGCCTTCTTTCATTATTTTTCATTGCCTCCTATACTTATTTAACAAATGATATTTGTATCCATTATCTACCTTTAACATTTCTTAATTATTTTAAAGAACTTGTTGAGTGCAACATGGGAGGAAAACGTAAGTCATGTGTGATAC
Source organism: Plecotus auritus (assembly GCF_963455305.1). Taxonomy (NCBI): domain Eukaryota; kingdom Metazoa; phylum Chordata; class Mammalia; order Chiroptera; family Vespertilionidae; genus Plecotus; species Plecotus auritus. Next base: position 48,917,503 of record NC_137782.1, read on the forward strand.
TGTGCAATGCTGTTCTGTTCTGAAACACAGCTACTGAATTCATCTAGTATTAAATTAGTGGGTAATTATTGTAAATGCTTCATATGAGGCAGAGATTCCTTTTGGATTATCAGAGAAGCACTCAAATGTGTTTTAGTGATATTTGCTGAGATTGAAGTTATTATTCCCTTTTCACTGTCTCATTCAAAACAATAGGATCTGGCTTGTATTATGTAAGACATGGAAAAATGGAGTAGAGATGATGTGAGAAGAATTTAGGAAATGTGGGGAAATATGATTTTATTCCTAGTCACTAATCAGAAACTGTTAATCAGTGACACAGTTCCCATACACAGAGGTATAAAGTTTTATGCGCCAATGTATCAAGAAAATCCACATAATATGCTGAATATTTCTATATTCTGTATACTTTCTGTATTCAAAACTGCTTCTCTTCAATAGCCTATCTTACTATTTCTGCACTTATCTCATTCCAGACTTTATTAAGTAAATCTTCTTTTTCATACATACAATATAAAATATATTTTTCCTTTAATCACTCGAGTAACTATATTTTAGCATTCAGCTTTTTGCTTTTTCACAGTAATAAGCTGGAGTTGCATTCAAGGGATGTGGTTCAACATGTTAAATCTTTCATTCTCAATTTGGCATTTTCTAGATAATGTTATTATGAACTTAAGCTAAATAAAAAGGATTTTTATTAAAGGTTTAGTATATTTTTAGTACTTCCCTAAGAATGAACAACTGCTGCTTTGGCAGATTATAAAGTGTTTTATAAAATTGACATGATATAGCCATTTATATTCTTTGTTTTTCACATCCTGTCAGCAAACATCTCTTTATCCAAAATGAATATGTAGTGAAAGAAAATAATACAAACTTGATTGAACAGTAAGCATCTTTTAAAAGTACTACTGTTGTCACCTGGCCATGGTGACTGTTAACCTTGCCCTTGACCCTTCTACTCAGCCTCATTTCTCTGATTCCATTGTGTTTCCACTAGTGCTCACACCCCCAGCACTGGAGCCTCTTACAACCCATTTGATTCCAGTACCGAATTAATGGTCTAACACTTTGACCTTTTATACCAATATTTCGGTTTATAATATATATTTCTCCTTTATTCTGGAGAGTTAGATAGTGCACACCTGAGTTCTGGAGGTAAAATATACTACCAAAATGCTGAGTATTAAAACAAAGTAGATTTTTTTACTTCCTTAATATAATTATATTTTAACCTGAGCAGAAAGTTCTATATTTATGTTGAGGAAAAGAAAGTTTGCCCTGCCGACATGGCTAAGTGGTTGAGCGTTGACCTATGAACCAGAAGTTCATGGTTTGATTCCTGGTCAGTGCACATGCCTGGGTTGCCAGCTCAATCCCCAGTAGGGGGCATGCAGGAGGCAGCTAATCAGTGATTCTCTCTCATCATTGATGTTTCTATTTCTTTCTCCCTCTCCCTTCCTTTCTGAAATCAATAAAAATATATTTAAGAAAAAAAAGTTATTACCATAATGTATTTACTTGTTTTACTAGTGGCCCAGTGCACAAAATTCTTGCACAGGGGCGTGTCCCTCAGCCTGGCCTGCACCCTCTCCAATCTGGGACCCCTTAGGGGATGTCTGACTGCCGGTTTAGGCCCGATCCCACAGGGCCTAAACTGGCAGTCAGACATCCCTCTCACAATCTGGGACCGCTGGCTCCTAACCGCTCACCTGCCTGCCTGCCTGATTACCCCTAACCACTCTGCCTGCTGGCCTGCTCACCCCCAACTGCCCCCACACCAGCCTTCTCACCCCCAATTCTCCCCTTGCCAGCCTGCTTGCCCCCAACTGCCACCCCCTGCCAGACTGCTCACTCCCACTGTCCCCCCCCTGCTGGCCTGATTGCCCCCAACTGGCCCTCCCTGCCTGCCTCCTAGCCCACAACTGACCCCCCGCCGGCCTGATCACCCCCAACTGCCCTCCCCTCCTGGCCTGATCACCCCTAACTGCCTCTGTCTCAGCCCTGTCACCATGGCTTTGTCCGGAAGGATGTCCGGAAGGTCTCCTGGTCTAAGCATATTACCCATTTATTAGTATAGATTGTTTAGAGAAATAAGTTCAATATTGATCCAAGTTGGAGTTTTATTTTCATAATTTGATTTTATTGAATATATTTATTTAAGAAGAGAAGGGAAGTGCTAAAATAGAACTAACTAATTTTCTCCTCCTGGTAAGAAATGAGAGATACAAAATCACTGTTAAGTGTGAGAGTCAAAATTGTTCCAATAATATTATTTTATTTCTGTCACTTCTAATTTTGATTTGGAGATCACAGTTAATTTTTATTTTTTTCCAAAATATCCAAACATCATATCAAAGTTTATATTATATTTTACTTTAATACGATAGATAATATTTACTATTTGTGAGTGCTTATTATGTGCCAGATGCTATTCTAAGCCCTTTGTTTAGATTAATTTATTTAATTTGCATAGTAATTTATGAGGGAAGCAATATTGTATAGATGAAGAAACAAAGGCAAAAAAAAAAAATACATTCAATGTTAAGTTGTGTCACTGGGATTTGAATTTTGCAAGGTGACTTCTGTTTCTATTCATGTGTTTAATCATCAACCATATGGCTTCTTTATTATAGACTAGAGGCCGGGTGCACGGATTTGTACACCGGTGGGATCCCTTGGCGTAGTCTTCAAGGATCAGGCCAAAACCAGCAGTCCAACATTGCCTGCTGCTCCTGCCTGCCACTCCTGCCTGCCACTCCTGCTCATCCCGGCCCCACTGCGCCTGCCACTGCTGCTCAGTAGACTCACTGCCACTCCACTGCGGTCTCCGGGCTGTGGTGGCCAGCCATGAGCCTTGCGCCTGGCGCCCGTTGGTCAGCTGAGCGGTGCTCCTGCTGTGGGAGTACACTGACCACCAGGGAGCAGCTCCTGCATTGAGCACCTGCCCCCTGGTGGTCAGCGCAGGTCATAGCAACCAGTTGACCGGTTGTTTGGTCGTCCGGTCACTTAGGCTTTTATATAGAGAGATCCTGCTTCCCTTGGCCAAAAACAAAATTAAAACAATTTTTAGAAAGTTCTAACTATTCTTAAGGCTTACATAGGGGACATTTTTTTCCATTTGATTTTTTAGGAACAGTTTATAATTAGTCATTTTATGTCTAACTAAATCCAGTTTGGTTAGTTCTTGGCTATTTCCTATGAAAGAATACAAAGCAAAATAAAGCGAGGTTCGGATACTAATTGTATACTTTAATCTACAAACATCTAGGAAACAAATAAAAATCTATAAAGTGGAAACATTCAGAAAAGAATCAATTTAGATATTTTTAGTGTGTTAATCCAACTAACACTTCATATGTCCAACAACAGTGTAAGGAATTTGCTGTGTTCTGAATGCTTCTGTTCCCCCCAAATTGGTGCTGAAATCTCTGTATTACATGTGATGGTATTTAGGAAGTTGGGATTTGAGGGATCTGCTTAGGTTATGCCTCTGTAGCTCTCATAAATGGGATTAATGCTCTTATAACGGAGATCCTACAGGCACCCTTGCCCCTTTCACCATTTGAGGACACAGTGAGAATGTGCCATTTAGGAACTAGGAAGAGGGCCCCTACCAGAGGAACCATGCTGGCACCTTGATCTTGGACTTCCCAGCCGCCAGAACTGTGAGGAATGAATTTCTGTTATTTATAAGCCATGCAGTCCATAGTATTTTGTTAAAGTAGCCCAAATGAGTGGATTATACTTTCTACATCAAAATCACTACAAATTACTTGTTTCATGTAGGTCGCTATGCTATTCAATTTATATGCATTCATTTTAATACTGAAATAAACCTTTGAGGTTTACATTATTATCACCCCATTAACAGATATTAAGTTAATTAAGATGAAGGGGAAAAAATAGGCTAAGTTATGACATTGATTAGGATGTAAGAATACTGTATTTGATCAAGCAGAACAAGGAAGAAAAAATAATTAAAGGTCAATAGATAATGCAAGTATTTTAATACTTACGGTAAAGCATTTGGAATACTTAGAAATCAAGGATATTAAAAATAGTTTAAATGCTCACCTCATAAAACCAGTATCACATCAAAGATCTCATACTTTGTTGTATATATAAATTGCAAAATTATTTTCTTGAAAAATATCAGTCAATTGTGATTAATGAGAAAGGAACTTGGCTTTAATTACCATTAAATACAGTAAATTTTTAAAATTCTAATTAAATTGTGTATGATGTTTTTATCCAAATATTCAGTTGAATTGTGCATGATCATAAATGTAAAAAGCAATACTATGCTTGAGTGTTTTCTACATCATCAGATATCAAAAAATGGTCTTAGCTACTGAACTTTGCTGTAACAGTGTGAAGTAATCCACAGACAATGAGGAAACAAGTAAGCATGTCTGTCTTCTGATAAAACTGTATTTACAGAAACAGACATAGGATAGAGTTGGCCAAGTGGCCAAGTTTGCCAAGCCCTGAGTTAGACTACTGAACCACAGACAGGCGATAAATGTAGGTATATTATTCCATCATATCCTCATAAGATGTTTACACAAAGTGCCAGAAAAGTGTCAACAGTTGATCTGAAGATTCTTACTATTAATTTTGCTACATTTACTGACAGTGGTGCAGATGTTCCTAATTCATTCCTTACATCATCCACTGAAACATTTATTGCTGTGCCTTTTGAGTTTCGTTTCTTTTTATTTGTTATATATTGTAAATTGGCAACCATAATGTATGTTCTAGATTTGTATTTAGGTTATTCAATGAAATAACCTAATAGTGTTTGATTAAGACCCAGTACCCTTATATCTCCAGATGTTCATTGAAGAGGTGGGGAGAGGCATAAGGCATCATCGTTATTAGAATTACTATACAATTAGATTAAAAATCTAGAAGATAAAATACAAAATAAACTGACCCTGCAGGAAAATTCACTTCATTATAAAAGGAAATAAGTTTAATAATAGATTCTCATAGCTCCCAGAATATTTACTTTGCCTTTAGCGCTTTTTGTAGATTACTAAGATTCATTACTTGTCACTCTTTTGTCTCTCCTGTCTTTTCTTCTCCTGCCCATTTCTTTCACTCTCTTACAGTGTCCAACCACATTCATTTGCCTCTCATCCCTGCCTTTAGAGTCACCCCTGACTTTAATGTAAAATAGTCTTGTAATTTCTCTCTCTTTTACTTCAACTTTAAAATTTAGATATATGAATACTCATAGGTAGAGTTTTGACTTTTGCAAAATGTAAAATGGAAATTACAAGGAATTGTGTTTAGTTTCATTTTTAAAATAAGTAAATACATAAAGTGTTCATCTTGAATTCAGGAGCTTATTGTAAAATGACAGATGCGATCAGGCTGGCTGGCAGAGGCAGTTAGGGGCAAGCCGTTAGGAGCCAACAATCCCGGATTGTGAGAGGGATGTCCCAGATTGGAGAGGCTGCAGGCTGGGCTGAGGGCAGTCCCCCACCCCTATGCATGAATTTCGTGCACCAGGCCTCTAGTTACTTGTAAAACCCAAACTGTATTATTTCAATGTTCTTGCTTACCCCTCTTTCTTAAACTACTAGAGGCCCGTCCATGAATTCATGCACAGGTGGGGTCCCTCTTGGTGGCCTGCAGGGATCAGTTCCTACCTGTCGCTCCTGCTCATCCTGGCCCTATTGTGCCTGCCACAGGCTTGTGCCCAATCAATCCTGATCGGGAGAGGCTCGTGCTGCTGCAGCAGCGCTCACCAATGGGAGTGGCCTGCGGGATCAGGCTGAAAACGGCTTTCTGACATCCCCCGAGGAGTCCCAGATTGTGAGAGGGCCCAGGTTAGGCTGAGGGACCCCACCGGTGCATGATTGGGCTGGGGAGGGACCACGGGAGGGCTACAGGGTGTGCCTGGCCCATCTTGTTCAGTCCCCGATCGGCTGGACCCCAGCAGCAAGCTAACCTACTGGTTGGAGCATCTTCCCTCCAGTGGTCAGTGCATATCATAGCGAGCAGTTGAGCAGCCTTGGCATATCATTAGCATATTACACTTTGATTGGTTGTTCGGTTGTTCTGCCATTTGGTCTATTTGCATATTATCCTTTTATTATATAGGATATTTAAGTGAGCAAAATAAACATACAAAATGGCTTTGTAAATAGTTGAGTTAACATTTTCAGATTGAGAGAAATAATTAATTACAACGTTGTGTTTTTTAAGAGTTTTTATTTTTAATAGCAATTGCCTTTGTCAAATGAAAAAAAAAGTTGAAAAATCAAAAACCTGTGTATTCAGCCTTGGCCAGTGTGGCTCAGTTGGTTGAGTGTCATCTTATACACCAAAGGTCTCAGGTTTGATTCTTAGTCAGGGCACATGCCCAGGTTGCAAGCTCCATTCCCAGTAAGGGGGTGTGTAGGAGGCAGCTGATCAATGTTTCTCCTTCACATTGATGTTTCTCCCTTCCTCTCTCTCTAAAATAAATTAAGATATATTTTTTAAAAACACAAACTGGCATTCAAGTGGAGGAATAATTTTTCAAGCAGCATTCATTCTGTAGCCTAAATTCACAAAATATTATCTATCTTGTCCTGAAAATGGCATAAGAGTGGTTTCTGTTTTGTCTCTGTTTGCAATTGTATATACGGATGGCTTGTTTATTTATATTTAATTACAAAACTCAGATATTCTAGTGTGAAAAGTAGGTGCTAAATAAAAAATGTATAATTCTGTTTACTTACGCAGTCCTATAGCTGCAGTAGTATAATTTCATTCTTTCTGCAGATTACTTTTTTCTCACACTTGCTTAGATATGGCTCTGAGGCCCTGGCAGTGAACTTGTCATTACTGTCTCTGACATAGATGATAATCATGTTTGTTGGGTAAACAAACAATAACACCAGCAGAGGGAGAAGGGGATACATTTGAAATTGCTTAAATCACAATTAAAATTGGCTATATTCAATTTTGCATAAAACCTTTGTGACTCTAAGACTTCAGTTGTTTGGTTTGGCTTTGTTATTTGCAAACTTCATGTGGATTTAGGAAAATATAAGCAATGCAATCACTCTCCAAGTGCCCAGTGCACAGCGGTGGGAAGAGTTCGGTTAGCAACTACCCATCTGACAGACTCAGAGCATTTCCTGACCTGAGCTCGTATTTAACCTTTCTGTTCCTCCCTCCTATAAATGTATGTGGTTTTAAGGACTGTGGGGGAAATGAATCAGAAAGTAAAATGTTTAATTAAAATGTGTGTTCTAATTTTTAGGTAGAATCTCCACAGACCTGCAAATGCACTCAGTGAGTTTTACTTGAATAGTTTATTTTGTTCAAATAATAGTAACTTGCATAAAATATCTGGAATGTTGTCCCTCTCATTTTTTCTACAGCTCTTGTGAGTTTTCCTTTTTTCATATTTAAAGGACTTTTTAAACATATAACATTTCATTACCATATTTCATAAAAATCGTTCTTTTCTAAATAGGTACTTTTTGGGGAAAAGGTGCGTGTGTGTGTGTGTGTGTTTTTTTTTTTTTTAAATTTCCCCCACTAAGTTCAACAACTCTTCTAATAAAACATCCAAAGGCTGCTAATATATGTATGCAGTTAAGACACTTTACATTTAATGTGAATGTTCATAAGTTGACTTCAAATTGTCATTCTCATAGCACATGTGAAAGTGAATGGGGAACAGGGTGAATCCCATTATAGGGAAGCTCATGATTAGTATACATAAAGTTATTGAAAATGTACCCTCATTCTTAATCTGCATGGAAATTATGCTTTCTAGGAAAGAAATTAGTTGTAATATCTCAAAAATTATGAGATGTGCTCAGAAACATTTAAAAAATCTGACAGTATAATGAAATATTTTAATGAAACAAATCGTGGATGTTTAATTGAAAGCCATTCCAGCTCTATCATTGTCGGTGGCAATATCTGCCTGATATTGCAATATTAATTGCTAATAAAATTTATATTCTAAAGGAAAGGAGGATGTTAAAGACTTAGAAGTCTCTCTGAAGATATGCTTATTAATTCACTGAATTCATTTGAGTTAGATTTATTGTATTTTCTCTTTTAAATCTATTCAGTATACATTATTGTTTATAAGAAATTGTTTCTATTTACCTGATACACTGAATCATAGATAAGCTGGTGGTAAAGTTAACCAGGAACCTTGCATCAGACTCATTTTATAGAGTTTCTCCTATTTCTTACCATATAGCTTATGGCCTAGTGATAACTGTTTGAGCTTAAACACTCCTGCATTCCTTAACTGTTCTGTCTAAGCAAAATGTTTAAATTCAAATTCAATCATGAAAACAAAGACATCTAACCTTGAAAATAAATCAGAAGGGGCAATGTCAAAACACAAATGAAAATGGGACACATTGAGTAATAGACATTAATGTTCACTGAATGTAGATTATTTTTTTAAAATATGTTTTATTGATTTTTTACAGAGAGGAAGGGAGAGGGATAGAGAGTTAGAAACATAGATCAGCTGCCTCCTGCATGCCCCCTACTGGGGATGTGCCCACAACCTAGGTACATGCCCTTGTCCAGAATCGAACCTGGGACCCTTCAGTCTGCAGGCTGATGCTCTATCCACTGAGCCAAACCAGCTAGGGCTGAATGTAGATTATTTAATGTCCATATCCTGATGATCAATGTTTTGCTTTGTTTTTCTAAAAAGGAATTTGATTCTTTTTCTTTACTTAGAGGCAGAAAATCTATACTAAAAAAAGCATAATATGCTAAGTAGACCGAATGACCTTCCGGATGTCCTTCTGGACGTCCTTCTGGACAAAGCTGCGATGGTGGAGGATGAGGCAGAGGCGGTTAGGGGCAATCAGGCCAGCAGTGGAGCAGTTAGGGGGCAATAAGGCCAGCAGGGGAGCAGTTAGAGAGCAATCAGGCCGGCAGGCAGAGGCCTAGTTAGGGGCGATCAGGCTGGCAGGCAGAAGCCTGGTTAGGGGCAATCAGGTCAGCAGGCAGAGGTGGTTAGGGGCGATCAGGCAGCAGGCAGAGGCAGTTAGGGGCAAGCGGTTAGGAGCCAACAATCCCGGATTGTGAGAGGGATGTCCCAGGTTGGAGAGGCTACAGGCTGGGCTGAGGGCAGCCCTCCACCCCCATGCATGAATTTCGTGCACCAGGCCTCTAGTTACTCATAAAATCCAAACTTGGGGGTGATGTTAAAAATTTCAGTTTAACAGTTTTATTTTCTGAACTAGAGGCCTGGTACACGATATTCGTGCATGGTGGGAGGTGTCCCTCAGCCCAGCCTGCACCCTCTCCAATCTGGGACCCCTCGAGGGATGTCCGACTGCCCTTTAAAGGGCAGTCGGACATCCCTCTCACAATCCAGGACTGCTGGCTCCCAACTGCTCCCTGCCTGCCTTCCTGATTGCCCCTATCTGCTTCTGCCTGCCAGCCTGATCACACCCTAACCACTCCCATGCCAGCCTGTTTTCCTCTAACTGCCCTCCCCTGCAGGCCTGGTCACCCCTAACTGCCCTCCCCTGCAGGCCTGGTCACCCCTAACCGCCCTCCCCTGCAGGCTTGATCGCCCCCAACTGCCCTCCCTTACAGGCCTGGTCCCTCCCAACTGCCCTCCGCTGCTGGCCATCTTGTGGTGGCCATCTTGTGTCCACATGGGGTCAGGATCTTTGACCACATGGGGGCAGCCACCTTGTGTGTTGGAGTGATGGTCAATCTGCATATTACTCTTTTATTAGATAGGATAGAGGCCTGGTGCATGGGTGGGGGACAGCTGGTTTGCCCTGAAGGATGTCCCGATCAGAGTGGGTGTTCCCTTGGGGCGTGGGGTGGCCTGGGCGAGGGGCCTGTGGTGGTTTGCAGGTTGGCCACGCCCCCTGGCGACCCAAGTGGAGGCTCTGGTATTTGGGGTTTTTTTATCTTCTACAATTGAAACTTTGTAGCCTGGAGCGGAGCCAAGCCTTCTGCTTGCTCCATGGTGGCAGCCATTTCTGTTGGGATTTATGTATCTTCTATCATTGCAACTTCATAGCCTTGAGTGGAGGCCTAGGCTGGCAAGGGCAGGAGGAAAGCTTGGCTTCCTCCATTGCCGGGGAAACCCAAGCCTCCCTCCTGCTCTCTGTGGCTGTAGCCATCTTGGTTGGGTTTATTTGCATATTCGCTCCTGATTGGTTGGTGGACATGGGTGGTGGGCATGGCTTGTGGGTGTAGTGGAGTGATGGTTAATTTGCATATTACTCTTTTATTAGATAGGATGGAGTTAATTTATAGCTATAAATAGATAGATGATAGATGATAAATAGATAGATAGATAGATGATAGATAGATAGATGATAGATGAATAGGACACCTGGAGTTCAGGTGTATGGTACCCTGCCCTATAGTCTCTTGGTTGCATAAGATTTCATGTTAGTATATGGTGATTAAGAGCAAGGAATTTGGGGGTACAAAAATGGGTTCAATATCAAATCCATCCCTTGCTACTTTGTGATATTTCCAGGTTGTCTAACCTTTCTCTATCTTATTTACTAAGCATACAAAGTGAGCTAATAATAGTACATGACCTACAGGGATGTTGTGAGAACTACCAGTAAATGAAAGAACACAAGTCAAATGCTTACCATAGTGCTTCACATGCATTAATACATTCTGACTACTAACAGTTTTAGTCATAAATTGCACCAAATTAAAAGAATACTAAAAATATTAATGTTATATGGATCCAGAATATATATGCTAGAAACATTTTGAAAAGAGAATATTCACAAAAGGCCTTTTTTTTCCATTGCCAAAAGTGAGTAATTATGAATTTTTTTTAAAAATGCAGCTTCTAATTGAAGATCTTTCTTTCAGTGCAACTAAATGAAGCTAGAGAAAGTCAGGCAAGGAGAATAATAAAGGTCTGCTGAGCTCCACCCTCAGTGGAAACAATTTGACTCCAGAGCTTACAACAACCCCCTTGCTGGAGCAACACAGATGTATGTGCATAGTTTAACAACTTAGGCTTTGTAACAGCCCTCTGTAGTCATTTTCACCTCCTGCTTGCTCAGTTATCATTCATTATATCAAAAGTAAAAAACAAATGTCTTCTAGGGGATCAAGAGAGAGGAGAAATTGGTGAATTATTTCTTGTTCTGTTTTCATTTCTTATTCCATTCCAGTTGTGAGAGATGGGGGTGGAGAGACATGAGTGTTTGAGTGCATCAAGGCAATATAACAGAGGAGAAAAAGAAAAAAGCAGCAGCACTCTGTGTCCTCATGGGCATATCCTGAAAAAAGGAAGTAGAGCAGAGGAAGCCAGGACTTCCCTTAGACTGAGAAGCTGCCCTGGCACTTCATCTGAAAAGGTCTATGTAAATTTCCTTCATCTCTGAACACTTGAAGCACAGAGCACAGAGGTCCTTCTTGGGAGCCATGACTGCAGATGGAAGGCAAGCCTCTCCAGACAGACACACTGTCTGAAATTAAATGCAAACCACGGCAGGTATTCATATGTGCATTACCCTCGGCATAAATCCTCACAATATAAATTCAAAAGCAGTTATCTCACACACACACACACACACACACACACACACACACACACACAGCCACCTAAAAGTCTCGCATGCCTGCAAGATATTACTCAGCACTCATGGAATAATAAAACAGGAAGAAATACTAATAGTCAACTAATTACTCAACATCTGACTTTATAGATGGGAATTTTGGGAATCAAAGCAGCTGAAGAACGGACCCATGATTACAATAAGTAATGTATAAGTGGTGGGTTCTGGCACAAGAGCCATGTTTTTCTTCCCCCATTCAAATACCTTTATATTGTATATTTACATATGATTATTATCTGACTTTAGCATGTGCCTAAACTATATCAGGCACCACTTTACATTAAATTCTTTAGTGCTGAGCAACAGGGTTGGTTTTACTAATATGGGAATTTGAGTAAGCAGCATGTTGGAAACAGATAAAAAATTCCAAAATTCCAAAATTCCAATAACCACATTGCACTCTAACGTTCCTTGCCACGTTGATCACTCTTCTACAGAGAATATAATGCATTTTTTTTTCTGGTTCTGTTTGCTTGCTTGCTCTTTAAAGCAGTTTTTAGAGTGCTGAGCATGAAGCTGCTCTCAGCAGAGTCTCATCGGGTGAATGATTTTGCAGATTGTGGTGGTGATGACATTAGTGATTTGGTGGCCACTCTGACTCCGAAGTGAAGGAAGTGAAAGAAAATGTACCCTGGAAATATTGACCTCTCATTCAAAATTGTATCCTGAATAAAGATAGCCAACAAGATGTAAACAAGTACCCTGAATATCCATCAAGTTACCACGCAGAATTAGATTTAGAAAGGCTTCTAAAAGCAATAAACCTTGGGAAGATCGAATTGCCCCTCCGGGTATTAGCGCTGAATGCACAGACAGAATCACACTGTAAATACACTCTCCTCTGACTGCTCTTTGCCATGAGTTTCTCTATGTTTAGGCTCATCATTGATTTCTTTTTAAAGAACTTTTACTATATATTTACTTTCTTAATTACTTTTAAAGACACGATTACAATGTGATCATCAAAGTTGAACAAATGGCCCTTTGAATAAACATGGGACAGGATTATGAATTACAGAATGGAAATCATTTGGACAATGCCAGGTAGGCAGTCTTTCCGGACAGAAGACTCACATTGGAGCATGATAGTGGGTATAAAGTAATAGATGAAAAAGAGAGATATTGAAGGGAAGACTTCAGGACTAATGGTTGAAAATACTAACACAAAGAATAAGTCCTGGGTATTGCATGAGCTGAATAACCCAAAAGACCCTGTTTCAATAAAACATTTCTAACGTAATTGCCTTTGAGAGAGACTTGTATTGAAACATTGAGATTCAGTCTTTCATCTTTTTTGTATCCTACTTTGTGATAGGCCCAGCACTTGGGCTCAAACAAGGTCTTAACTATTATCTCTTGATATGTTCCTGGCTTTGAGAAATTTTGGCAATAGCTGTCTCTTCAAACTTAATTGGGGGCTGCTGATTTCATTTTGAGGAACTTTTTTGACTTTACTGTTGTAGGAAATTGCATCCAGCTTTACTCTTAAATCAGAATTGCACAAGCTTTTCATTCCATGACCTTATCAAGATCATGTCCCTATGTGGTCCAAGTTAAATGTTTTTTAATCTAGGTTATGCAATCAATCAGGGAATGCAAACTGAGTGATCAGATCAATAGTAATATAGATTAATCTGTTTTATCAACTAATTGATAAAACAGCTGGGCTGCTTGAAGAGTCATTCTTCTTTCATCTTCAATATTCTATAGCACTTTCATTACTATAAATATCTATCTAAGATCTCCTGGGTGGAAGCATGCAACTAGAGTTGCTTTGGAGGTTGGGTTAGGAATCCCAGAGTTATCTTGACCCCCTGGGATTCTATATTTTAATATCTGATTCTAATGTACAGGATCCTACATTTTGCTGATCAGTTACTGCCTTTAGCATGTGATTGAACTTCTGTAGTTCAGCAGGAGAGATGAATATCTAGCTGATCCACACTTTTTCCAGTTATTTGTATGCAGAAAGTAAGAACTTCTAGCAAGGTTATAAACTTGCTGTATGTACTTTCTACATGTGCAGATGCATTGTCTGGGACTGGGTCTTAGATCCCTTGTACTACTATACTGAAGACAGAAAAAAAAGACCAACACATTTTACAGTTTCCTCACTTCTCCAAGGGGCTAACTTACTGAGCACAGAGTATGGATTCTTGGAGACTATGAGCAAAAATTTCTCATATTTCTTTTTATTATATAACTAGAGGCCCAATGCATGAAGATTCGTGCAATAGGCCTTCCTTCCCCTGGCTGCCAGCACCAGTTTTCTTCTGAGACCTGGGACCCAGGCCTTCCCTCTGGTCGCAGCTGAGAAGCCAAGCCTCTTTAGTCTTCAGTCATCTTCAGTCTTCAATCTTCAGTCTTCATTTGGGCCAGAGACTTCAGTCTTTACTCCACACCTGCGTATGCAAATTAACCCGCCACCTTTGCTGGGTTAATTTGCATACTCACTCCTGATTGGCTGGTGGGTGTCACGGAGGTACAGTCAATTTGCATCTTTCTCTTTTATTAGTGTAGATAGGGATGATTTGATTAGCTGTCTTATTGGGGTCAGGAAATCCTCCCTCTGCACCTCCCCTATTCAACTTATATTGTAATAGGAAATGTTCAATAATCAAGCTTCAAAAAGTTGAAAAAAAATCCCTAATGTGTAACAATAATCTGTTTCCATGCTATAAACTGACCGAATGAGTCATTTTAAACTACCAATATGATGGAGATTTGGAAAGATATGAACATAATTGCAGTACATCACCACTCTTGTACCATTATCTGGTATAAATATGATGTGGTTTGAGAATAGTGACATTATCACTAAAAGGTTTATCTACATATAATCATATAAAAAAATCTTCCTTGGCTGCTGTTACATATATCCTTGCACTACCTTTTATGGTATCTCTGGGCCATAGATTTTAAAGGTGCCCTAGTCCCATGTAAGTTCTGTTTACTTGTTTAGTCTCTATAACACAACTCAGAACCTGAACAGAAAAAAAATGTTTTATAAAAATTCTAGGGTGATTGATGTTTGCCATGACAGTATCAAAGGCTCAGATCCGTGTAATCAATTTTCTTTATGCTATTAGTCATGACCTTCCCCTTTGAAATGATTGCCTGCCATCTGTTATTTCATTAAGTATTAAATCTTTGTCGCTGAGCAGCAAGCCAATTTGCCTTAGTGACTTCACAAAAAAGCATTATGAATTCACTTATGAGGGATGTAATGGCTTAAACTCAGTATTCTTTAAAATTCCAGATAAAAAGTGAATATATGCATGTGAAGTACACTGCAATCAAGATATTGAAGTCATTAGCTGTGCAGTCAAACAACCCCTTAAAAGGCTATTCACAGCTTAAGCTCTGTATTATCACAGTATGTGTCTTTTGCAAACCTTGCCCATTAAGGATGAGGATGTATGCATGATAATGAAGCAAGAGCTTTATTAATAATTTCATGAAGCAATAAATTATTGCCATTTACATCTGTCATGAAACTGCTTTTAGATTGTACTTTTCTGTATTCTGGATGTGGGTTTTGTGTATAATTGATTCCTCTATATTACTATTGATTTGATAACTCAATTTGCATGCCCTAATTGATTTCATAATCTATATTAAGAAACACTTACCTTGGAGCATATAGGGACATGGTCTTGATAAGGTCATGACAATGTGCAAGGTAAGTAATATAAATTGCATTAAACTTTTTCTAATATATTCATAGTTTTCATTGAGAAATCATCAAAGATAATGAGTAGCCCTGTCCTCACCTTCTGTTCAAGGACAGGATTTCCTGACCAAGGCTGAGTTACAACCAAAGTTCTCCCAATTAATCAAGGTCAAATGCATAGGAGTTTACGCAAACTAAGGGCAGTTAGGCAGTGGTCATTGCCTAAATGAGCAGTGTCTCAAACATTGAAATAATGATATGGAAACTCAAGGAATACTTTTTAAGCCCAGTCAGACAGGCCATTTATATACAAAAATGTAGGGACTGAGTCAAACTATTATCCTATCTGATAAAGAAGGAATATGCTAATTGACCCTCATGCCATCGCAAAGATGGCAGTGTCCACAGCCAATAAGGAAGGAATATGCTAATTGACTGCCACACCCTCAAAGATGGCAGTGCCCACAGCCACAAGATGGTGGCGCCCAGTCCCCTCAGCCCCCTAGTCTCCCAGGGCTGGCCCGAGGCACAGGCAAGTCTTGAATGGTGGTTGCCCAGCCGCCCAGGGCCACCCAAGGCTCAGGTAACCAGGCCAGCCAAGGCTTGCACTGCTGGCAGTGGCAGCAGCAGAGGTGTGATGAGGCATCACCTTCCCCTGATTGCTGGGTCGCCTTCCACCCCTGAGGGCTCCCGGACTGTGAGAGGGGGCAGGCCGGGCTGAGGGACCCACCCATTCCAGTGCATGAATTTTCATGCACCAGGCCTCTAGTTAGAAATAAGGACTGATGGAAATGGCATGAATAAGTCAAAGATCCAACCTATGACAAGATATTGGGAGTTAGATATATATAAGATCAGAATGTGGATCAAGGTTGAAACAAGACATTTCAAACTGACCCACATGGTTTGAAATAAAGGTTTGCAAATTAAATGCAGACAACAAGGTCTCTATTATTAGAATTAACTGAAAATTGGGAAACCAACACAAAATCTCAATGTTGGCACTAGATTGCATAATCTAGTAACAATTTAACAGAGAGGATTACCAAGTCATGGAAACTTAAAGACAGGGGTTGGCTGAAGAAGTTACCAGAGATGTTTAACTATCACCGGCTTTGAACCTGGGGTTCTTATACCTAGGGTAAGAACTGAGTGTGTAGGGATGTCAAATACAGGACTAGCAATAGTGGTTGCAAAAGCAAAGTCTGGGAGATGAGAAAGGGCATTATTCTAAAATACACTTATTTTCATTAGTAGAGACTGTTGAATTTTGCATATTGATTATGTGTGTGTGTTTCTAAGTTAATTATACACTGGAAATCAACTTTCTTCTCTAACTTTAATTCCTAAATTCAAATTCCTGGAGCTGTTGTTGTTACTTGTAGAGCTTTCTAAAAGCACAGATTGCTATGTTCAATCCAATCCTAGGGTATTGTCCAGGAATCTATATTTTTAAAGATTCTGATATATTTTCAGGTTTGAACACAACTGTAAAGAATCACAAAGGTACTTAATAAGGAAGAATTCAGATAGAAAGAGTGAAAGGCTGAAAATTCATCAGTATCTGAGTAATAAGGAATGCATTCTCAGAAAAAAATACCTGATTTCACGAGGTGACCTCTAACAAGGGAGAGAAGAAGCAAGCAGTGGAGAAAAAAAATCAAGAGAGCTTTAAAACCAGAGTACCATTTGATTTATATTTCCCTAAGGCAGCGGTTTCAACCGATGCGCCACAAGTATTTTTAAAATATGCAACACCTGACTATTTAGTTAGGGGCACTGACCTCTTTCCTCTTAGATTGTCAAATAAAAAAATGACAACAGCCAGCACAACAGTAGCCATCTGGTGTAAATGCCCTGTCTGGAACCATCTATATATGTAAAAGCCTAAGTGACCATCGCAACCAAACGAACGACCAAACAGGCTGTGTGGGGCAACGACCGAGCAGTGGGGGGGGCAGGCCAGCAGGAGGGTTAGTGAGGGGTGACCAGGCCAGCAGAGGGGGGCAGTGAGGGGTGATCAGGCTGGCAGGAGGGGCAGTTGGGGGTGACCAGGCTGGCAGGGTGGCAATAAGGGGTGACCAGGCTGGCAGGTGGGGGGCAGTTGAGGTGACCAGGCCAGCGGGGGGGCAGTAAGGGGCGACCAGGCCAGCGGGGGGGCAGTTGAGGGTGACTAGGCTGGCAGGGGGGACAGTTGGGGGTGACCAGGCCATCAGGGGGGGAAGTTAGGGTTGATCAGGCAGGCAGGTGAGCAGTTAGGAGCCAGTGGTCCTGGATTGTGAGAGGGATGTCTGACTGCCGGTTTAGTCAGACATCCCCCGAGGGGTTCCAGATTGGAGAGGGTGCAGGCTGGACTGAGGGCCACCCCCCCCATTCTTGAATTTCGTGCAGGGGGCCTCTAGTAAATATATAAATCATATAACATAGCTGCATATTACTGGTCACCTCACATAATAAGATGGCATCTGATTGGTTAAATCTTGGTACCAGGAATCCTTATAAAGAAGTATAGGCACATGATGTTTTAAAAAGTCACTTTGGAGCAAAAAGGGTAGGTAATTGCTATTATTATTTTGTTGTAAATCAATCAAAATCATACCTATTTTTTTGGTCAGATCAGCAAAAAGATATATTTTTGGTGTGTCGAAGAATTTTAGTAATTAGCTTATGTGTACCATGAGATGAAAAAGGTTGAAAGTAGCTGACTTAAGAAGATGGAAAAATGATTTCATTTTTTCAAGTAAAAGTATTAAGTCCACAGAGTTCTGGAACCCTGATGTTGGAGTATATTTAAGCCATGTAATTACACATGTAAGAATGAAAAATTATTAAAATATAAAGAACGGTAAAGGAGATAGCTCCCTAGTGTATATTCTACATGATATCTAATCACAATCAGACTTAATGCAAAGCAAAAGGCAGATGTAAAACACACACACACACACAAACGCTATTTTATATTTAGACATCGCTTTCAAAGCCCTGAGATGTGGGGAAAATTCTTGAATTTAATGATAGTGAAGTCAAATACCTGTGGCAATGGAAGGCTTCCATTCAGTAAAAATAAATGATCTGTGAGATATGGTCTGTAATGGTCTCTAAAGGCATGAGATGCTCATGGAAATGTGTGAATAAGTTAGAAGGGTCAGACTCTTGATTAGCAAGATGGATCATATCCTGAAGGAAGCAGATTTTAGAGGAAAAGGAGAAGCTATAATAGAATGGTTGTGTTTTGAGACTGTTCTCAAGAGAGAAATAGTACTTTCAGCAGGTGGTGTTTGCATGCACTTAATGATATTCATTTTAGAGATCCCTTAAATCTCTCTGTTCTTCTAATAAAGCCATTTGTACTTTGAGTATCTGAGATAACCTGAGAAGATGGGTTCATGTTGTTTCTCAAAAAAGCTTGCAACTCACTTTTACTAGTTTCAAATTTGATTTCAAAAGTCCCACAGGAGATTCTAACATTTTGTTTTCTACCACATTCCTCATTAAGACGCTGCTCAATTTAAAAAGCACAGCAACCAAATATTCTTCTCTTTCTTTAAATTTTTTTAAAATTGATTTCAGGGAGGAAATGAGAGGGAGAGAGAGATAGAAACATCAATGATAAAAAAGAATTACTGATCAACTACCCCCCGCATGCCCTCTACTGGAGATTGAGCTTTCAACCCAAGCATGAGCCCTGACAGGGAATTGAACCCTGACCTCCTGGTTCAACTATTGAGCCACTCTGGCCAGGCCAAATTATTCTTGATAGACACCATTTAGACATGGCTAAAAAATTTAACAGAATTAAATCATCAGAGAAGTGTTTTGGATATTCATTTATAAAGAGCTGAAAATTTTAAAAATAAAAATTTGGATGATCTTTGGGAGAGTGACTAATGATTGAGAAAAACATATGACTAAGTATAAAGTTTTAAAGTAGTGTTATAATTAGGAATTGGCAAGGGTCACTCAACCCAACAAAGAATTCAATAGGAAGAGTCCAATAGAAAAGAGTCTGGCACTAAAAATGTATGGAAGAAATTGGCAGGGGAAAGCAAACCTCACAGAGGAGGGTGGGTACATTGAAGTTAACACCTCCTGCAAAGAGAATTGAAAAGAAAATTCAGGAAATGCTTTTAGTGTCTTGGTAGCCAGAGGTATCCATAGGGTGATATAGAACATAGGATTAGGGCAGGGGTGGGCAAACTTTTTGACTCAAGGGCCACAATGGGTTCTTAAACTGGACCGGAGGGCCGGAACAAAAGCATGGATGGAGTGTTTGTGTGAACTAATATAAATTCAAAGTAAACATCATTACATAAAAGGGTACGGTCTTTTTTTTTTATTTCAATAGTTTTATTCATTTCAAACATTTTAACAAGAAGAATGTAAACACTAATTATTATAATTTGAAATTTCAAAAAATGGAGGAATCATAGCACAATAACATACCTTATATTGAAGATGGCAAAGGCAAAATAAAATTGCCTAACAAAGGAAAGGTACAAAAGCCTTTCAAATTAAACTTAAATATAATAAAATAATTTAAAACTAAAACAAATAGAGAAGAACAAAATGTGTAAACAGTAAATTAAACATTTTCTTTAGTGCAACTTCCAAATTATGCCCGGACGTAGATGTAGATGGCAATGTAGACTGGGTTGAAAGGTTTTTGGTCTTTAAAACATCAACTTCAGTGGGAACAGTGTTGTTCGTCTCCTTTTTAGCTAATGCTCTGATACTGTGCTCTCCAGGGGCGTGTCTCCCTACATCACCACGATAATGTGTCTACGCATTCCCAGGGTGATGTCGGGGGACGCGTCCGCGGGCATTACAAGGAGCCTCTGGAAGATTGAGAGGTTGTTCCTTCTACTGAATGGGCGGATATAAATCCTCCCACTCAGAAGAAGGAGCTGTGGCCGTGTTTCCCGACGTTGCCATGTTAACACTGCTGCTGGTGAAGGAGCAGAGGGGAGAGCAAGAGAACCCTCGGCTCTTTTGGCTCCGCGGGCTGGATAGAATAGCCGAACGGGCCGGATCCGGCCCGAGGGCCATAGTTTGCCCACGGCTGGATTAGGGGTTGAGTGAGTAAATGGAGAAGGAACCCAGCAATTATAGGATGTAATGATTCCTCATTTAATAGAAATTGGAGATTGAAAGTCAGGCAGATCAGCAGAAATGTTATGGTTGTGTAATGTAAAGGAAAAAATAATTACTTGTTACCTGCACCAAAGCTATGAGTGACATGTCAGTAACTATAATAAATGCATGTCTAGCATTTACATGTTACAATAGTGTTTTGAGAGTCACCTTGAACTGTAGATTTAACTTATTATTCGTTCATTAATCTCTGTGTCATGAATATACATTCCCGTACATAGGTTTTGTTAAAGATAATGGAAGGTTTGTAAGCTGTTCTGTGAAAGCGGTCTGTGATCTGTAGGACACCTGGGAGCCATGAGGGCAGCATGAAGCTCACACCTTTCTCCATCAGTTCTATGATGGGGCCTAGTCCAGTCATGCATGGGGCTGGGTGTCTTAGGGGATGAGGGACAGGGACTCAGAAACACCTTCTCTAGTGCTTTAAAACCCAGTGACAAAGGAAAGAAAGATAATTATTACTTTCCTAGTCCTCTGTTGAAAAGAAGTTAGAATATATGAGTCAGGAAAAAGTAGGTTTACAGTGAGTCCGCAAAACACAGTTTATTTTTGAGTTATTATTTATTAACTAGAGGCCCAATGCATGAAATTTGGGCAAGAGTAGGCCTTCCTTCCCCCAGCTGCTGACACCGGCTTCCCTCTGGTACCCGGGGCCCGGGTTTCCCTTGCAGCCCCAGCTTCATCCGGAAGGTTGTCCAGAAGGATGTCAGGAAGGATGTTGGGTCTAATTAGCACATTACACTTTTATTATTATAGATTATTGTATTATTTTTCATATGAACAACTATAAACCTACTTTTGCCCCACCCTGTGCTTCTTAACATTTTCCACCTTACTTTAAATACACCTTTCTGAAGGACAAAAGAACATCTTTTTTTTTTCCAAAAAGTTGCTCTTTTGCCACACACATTGTCTGTTTCTCCCCAGGGCTCAGCTGGTAGTTTCCGCAGCTCTGATTTCAAGGGGAAGTAAAGACAATATGGCAAGAAATAAACCACATTCATGAAATGCAATAACTGGGCTCTTGCTCTAAACCAAGATTAGGGCAAATGACCTGCTTAAAAGGGAGAAATCGTTTTCAGGCAACATTCCTTAGTGTGAAGGGCAGAGATGCTCAATACAAGACAAAGATGCTGCAAAACATCGTTTCCATCATTTTCAAGGGAGTGACTTAACTCCTACTGCAAGAACTCTTATATGAATCTAAATGTGACTTTGATGAGAAATCATATTTTGGCATTGGTCTGCAGCTACAGTTATAGCAATTCTTAAGCAATTTTTCATGTAATTGATTTAATGATATTGCTTATGAAAAGTATTCAAATTTATTTTATAATCATTAAACTTAAAGTTTTGTTATGTCTATTACTAACATTTCACACTAAAATTAATATACAATGCCCTGGCTGGTGTGGTTCAGTGGGTTAGGCATCACCCCATTCTGCTGATCAGGAACACTGGTTCCATTCCTGGTCAAGGCATATGCCCTAATTTCAGGCTCAATCGCCTGTAGGGGGTTGCAGGAGGCAGCTGATAGATGTTTCTCTCTCCTCCTCTCTCTAGAAAAAAATCAATAAAATATTTTTTAAAAATCAATATGTATAATTTTTCAACTCCAAAATTATTTGGGACAAATTATAGAGAGGTTTTTATTTTATGAGATGCATATTATGAACAAATGTAGCATATAAAACTAATTTCTATAAGTTTACTTCTTCTTTCTCTTTAGAGAGCTGAAACACACACACACACACACACACACACACACACACACACCCAAAAGCTAAATAATCAGCAAACTTCTTATATCCTGTCAAGATCTCTATCTTATTTATTATATCCTTTTAGTAAATAAAATGTCTGCTTTTATTGCATAAATTACATTCTTTTATTAAATAAAAATGTCAATGCATTGAGTATCCATTTAAATTAGTGAGAAAGTAACAGTTTCTGTGTTTTAGTTATATTAGAAGACTGGACCTTACTTGAAGATCAACTTTAGATTTAATTCCTTTGTAAGCTCAAATTTGGTGTTTGGATTTAAACCATGGGTTATCATTATTTTCCTTGAAGCAATGCTTATTTCCATTACTTCTACATAGTGGATTTTCCTGTCAGGCAGAGAGAGATCAAGAAAAAAGAAAAGTACTTAAAATAAATAACTTCATTCAAAGACAAAATACCTTAGGACAATTAGATTTCATACAGCCATACTCAGTAAGAAAAAAAACTATCAAATCTGTGAAATACCAAATTCTATGAAATATCATGGAAACCCTGAAAAACTGAACATTTAGAAATAGCAAGGAGAAACCAAGAGATTATTATTGCCTATATTCTTTAGGAAATCATTTTGTGCTATGTTTTGTTAAAGGTTGCATTTTTTAATAGATTGTTAAAGGTACTTAAATGTTCGTAATTTTATTCTGTAACAAAGCATATACTTTCCATATCCCTTTAGAGTGCTATTTTTTCTGAGTATATTAATATAGATTATTCATTTAAATTGGATACATACTTGCATTTTTAAAACCATATTTTCTTAACTGTGAAAAACTAGCATGATTTTATTTATAAGTTTAATCTGCTAATTACAGTTCAGAAGTTTAAACATAATTACTAATAAAGAGGATTAGATTAGATATGTATACTCTCTAAAAATAAAATAAAGCAAAATGAATTTATAAATTCAGGATGTTTATCAAGAATTAGTTTGGGGAGTTAATATGAATCAAGATTTTATATGATGTACAAAATCTACATATAAATAATCTTTTGTATTTGTGAACCATTGATATCAACTATGCATGTCTTATACATATCTGTCAGGATATATTGCTATTGGTGTTCAAAGGTACTAATAATTCATGCCTCCCCAATAAAGAACCAGTTTATACCAAGTCCTATCAATCATATTTATAATCAGCAAATATGACCAATCCCAGTTTCTATTTCCTGACCTATGACATTTGCTCTCATCTCCTATGCTTATATATACCATATGAACACAAATATGGGCAGGTGCATACACACTGTCTACATATCCTATAGTGAGCAAAAGATGTTCTTCACAATGAAGGTGAATGTCTCAAAGACAAGGCCACTACCCAAGCAGCACACACATGAAAACTGTTAGACCCTGCTTGTCAGGAATTATTTTTAAAAATTTATATTGCTATGAGAGAGAGCAAGAAAGAGAGAGAGAAACATCCATTTTTTGTTCCACTTATTTATGCTTTCATTGGTTGATTCTTACATGTGCCCTGACCAGGTATTGAACCCACAACTTTGGTATATTGGGAAGACACTCAACCAACTGAGCTACCCAGCCAGGGCTCCTCAGGAAATATTGCAGAGAAGGAACCAATGGCAGATGTGTTCCTTGTTGCCTTCTCACGCTGGGGAAACACAGAGCCTCTAACAGAACAGATGTCAGAGTCTAGGAGGACCATTTCGACCTTGGGCTTGGGGCTTTGTGTCCTCAGGATTCAGTACGGCCAAACCTTGATGACAGCAGCTTGGTCTTCATGTGTGAGGTTAAGCACAGGACCCTCCCTGGCTATCCTCAGAGGGTGGGGTTTGCAAGCCTTGTGGATGCAACCAGGTGACATGAGAGCATCAGGATTCACAAGGGCCTTCATAGTTGGTAAAGTGCCCCTGGCTTTTTAATGAGGCTTTGATCTAAGACTATGTTTGACCATAATTAATGCCCTCCTACTGGCTTCAGCCACTTTCCAGGGGGCTTTGCAGAAGTTAAACCCTTTTCAGGGACTCCAGTTTACCTGAGAACTGTGTTGGGAGAAAACAAACAACAAACAAACAAAAACTCTAAAAAACAAACCAAACAACAACAAGGACATACCACTCAGGGTAATCAATACATTTTGGAAGAAAATATCTGAGAGAACGTGTCCCCAGCAGAACTGCAATAAGGAAAAAAAGAAACCTAAAGGGTATATTTGGTAAAAAAGGGAAATCCTATATAATAAAAGAGAAACATGTAAATTGACCGTACCTCCACTATGCTCACCAGCCAATCAGGAGTGAGTATGCAAATTAACCCAACAAAGATGGCGGGCTAATTTGCATATACAGGCGCTGAGCAGCCTGGGCCCCAGGAACATCCTCGGGATCCAGACCGCTCCGAGCCGGTAGGCCCACTCGTAGGCCCTGAGTGGCCGGGGTCCCAGAACGCCCCTGGCCAGGAGTGGCCTACGGGCGCTGGTGCCAAGCGGCCCAGGTCCTGGGACAAGCAGCCAGGGGTGCCGAGTGCAAGTGACCACAGGGCAGGGTGGAAGTTCCCGCCCCGTGGCTGCTTGCGCCCACACCAAGTGGCCCAGGTCCATGCCCCCCAGCCCAGCAGACACAGCAAATGTGAGGCCGCCGGGCTTGGGGGTGTGCCCCCGGCAGCCGGGGACATGCCCCTAGCCCAGTGGACACAACGCAGGGGATCCTCTGCGCATGGGCTGCAGAGGAAACACCTTTTCTTTTTTTTTTAAAAAAAAAAACATATTTTATTTATTTTTTTACAGAGAAGAGGGGAGAGGGATAGACAGAGACATATCAATCAGCTGCCTCCTGCACACTCCCCACTGGGGATGTTCCCCCAACCAAGGTACATGCCCTTAACAGGAATCAAACCTGGGACCCTTCTGTCTGCAGGCCGACGTTCTATCCACTGAGCCAAACCAGTTTGAGTGTAAACACCTTTTCTGACTGCTCATTGGCTAAGCTCCCTGTACGCCGCCACTTGCAGTGTTCTTGGTAACTTGGGTAATAAGAATCCAAGAAGGTGATCTAGGGCTTTTCCACCTCACTCCTAGAGAAAAAAACGAAGGTCCGCTGCTGGAGGGCCTAAGAAATGTCATATCCTGCCCTAGCCGGTTTGGCTCAGTGGATAGAGCCTTAGCCTGCAGACTGCAGGGTCTGGGTTCGATTCTGATCAAGGGCATGTACCTAGGTTACAGGATCCTCCCTGGCCGGGGCCCAGGTCAGGGCTCATGCAGGAGGCAACCCTTCAAAGTGTCCCTCTCTGTCTCTCCCTCTCTCTCTCTCTTCCACACTCTCTAAAAATCAATGGAACATATCCTCAGGTGAGGATAAAAAAAAGAAAGAAAGAAAGAAATATCATATCCTATGAAAGAGACATTTTGAAAATGCCTAAAGAAAGTTGTCATTTTTTTCATGGTGAAGGGACTGGAGTCCATGTTGATGAAAACACCTTGGCGGCTGCAGTGGCTAGCAGTGGCTGCAGCAGCAGGGTGATGGGGCTGGCACCTTCCCCTGATCAGCCTGGTCGCCTCTCGTAGAGGGAGGCCAGACTGCAGCCGTGGGGAGCGGGCCTAAGCTGTTAGTAGGACATCCCCTGAAGGCTCCCAGTCTGTGAGAGAGGGCAGGCTGGGCTGAGCTACCCTCCCCCCCAGTGCACGAATTTCGTGCACCGGGTCCCTAGTTATCCTATAAAAACCCTGGGTTGTGAGGGCCAGTCATGACAGGAGGCTGACCAACTGGAAGTCAGTGCTGGCCCTACCCCCAAGCAAGCGGTAAGGGGCAGTCAGGCAAGCAGGCAGAGTGGTTAGGGGTGATCATGTAGGCAGACCAGCTGTTAGGGGTGATCAGGTAGGCAGGCCAGAGGTTAGCAGCGATCAGGTAGGTAGACGGCCCCTCGCAGGGATGGCCCCGCCCCCCAGCAAAGGAAGAGGGAAGCCCAGGCTAGCCCAGCCATTGCACCCAGCCTGTCACCTTGCAGAAGGAGGCCACCAGTGGCAGGGAGGGGGGCGGGCAGTGCTGCACAGATAGCAAGCAGTGGCAGCGGTGGGGGTGGTGCCAGCTGCCTGCAGCCCAGGGAAGGAAAGCCCAATAGGCCCTGATCTCAGGCCAGGCCTACGGACCCTACCCAAGGGGTTCTGGATTGTGAGAGGGTACAGGCCGGGCTGAGGGACCCCCCCCACACACACACACCGCCGAGTGCATGAATTTTCGTGCACCGGGCCTCTAGTTCTATATAGAAGCTCAGACAGGCAGGAAAGAATTGAAGAAAATTTAAAAAGGGGGAGGGGGGTAGGGGTACGGCAAAGGCCAGAGTGGTGAGAACCGAGAGGGAGAGAGGCCAGGCTCAGAATGACGAACTTGCTTGTGTCTGTTTTCTGCACTTTTCAAGTCTCATTTTTTATATATAACTACATATTTTATGATCTCAATTGTTTTTTAAAAGACCATTTGCTTTAATATTAAAGTAACTATCAGAATTTTTCCAAACAAGTTACTTCAGCCTATTTAATTCATAAACCTTTTCAGACAGCAGTTTGAAAAAAAAAAAAATGGTTGAACAGAGATGAGTCCATGTTTCTTAGGTTTTTCTCTTGTTTTAGTTGATTTTGTGTTTTCCCCAGCAGAATATATTTTTTAATATGTCTTTATTGATTTCAGAGAGAGGAAGGGAGAGGGATAGAGAGATAGAAACATCAATAAGAAACATTCGTCAGCTGTCTCCTTGCATGCTCCCCACTGGGGATCAAGTCTGAAACATGGGCATGTGCTCTGTGACCTCCTGGCTCATAGGTCAACACTCAGCCAGTGAGCCACACAGGCGGGGCAGCAGCAGAATATTTTTACAATGATTCAGAAACGGGTGGTCTAATTACACTAGAAATAAGCTAATTAAATATGAAACTGTTAAGTTAGCGCTGAAAAGGAGGGATCAGGGTGATTCTGTAGAAGAGTGTGCAAAAAAAGAGTTAACTGTGACAGAGCTTCCATCAAGAGGCAGCAGGACAGTGTATGATCTATAGCAGCACAGCAGCTGTCACTGAGAGAGACACTGAGTACAGCATGAAAACCCCTCCCCCAGGGCGATCCTCCGAAATGATGGGGTTTCCTCTGCGATGATAAATCTCTTCTCTCACACTGGAGAGTTAATCAGTGGGTTAGATGTGCTACCATGCACATGAATGATAGAGGACACCTAGCTTTTGCTGCAAATAACAGTATCACAAGGCAGTGGACTAAAGGTTAGAGTACACAGTGGGAGTGGAGGAAGGAGAAAGAGAGACAGACAGAGACAGAAACAGAGAAACAGAGGCAGACATGCAGAGAGACAGAGAGATGAGAGAGAGACAGAGACAAACAGAGGCAGACAGCCAGGTGGCTGGGGGTGGAGTCATGGCAGCCTGGACTCTGCTGGTTAAAGTCTAGAAAGTCAGTGAGAGCACAACTCAGCATAATAGAAACTTACTAACAATGACTACAACCTCATCAATTTCCAAGGAAACAATGTGTTTAAAAATGTTAAGATGTAAACGGGTATATTTGGTACAATAAGGGCCTATAAAATGGAAAATAGCTAATAGCAAATTATGAATGTCAATAGATTTCTGTAAAATCAGAAGTTAAAAACTAATATAAGCCTGACAATAAATTTTTACAGGAATGTTTATAACACCATTATTTAAAATAGCCAAAGAGCGGGGGAAATCCAGAGCCCACCAGTGATCAATGGACAACACCACCTGTCACAGCCATGCAATGGAGCATTACTCAGCAGTGAAAAGAAATGAAGGACTGGCACACACTGCAACATGGATACTCTGGAAAGAATTTTGATAAGTGGAAAAAAAAAAAAAAACAGTCACAAAAGACCACATATTGTATGGTTTCATTTATATTAAATATCCAGTTTAGGCAAATTTGTAGAGATAGAAAATCAATTTGTGGTAGCCAGGGGCTGAGGGCCTAGGGGAATGTGGAGTGACTGTGAATGGGTATGAAGGTTTAAAAATTGGCGGGGGGCGGGGGGGAGGGGGCAGATTTGATATAAATATTCTCAAATGCCCTGGCTGGTGTGGCTCCGTTGGTTGGGCATCATCCCGTGCACCAAAAGGTTACTGGTTTGATCGATACCTGTTTAGAGCACATGCCCAGATTGCAGACTCGGTCTCTGGTAGGGGTTGTGCTGGAGGCAGCCGATCGATGTTCACTCTCTCTCACACCCATGTTTCTCTTTCTTCTCCCTTCTTCTCTAAAAGTGAATAAAAATATTTTAAAAAATATTCTCAAATGAAATAGTGGTGATGTCACTCAATTCTTTGAGTAGATTTAAACCATTGAATTACACACTTCAAAGGGGTGCATTTTATAGTTTGTGAATTATATCCCAATAAAGTTGTTATAAAAAATAATGTAAGAGTATTTAAAAGACACAGGCCATATATGTGAAATAGAAGATTCAGGAGGAGTATACGATTACATATGTGAATTGGCAATTATGTCACCTCCAATGGTGAAAAGGCATTGTTTGTGAAAAATAAATACCCAGACTTGTTTTTCTAGCCATGTCAAGGCAGGGAATCTGGATGAACTCCAAAAATATGAGAAGGGTGTTTTGAAATATCAGGTCCTTAAAATCATTGAAGAATTTTCAAAATACTAAGACACTATCAAGCTAAGAAATGAAATAAACATATAATAAAAAAATGATTCTGAAATTGCTTTTGCCATGAGGGTAAAAGTTAACTCAGACAAACCTGGGTTTCTCTTTTAGCTTTTCTTCAAAAACAAGAGAAAATGGTTGAAAATGAAAAAAAAATCTGATAATATCAAGTGCTGGTCAGAATATATACAACAAAAATATCTCTGGTGGAAGCAAAAATGGAAAGTTTCTGTGAAAAATAGTTATAGAGAAATAATAGTTATACTATAATATTGATGGACCTAGCAAACATAATTATGAGAAAGAGAAATACACACAGGAAAACTGCATTCATGTATATATTAGGGTTCCATACATAGTTGGTATATATTTAGTGTTACATACATAATTGGTGAAACAAATTAAAAAGGGAAAATCAAGCTAACATTTAAACAGTTTAGGAGAGGGTTGCGTGTGTCAAAAGAAAATTCAGAAAGTTTTACTTTATATGAATACTAGAGGCCCGGTGCACAAAATTTGTGCACAGTGGGGGGTGTCCCTCAGCCCAGCCTGCACCCTCTCCAATCTGGGACCCCTTGAGGGATGTCTGACTGCCAGTTTAGGACCGATCCCGGTAGGATCAGACCTAAACAGGCAGTCGGACATCCCTCTCACAATCCAGGACTGCTGGTTCCCAACTGCTCATCTGCCTGCCAGCCTGATCACCCCCTAACCACTCCCCTGACAGCCTGATTGATGCCCAACTGCTCCCTTGCCAGCCTGTTTGCCCCTAACTGCCCTCCCCTGCAGGCCTGGTCACCCCTAACTGCCCTCCCCTGCAGGCCTGGTCACACCCAACAGCCCTCCCCTGCAGGCCTTGTCCCCCCCAACTGCTCTCCCCTTCAGGCCTGAGTCTCCCCAACTGCCCTCCCCTGCAGTCCTGGTCGCCCCCAATTTCCCTCCCTTGCTGGCCTGGTCCCTCCCAACTGCCTTCCCCTGATGGCCATCTTGTGGTGGCCATCTTGTGTCCACATGGGGAAAGCCACTTTTTACCACATGGGGGCAGCCATCTTGTATATTGGAGTGATGGTCAATTTGCATATTACTCTTTTATTAGATAGGATAGAGGCCTGGTGCATGGGTAGGGGCCAGCTGGTTTGCCCTGAAGGATGTCCTGGATCAGCGTGGGGGTTCCCTTGGGGTGTGGGGTGGCCTGGGCAAGGGGCCTGTGGTGGTTTGCAGGCTGGCCATGCCCCCCAGCAACCCAAGCGGAGGCCCTGGTATCTGGGATTTATTTATCTTCTATAATTGAAACTTCGTAGCAGAGGCCAAGGCAGGCCAAGGCTGCAGGAGCTTGGCTTCCTTTATCGCCCGGGCAACCCAAGTCTGCTCTCTCCAGCTCCGTGGCTGCTGCCATTTTTGTTGGGATTTATTTATCTTCTATAATTGAAACTTTGTAGCCTTGAGTGGAGGCCTGGGCCTGCCAGGGTGTGCGGAAAGTTTGGCTTCCTCCATGGCTGGGGAAACCCAAGCCTCCTGCTCACTCAGTGGCTGCAGCCATCTTGGTTGGGTTAATTTGCATACTCACTCCTGATTGGCTGGTGGGCATGGCTTGTGGGTGTAGCGGAGTGATTGTTAATTTGCATATTACTCTTTTATTAGATAGGATTTTACTGTGGGAGAAACAAACTGTTTCCAAACAGGGAGATTTCAAAACCAGAAGTGGTTAAGAAGCTCTGCTGTCAGCAGTTACTGCCCAGTTTATAAGGCATAAGAAGGAGAGACACTGCTTTGTGAATGGTTACTAGAAGCATTCCTTTTAGGGTAGTCCATATTAATCTTACTGGTAGCTGATTGGCTAGGAAGCTGTAAGGTCCTAGTGACATGGAAAAAACTTAAGTTTTGTTTTAAGGTCAGAATCAGCATTTCAGGGAAGTGAGGACAGTTTAAGTTTCCATTATGTGGCTGTGAGTGTTTAGTCTGGAGGTCTATGTGAACCATGGCCTTGATTTTGAGTTCCTTTTAATACTTGTTATATAGAAGAGTTGAGCCACAATCAAAAGTCTCACCTGTGTTGAAGAGAAAACCCATAGGCCCAACATGGTATCACCTGTGCTGAAGCCCCAGCCACCAAACCTGGATTTAATACCTGACCTAATTGCAGTTCTCATCTTCCTCAGAAATGGGACCTGAATCAACCAGTCTGGAATTTTATTTTTCCAAATATTTCTATTTATTGATTTGAGAGAGAGAGAGAGAGTAGAAGGGGGTGGGTGAATGGGGAGAGGGAGAGACAGAGAGAGAGACAGAGAGATAGAGAAACATAGATTTGTTGTTCCATTCATTTATGCATTCATTGGTTGATTCTTGTATGTGCCCTGACCCAAAATTGAACCCACAACATTGGTGTATCCAGAAAATGCTCTAACCACCTAGCCAGGGCCTGGAATTTTCTGGTCAAGCACCAGGAAGGTAATCTGTTACAAGGGCCCACTCCATCGCCAGAGGAAAAAGAGGCTCTGTGCATGATAAAGTTCCTGCTGCCCACTTCCCACCAAAAAGGTGACTATGAAGTCCTGTCCTAAAGAAAATCCTTTCTTTTCTTTTTGCTAATAGCTTCCTTGCCTCAGCCATCCTTCTATGAAAACCATCCATTCTGTATAGTCCCTCGGAGTGCTCTTCTAGTTACTACATGGGATGCTGCCTGGTTGATGAAACACTTAATAGCATCAATTATTGTGCTACGCCAGCACAGCCAAAGGTTCAGTGAGCCTGAGGAGGGGTGGTGAAGGATTAAAGAAGAGACAGACAAGAGAATACAGCTAGGTCTCAGTGGATCTCCTGTGCCTGGATGAGGACATAGAAAGATCCAGCCTGCAAGCCAAGGCTTTATTTTATAGTCAGATCAAAATAAGGGTAGTGGTCAACATGTTTACAATGTTCTTTTGAGTTTCACCTGGTTTTGGCAGCACTTGCTGCACCTCCCACAGCCCATAAACTACCTAGGAAGGAACTAGGGAGGGTTATAAGGTTAAGCTTAATTATGCTAAGAGGGCTCTGCCCTCCAAGCTGGGACTTGTTTGTGGCCCTGCTACAGGTCAGTCCAAGGCTTCACCCTAGAGCCTCTCCCTACAAATTATATCTTTAAATTTACTCAGTTAAATTTTGGTTGTGAAACTTGTGTGATGGATTGCTGGTATTCACTTTAAAAATAATTAAGAATGTGTATAAAATTAGGAATGCATTTCTTGTATTTCCATATTTCTCTCTTTATATATATAATTTACATGAATAAAAATCAATCAGTTGATCTCCTTTTCTATTGGAGTACCAGCCAAGTTTCTTGAATCATGCCACTGGTCTCCTTCCATCCACTGTGAGGCGTCACACAGCTGATTCAACTCTGGGTCACTGTCTGAAGCTGATCTACACACACCTGCAAGTTGTAAAATGAGTCATGTTAACACAGGATGCCTGTCTAATAGGGGAGGTGCATTAACACTGATCAGTAAAATGAAAGGACTTCCCTTTCCTTTCACCTTTACCTTATTCAGGTTTTCAGCTCTTGGATTCTGTGAACCATCTTAGTAGCCTCCTAATAAATTTCATATGCAAAATTTTTAAATGGAAAAACAATCTATAAACTCTTCCCACAAAATCTTTAAAAACTGTAGTCATTCATTGTTCAGACCTAGTTTTACTGATTTATCTGTCCAACTATAGTTGTGATTGTATTAGCTTTAGATACTCCTCTTTTAGTATAAGTAACCATTTAAATCCATTCGTGTATTGGCATGAAAAATATACAAGTAGGATGCAGACACTATATCATTTCACCAATATTTGGCCAAAATTGAGTATGTTATTTATTTTGGAAGACTAACCTCAAATATCAATAAACTTTTGATAGTAAAATTAATGAGCATGTATGTGTTAAATCCAAATGTGCCTGATTTCTCTCCTTTATCTGCATTATGCCCAGGTTGTAAGAGAGATTTAACATGTCAATTAGAAGCTCTAGAACATTTAGACTTAATATTCATGCTTACATAAATTATTAGTAAATTTACCTAGTCTAATTTGGGAATTTGTTCAAACTAAACTTTATTTACCACTTTTGTTCTAAATAGGAAATACTGAATTTATAATATAGAAAAATCACTGTACAATCATGCTGGATTGTACAGGACTTAAGTCTGTTGATCCTGGGCCAAAAAGATTCAAGGGTGAATAACATGCTGAATCAGAGTATTTAGTTGAATCAATTGGTTACATTTTCAAAGTGTTGCATTATTCAAGAGAAGACTAGATTATGCTACAGAAAATTATGACTGACATGTTGGGTTAAATTGTAATTACATAAATATTCCACCATGATCAATATAAAATAGTGTTTAGTGCTCATCAGCAAAATATTTTTTTAAATATCTGATTAGTCAGAAGTGATGACTTAATGAGTTGGAATTGAGAGCAATTATTGTCTGTCCTATTTTTGATGGATGATCCAATGTATTTTAAAATTGCATTGTAAGAAAATACAGCAGGAAATTCCATTGTGCTTCCAGTGTATTAAAATGACAGGTAAAATTATTTTATTCATAGATGATTTGTCCCAGGGAATAAGACTCTACCCTTAACACACTTTCACAACATAATTAGATATATTAAAATATAAGGTTATTCACTAGCATTAGAGATAGACTATTAATTAGTAATGTAGTCATAAAGACTTCAATACTTGCTTACTTACATCAGCAAATTTAAACCTGCTTCTCTTTCCTCAGATTAACAGTAATAAGAGCTTGTCTAATTCTAATTAATAAATACACTGTGATGAAATTCTAAGACATTCCTTTCAATTGTGTAATTCATTTTAGAAAATTGTTTTTATATTTAATTAACATATATATCCTTACTATTTCAAATTTATAATTTTGTTCTATTTCATTGGCCTACATGGGCAAAATGCATTCATTCAAGAGATTTGTTATCTCTTGAAATTATTTTCCCACATATTACCCATCTCCAGTTAATTTATTAAGTTCATAATATGCTTTGCCTTTTCATTCTTTCTAGCTTCATCATTCTTCAAAAACAGACTTCGGTTTGCTGACATTGTTTATTATTATTATTTATTTATTTACATTTATTTTTCCTGTCTGCCTGTGTTACAGGAAAATTCAGACAGCTTTGGTTGTGTAACCAATCCATAGGGAAAGGCCAATTTTTGTAGGTTGCAAAAAACCTATCTAAACCTAATCTTTCTTTTAACTTCACTTCTTTACCACCTTGACAGAATTATTCAATATCTCAAGCATGAAATACAGAAGACCCAGGAAAGGAATGATAATATTCTGTTGATTTAGCACTCCCCATTCTGCAACACCTTCCCGACCTTAGGACTCTTGTCACCCAACTCTTGGCATTGTTACTACCACATTCACTCCATGGTTGTTCTTTCACAAGTTTGGTGCCTATCTTTGTCATTCTGCACTCTGAGTTTTGTTGGTACCATTGTCTAGGAAGACCACCCATTTTCTAATTCACCCCACAACTCCTTGGAACATCTTAATCCCTAAAACATTTCTCTACATTTGATTTTATCTAATCATTTATTCCCAAAACAACACTCTAAATAAGAAATTCAAACAAAACATACTTATCTAAAATATTTCAATTGGAGGATTCAAGATGGCGGCATAGGTAAACACCTAAACTGTTGCCTCGCACAACAATTTCAAAACTACAACTAAAAGACAAAATGTCTATCACCCAGAACCATGGGAAAGCTGGCTGAGTGGAAGTTCTACAACTAGAAGGAAAGAGAAAAGAGCATTGAGACGTGCACAAGCACTGACAAGCTGAGGTACGGAGGCGCGTGATCTGGGCTGGTGACAGGCGTTGCTTTTTTCAACCCGAAGGGAGACAAGCCCCTGATTACTCTGAAATCCAGTTTCTGGGGAGACGCGGGGGACCCAAACTCCTATGGGGAGAAGCTGGACTGTCTGCCATCGGGTCAGAAAATGAGGGTGGCTTGCTTGCAGAGCTGCGCACAGGAATAATTGTTTATTGTGCTGGGGCGTGGGACGTGGGGACACGGTCAGAGATGCAGAGCCAGCTTACTGGCAGCGATCGCTCTTTGCCACACCCTAGCATAGTGACACCTTGAGACCCTGCCCCGAACAACCTACAAACCCACCCAAGCTCCAAGCAAGGGCTTTAGCATATGAATGGCCTGCACTATCGCAGCTTAACCTAGCAAACTTGCAGTCGGGGTCAGACAGCTCCAAAACCTCCAAACCCCAAGCAAAGAGGAGAAAACTGTAGTTCTCTCTGTAGCTCCTGCTGGGTGGCCTCAGACAGTAGCTGACCTGCACCCCATTGGAGATCCAGAAGGCAGTGTACCTAATGGTCAGTGTGGGACACCAGATTTCAACTCCTCACATCCATAAGTGACACATTCAAGAGGCAGACTCAGTGAGCACCAAAGCCCCACTGAAACAAGTCCTGCACCATAAGCGTGTCTCCAGCACAGCAGTTCTTCCATTATAGACACAGTGGGTCCTCACAGCCAATTGGCCTGGAGGTCAATTCCTCCCAGTGTACCAACAGCAATCAAGGCTTAACTACACCAAGACCTTGCACTCAGCCCACAAAGGGGTGCACCAAGAGTGTCCTCCTCAGGTGATTGGGGAGGCTGAGCTACTGGCCCCTATAGGTCACCTAGCACACAAAGCCACTCCATCAACACAGGGAAGCAGCCAAAATGCGGAGACAAAGAAACATGTCACGAATGAAAGAAATGGAGGAAAGCAAACTACTGCACGACATAGAGTTCAGAATCACATTTATAAGGTTACTCAAGAATCTTCTAAAAACCTCTGAGGAACTTAGTGAGACCTTTAAGGATCTTAATGAGAATATCAAAAAAAATGGAAAAGGACCAGTCAGAAATTAAGCATACACTGTCTAAAATAAAGAATATACAGAAACTCAACTGTAGATCAACGTACCCCAAGAATCAAACCAAAGATCTGAAATATGAGGAAACAAAAAACACCCAACCAGTAAAACAAAAAGAAAAGAGAATCCAAAAATATAAAGATAGTGTAAGGAGCCTCTGGGACAACTTTAAGTGTACCAACATCCGAATTATTGGGGTGCCAGAAGAAGAGAGAGAGCAAAATATTGGAAAACCTATTAGAAGAAATAATGACAGAAAACTTTCCCTACCTGGTGAAAGAAATAGACTTACAAGTTCAGGAAGCACACAGAACCCCATACAAGAGGAATCCAAAGAGGACCACACCAAGACACATCATAATTAAAATGCCAAGGGCAAAAGACAAAGAGAGAATCTTGAAAGCAGCAAGAGAAAAACGGTTAGTTACCTACAAGGGAGCACCCATACGACTGTCAGCTGATTTCTCAACAGAAACTATGCAGACCAGAAGGGAGTGGCAAGAAATATTCAAAGTGATGAATAGCAAGAACCTACAACCAAGATTACTCTACCCAGCAAAGCTATCATTCAGAGTTGAAGGTCAGATAAAGAGCTTCACAGACAAGAAAAAGCTAAAGGAGTTCATCACCACCAAACCAGGATTACATGAAATGCTGAAGGGTATTCTTTAAGAAGAGGAAGAAGAAAAAGGTAAAGATAAAAATTATGAACAACAAAATGACATGGAATACATACCTACCAACAAGTGAATCTAAAAATCGAGTGAATAAAAAATCTGAAGAACAGAATGGACTGGTGAATATAATAGAATCAGGGACATAGAAAGGGAGTGGACTGACAACTCTCAGGGGGAAGGGAATGTGAGGGGTGCGGGAAGAGACTGGACAAAAATCTTACACCTATGGATGGAGACAGTGGCGGGGGTAAGGGCATGGGATGGGGTGGGGAATCAGGTGGAGGGGATCTATGGGGGGCAAAAAAGAGGAACACCTGTAATAATCTGAACAATAAAGATTTATTAAAAAATAATAAAATAAAATAAAATATTTCAATTGGCACTCCTCTATTCCACAATCTCTGATTCACAATTTCTGTCTATTGAATATTTTGGGGTCTTCTCTACACATTCATTTTCCTTGTCTAACCTTGTCTTTTGACTTATCTCTCTTTTTAAAATTTATCTTTATTGTTAAAAGTATTACAGATGTTCCCTTTGTTTGTTTGTGTGTTTTTTTCCCATTGACCCCCTCCACCCCATATCCGACCCTCCCAGGCCTTTACCCCTCTATGTCTATGTCCATAGGTTATCTCTTGACATTTCTCTTTCCTTTCCAATCTCTATGAAATGTCTGCCTTCTCTAAATTTTGTTTTCTAGGTGGTATGCTATGATAGTCTTATCTAATTTTCCTTAGCACAATCTTTTTTCCCTTTGTAGTACTATTATTCCAAAACACCCACCCAGCAAAACTATTCCATTGATTACTGGGTAATGCTATCATTTAACTTCTTTCTTTTTACACTCAGATTACTGAAAGCTACTGAAAATAGTAGGAATACAATTTCAGGAACTCCAACTTCAGCTCGGTCATTTGTTTGCTGACCATCCTTTAATTTGTCTTTGTTGGTGTCATCAGATTGCTGAGATAACAGGGCAACTAAGCCTGATAGTACTGATAAGTACCTCTAAGGAGAGATGGAGACTTCAACACTTATGCACATGGGGATGAGCAGAAGAGAAAAGGGGACTGCTATTTAAGCCATTATGAAGAATTCAATTACTTAAAAAAAAATTGCAAATAGCTGAGTGTGGATGACCATGAGAGTATAGAACCTCAGGAAGCTTCTGGCAAAAGGGGTTTGTCCTATTCAAAGACTCTTCTCTTTGGATCCTCACCAAATGTTCACAACAAAAAACTGGAGAAAGCTTCCCTAAATGGTGAAAGTCTAGAAAAGAGTAGACATTGTAGTGAGAAAAAATTATACACATCACCTGCATTTTTCTTGCCTATGGGCAAAAAGTCTTAATTTTCAGGGGGAATAAAAACACATATTATTGCCTCCAGGACCAAAGAAGATAATAGGAAGAATAATCTCTACCTCTGGGAGGGGAAAGGACACCACATTGAGCATATACCATTGGAGATCCCAACCACTATGAGAGGGTCAGGTTTATTGGAAAAGTCCCTCCTCCAAGACTCAGGACCCTGCTAAGCCTGAGGCTGAACCATAACAACAGAGAGCCACTTTGTCCCACTCCATCAAACTGGAAAGCACTAAGAAACAAGCAACAACATTTTACTAATAAGAGAGGGGCGGGGCTTGGAGAAAACCCTCTCTGAGCAACAGGCACAAAAAGGTGGCCTAAGAGTGAAGGAGGCAATAAGAAAAACCCTCTGATAAACAGACTCCTCCCTAAGAACAAGGTAATATTAGAAAAATTGGAAGCCTGTGGTTCATTATAAGAAACCATCATAACAAACTTTAAATCCAGTTCAACTCCTGATTAGATAGTCTCAAATCCCCATCCCCACTTCCTTCAGAGGCAGAGCAGAACAAAGGACATATTCATTTCACTTCCAGGAATAAATACACATACTATCTGTGTTTCAACCAACAATTTTCAAGAAGACACGAAGACAAGGAGGAAGACAAAAAAGAAAATCTGTCCATAGACAAAATAATCAATAAGACTTGACTCAGTTGTGACTCAGATGCG
This sequence comes from Plecotus auritus, assembly GCF_963455305.1. Taxonomy (NCBI): domain Eukaryota; kingdom Metazoa; phylum Chordata; class Mammalia; order Chiroptera; family Vespertilionidae; genus Plecotus; species Plecotus auritus. The sequence continues at coordinate 48,956,024 of NC_137782.1, forward strand.
ACCCAGATGCAGGAGTTGTCAGCCAGGGAATTTAAAATAACTGTGACTAATATGTTAAAGGCACTAGTGGAAAAGATGGAAAACCTGTAAGAACATACGGATAATTTCACCAGTGAGATGGAAAGAGATAAAAGGAAGTGCTAGATTAAAAACAAATTGCTAAGAGAAGTGAAGAATACCTTTGACAGGCTCATTCGTAGTCTCCTATTGGACTGAAAGCTTTTTAGCTCAGTAACCACTTTTACCCATATTCAAGTCTAAAGCTGTTAGCACAGTGCCTGGTATGAAGTATGTACTCAATAAATGTCTGCTTAATTAAGAAATTTATTAATTTTTAAATTTATATTTATTGCAAGATTTCAAGTGATTTTTAAATATATATATATTTTTATTGATTTCAGAGAGGAAGGGAGAGGGAAAGAGAGAGAGAGAAATATAATCGAGCCTGCAAACCAGAATGTGCCCTGACTGGGAATTGAACTGTGACCTCCTGGTTCATAAGTTAATGCTCAATAACTGAGATACCATGGCCGGGATCAAGTGATTTTTTAAAATAAACAGATTTATTGAGGAAAATTTGCATTCCATAAAAGTCATCCATTTTATCTATACACTAAGTTTTCTTTTTTTGTCAATTTACAGAGTTGTGCAAATATCACCAAAAATAAATTTTAATATATTTCTATTACCCTGCAAATATCCTTCATACCCATTTGTTGTCAATACCCTATCATCTATCTGTCTATCTGTCTACTATTTATCTACCTAGGTATCAATATATCTATGTTTTTACAAACTATTTATTTTTAATTTATTTTATTGTGTGCATACTATGTAAAGGTACTCAATATCTCCCTCTTAACTTACTGACAATTGACTTAAATCTCCCTGTTTCTATTCTTGTTCTATATGTAATTACACACACACATTTTCCCCCTAAATATATTATAGATGGAATCAGATTGAAAGAGTTAAGAAATAATGTCTGCATACCTAAGTGTGGAAAGAAATAAAGAGACTCTTATAGAATAACTCAAGTGACTGCTATTTGGAGAGCCCGGGGTGAAGAAAGGAAAATCTTAGATAAGAAGAGCTGAAGCCATTTACTAGTAAAGACTTTTATATAGATCAGAAACCGTCATAAGCTACTTACCAAGGGTGGAAAATTAAGCATACACAATAAATATGAAAACAATGAATAGTAGGGCTCAACATTTAAGTCAGCTGGCTTTGTCCCAGTCAAGGACATCTCTCCTGAAAAGATGAGCATTCTAACTTATTTTTAGGTATGACAGATGGAGACAAGGCTTCAGGGTAAACAAAACACATTTGAGATCATCTTAACTTTGTAAACCAGCAACAGATGTGCTCAGTTGGGGTGTGCTAACTCCACCAAAGAGGGAACTTGTTGGCAGAGAAATTCTCATCTACACGGCTTCTAAGTGCTGCCCCACATTTGTCCTTGCCCAGAACTACATTCACTGTGAGGGCCAAATCGCATGAGAACAGTCATTTCCCTGAGTCTGTAAGAAATAAGCTGAAATGGGATCACAGAATATTTGCCTAGACCTCTAAGAAAGAAAGACATTCAAACAATCAAATGTGGAAACATTTGCCTCTGCTTAAGAAGTTTCAATGTAGAGAAAATTGCTTTTCAGAATATTTCACAAACCCAGATTAATTGCCCAAAGTACAATAAAAATTCACTTAATGCAGTCCTCAAATCTCAGCTCCAAAGAATAAGAGTCTTATATCATCTCTTAAAAGTAATATAATCTAAATGAAAGCCACCCACAATATCTATGAGAAAGTGTAGGATGAAACGTATGTGCAGCAGTTCAAAATAAATAAAAGAAAAACTATGAAGCACAACAGAATCTGCAAAATACAAATGGCAAAAATAGCATTAAAGATAAAGTGCTTCTTTCTAAAAATATACTTATTTCTGAGAAAATAATAAATTGCATACAGTATTTATGGAAGCACCAAAGTAATGAAAAGTGATTTCTATATTATATGTGATTCAAAATTGAGATGAATGGAAAAGAGTTGGAAGAAAAGTGAAGCGATCCATTAAGAAATAATTTAGGAAAGTTTAAATCTATGTCCAAATAACCATTTTTAGTATCAGAAGAAGCATCTGATGCCATGTAACCAAATTATGAGCACTTCATTTAGTAGAACACCACAATTTTCACACAAAGTAAAATAAAAAAGATGAGTAAACTCCCCAAATCCACCAAGTTTTGAGGAAAAACAAACGTCATAAAAGGAGGTGTAAATATCAACAACTGAGAGAAAGAACACCTAAGGAAGTAGTTACTAGGGCACACACATCACTCTTAAGTAGTTCGCAGTATACCTCCCAAGGGCTAACACCCATTGGAATTCTATCTAAAATGTCATGGAAGGGCATGAGAAACCACGTAAACAAATGGAAGACATGCGTGTTTCTGGATGGGAAGACTTCCTATTGTGAAAAGGTCAGTTCTGTCCAAATAAACTAGCCAAATAAACCAACCAAGAAGGTTTTACAACTCAATAAGCTTATGCTAAAACTCACTAGGAAGATATAATGAGCATGAATAACTGAAAAGTTTGTAAAACTAAATGAATATATATTTAAGGGGAAAAGTCAAGTCACCAACCTCAGAATATTTGTTTACAAAGGTATGACAAAAGTATTTTTTTTAAATTTTTTTTTTAAATATATTTTATTGATTTTCCACAGAGAGGAAGGGAGAGGTATAGAGAGTTAGAAACATCGATGAGAGAGAAACATCGATCAGCTGCCTCCTGCACACTCCCCACTGGGGATGTGACCACAACCAAGGTACATGCCCCTGACCGGAATCAAACCCGGGACCCTGCAGTCCGCAGGCCGACGCTCTATCCACTGAGCCAAACCGGTTTCGGCAACAAAAGTATTTTTAACACAGATATATATATATCTATCTATCTATATATATATATATATATATATATACACACATATATATATACACACACACTGTATATATATTAATGCAGACAGAATTGAAGATAGACTCTTCCAGTCTGAGAAATGGAAAATCCTTTAGTGTTTTATCCATTAGAGTTTTATCTGGCAAGAGGCATGGAAATCTCTATGAAGAGAATCATTGCATTTACTGTATATAGGTGACTAAGCATTGCTTGAAACAATTTTAAAGACAATGGTTCATATAGTAATTTTGTCAATTAAAAAAATGATGATGTTATAAATATAGTCTTCTAGTGAAGTCTATTTTATTTTCTAGAGTATGGAGAGTTCAGAGAGGTATTTAAGAAATGTAACTAAAAATTTAGGCCAAAAGTTTGCCTTTAGCCTTTCTGCCCTGAGACAAACAAGGCATGTTTCCCACATTATTAAAGTCGGTTAAGTCTCTGTGTTTCAGGAAGGAGATGGAGGGCATTGCTAAAGAATAAATGAGTGAGTGATTGGTTGAATGAATGAAAGAATGAATATTACTTTCTTTTCAGACATTTTTGTTTTACTTTCAGAAACTCTCTGCTCATTTGCTGCCTACAACTGCCACTTTTTTTTTTTTTTTTTTTTTAATATATTTTATTGATTTTTTACAGAGAGGAAGAGAGAGGGATAGAGAGCCAGAAACATCAATGAGAGAGAAACATCGATCAGCTGCCTCCTGCACACCCCCCACTGGGGATGTGCCCGCAACCAAGGTACATGCCCTTGACCGGAATCGAACCTGGGACCCTTCAGTCCGCAGGCCGACGCTCTATCCGCTGAGCCAAACCAGTCAGGGCTACAACTGCCACTTTCAACCAAGTTAACCGGGAAAGATTTTAAGGTTCTCTACATGGACAGACACACCAAGGGTTACCTACTCTAAAGATATTTTTAATTCACAATTTCTCTCTGAATCCTGCTAGGTCACTAGCTATTTAACATGAATTCTATCTCAGTAAATTAACTAGTTCCTTGCTAATCATCCTGAAAATACCTATTCTGATGTAATTTAAAGATTAAGTGAATAACTTAGGTGAACATTGCAAATCTACACTAATAAAATAGAAAGATGCAAATTGACCATACCTCCGTGATGCCCACCAGCCAATCAGGAGTGAGTACGCAAATTAACCTGACAAAGATGGAAGGTTAATTTGCATATGCAGGCGCTGAGTGGCCTGGGTCCTGAAAACATCCTCGGGACCCAGATTGCTCTGAGCCTGTAAGCCCATGTGTAGGCCTTGAGCAACCAGGGTCCCAGAACACCTCCGGCCAGGAGTGACCTAGGGGCACCAGTGCCAAGTGGCCCAGGTCCCGGGACAAGCGGCTGGGGCAGGAACTTACGCTGCATCACCATGGTGACGCGGTGGAAGTTCCTGCCCCCTGGCCTCTTGCGCATGCACCCGCACCAAGTGGCCCAGGTCCACGCCCCCCCAGCCCGGCGGACACAGCAAATACATGCCACTGGGCTTGGGGGTGTGCCCCCAGCAGCTGGGGACACGCCCCTAGCCCAGTGGACACAATGCAGGGGATCCTCTGTGCATGGGTTGCAGAGGAAACACCTTTTCTTTTCTTTTTTTTAAAAAAAATATATTTTATTGATATTTTACAGAGAAGAGGAGAGAGGGATAGACTGTCAGAAACTTCGATGAGAGAGAAACATTGATCAGCTGCCTCCTGCACACTCCCCACTGGGGATGTGCCCCCAACCAAGGTACATGCCCTTAACAGGCATCAAACCTGGGACCCTTCAGTCTGCAGGCAAACGCTCTATCCACTGAGCCAAACCAGTTGTAAACACCTTTTGTGACCACTCATTGGCTAAGCTCCCTGTACGCCGCCACTTGCAGTGTTCTTGGTAACTTGGGTATAAGAATCCAAAAAGGTGATCTAGGGTTTTTCCACCACACTCCTGGAGAAAAAAACGAAGGTCCGCTGCTGGAGGGCCTAAGAAATGTCATATCCTGCCCTAGCTGGTTTGGCTCAGTGGCTAGAGCCTTGGCCTGCCGACCGCAGGGTCCAGGTTCGATTCTGATCAAGGGCATGTACCTAGGTTACAGGCTCCTCCCTGGCTGGGGCCCAGGTCAGGGCTCATGCAGGAGGCAACCCATCAAAGTGTCCCTCTCACATTGATGTTTCTCTCTGTCTCTCCCTCTCTCTTCCACACTCTCTAAAAATCAATGGAAACATATGCTCAGGTGAGGATAAAAAAAAAAAAAAAAAAAAGAAAAAGATGTCATATCCTATGAAAGACACATCTTGAAAATGTCTATAGAAAGTTGTAATTTTTTCATGGTGAAGCGACTGGAGTTTGTGTTGATGAAAACACCTTGGCGGCTGCGGTGGCTGGCAGTGGCTGCAGCAGCGAGGTGATGGGGCTGGCGCCTTCCCTTGATCAGCCTGGTCGCCTCCCAAAGACTGTCAGTAGGACATCCCCTGAGGGCTCCCAGTCTGTGAGAGAGGGCAGGCTGGGCTGAGGGACCCCTTCCCCACCAGTGCACTAATTTTGTGCACTGGGCCCCTAGTACATAATAAAAAAAGGTAACATTAATTTTGTGCCTACCATCTACCTTAATTCTCACAATAACCAAGTAAATAAGTACTGCTATTTCATAGATAAGGAAACTCAGGCCCAGGGATGTCAGCAAATGTTAATGGGGATGTGTTGGAACAGATGCCACACATCTGACTTGAAGACTTAATTTGGATGGAATATATTAGCCAATATTCAGACATTGTGGCCAGAGAATAGGGTATTTAGAGTTAGGCAAAATTTCTTCTTACCCTGCAAATTACAACTCAGGGGCAGTAAAACCAAGTCAGCTATCCAATGGGGAAGAAAAGCAAAAGAGCAAAAGCATCCAGGGAAAGGAAATACATGACTATTTCGGTTAGGAATAATGCTGTTTCATTGTCACTTGCCTCATATGAACCTACCCCCTGAATTGTTATGTCTTAATTATAAAATTAAAAATTTTGGGGGTAGTATATTCTATAAATGCTTGATAATGATTAAAATTTTATTGCATCAAATTCATTAAGCAAATCCAATCGGACTGTGAGTTTATTGTCAACTTCAACTTGTTCAAGTGTTTCACTTCCAATTCCATTTTGAATTGTAATAAGGTGCCTGATAAATGACAGCAGTTAACAACTGCTGTTAAAATACCCCAGGGCAGAGCCCTATAAATGTAGTACAATTAGAACAACAAATGCGAGTAGCAACGATATGCTATTATCTTTATATTATTCAGTTAATTTAGTGCAACATTTTAATCGTTCCACTTGTTTTCACTGGTTTTGGTCATTGTTTTGAGTCAAGTTTACATCTATTGCATTTCTAAAGCAGAATAATCAGATTTAATACTTTTAGGTGCAAAGATCAAATAACAAGGAGAAAGACTTGGGAGTCATTGACTATGCCTACCAGGCCCCAAGGGTTAAGATTTAAGGTAAACAATTATTTTCTTTAGGTGATTGCCAACTTAAATGCCTACTAACATGGCTTTGCAATTTTGACTTCCAACTTCCAAACAGGTGAATTAGGAAAAGATCACTTAAATGCTTAATTGCTTTATTTATTTTCCTTAAAATTACCTATTTTATTGTACACTTCACACTTAAGGAAAAATAAAGATGTCACAGTGTTTCAAACATCTCAGAACAATTCTCACATATTTTGCTCATCCAGGGATTTAAGTTAAACATAAATATTTACAGTACCCCGACTATTTATAATTAATAGAGAAAATGGCATTTAGATGATGACAATGCATTCATTTTGTTCTAATGTTCTCACTAGCAATTCATTTATAAATATGTATAACTCATTCAAAAACTATTCAACATCCCTCACAAAATTATATTTTCTGAGAATCAATCCAATTGAGTCACTGAAATGGTTTTTAAGAGTGTAGCATTTTTTTTCCAGAGATATTGCTCACATTTTAATATATGTCTGCTGTGTAGAAGAATGACTTAAATGCAGTCACTATTGGATGCCTCAGTTTTTAAATAGTGATAAAAATTCAAGAAAGTATTCTTAAAACAGGACAGAACACCGAGTGTCAAATCATAACTACAGCAAACCCTCAATTCTGTAGACCTCAATTTAACAGACTTCAGACTTAACAGACAGAATTTCTGGCCCATCTGTGATATGTGAAAATTAACACCCTGTTAATTTTAAAATGCTTTCAATGAAGATTTGCTTATAATTAAATTAACAGGTTATTTTTTTGTTATTAACTCAGTTATTTTTAACAAATTTTAGCAAATAGGCCATATGTTGGAAAAAACACTGTAGTAATTTCACCCACACAAATAAATATTATGAAATCTACAACTATAGTGTACATATTTAAATCCAAGAGTCAGCACTCATAAACAATGTTTAGCAAATGATTAGCACATGATCACACCACATTTCCAGTGGTAACTGGTTCTGTTGTCATGTGGTGTGACTTTCTGCAGCTGTATTTTTTTAAATGTTTTTATTGATCTCAGAGAGAGAGGAAGGGAGAGAGACAGAGAGATAGAAACATTGATCGACTGCCTCCTGCAAGTTCCCTACTAAGGACAGAGCCCACAACCTGGGCATGTGCCCTGACCCGGACTTGAAACAGTGATCTCGTGGTTCATGGGTTGACACTCAACCACTGAACCACACCAGCCGGGCTGCAGCTGTTTTAACACATGCTGGCAGATGTTCCTACCTGGGCTAAGCCATGCCCCAGCCCTGTGCATTTGTTTACTCTCAGCGAATGGTGAATGAACATATTTACTAAACCTATTCAGTAGCAATTTAAAATTACTGTAATACATATAGAAAACTTTTCTGTGAAATTAAAATTTTCATACATAATTTTAATTACACAAACGTGTCTACATAAGTAAAAACAGGTAAACTAATTTGTCAATTTTTTAACATATGCGTTTGAAAACCTACTTTATTATATAACAGACTTTCGACTTTAATGACACCCGCTTGCTGAATTAGTCCATTAGATCAAGTTTTTACTGTATTTAGTGGTGAAAATCTCCTACACATCTATTTCACTGAGAAAATTCCTTTATGATATTTAAGTATTAAAATAAGAGCTTAAAAGTTTTTAAAAAATGTTGTATTTGTAATGGAAGTTTTCTTTAAAATTATATACATATATATGTTGAAGAATATTTTGTCACAGACAATAAGACAGCACATATTGAATTTTTTTAAGATGGTTTGATACAAAAATATGTTCTCAGATATTGGAAACAAATCTAGAATAAAAATTTTTAAATCTTAACAAATTTCTCCAATATTTTAATATCATGGATAATCTTCTGTTAGTTATGGAAGCTGGGACGATGCTTAAAATTACTAAAAACTTAACAGTTATTTTGTGGGATGATATTATAAACTTTATTTACTTTAAGTCATATTGTGGCTTTTAATGTTTTAAATAGCTCTCTAGCTCAGTACTTTTGCACTTCAACTCATAAACCATCTGCAAAGTCAGAAAACTTTATGGAACTTAAATTGTTTGAGATTTATCATCCTGAGATAAAATCCAGACACCTTTGGTTTAAATTGTATACAAATTCTTGCTCATCTATATGCTTTTTTTTTTTTTTTTTTTGTTAGTATTCTTTGCATGTACTATCCATGTGACTTCTAAACCCAGGGAAAAGCATATATGTTGTACTAATGCTTACTTCATGTATTTGCATCAAAAGAAGTGAAAAAACACACACAAGATACTCCTAACTTAAAAATGAGTAGCATCCGAAGGAGACAAATATTGGGACAGTATGACGACCACTTAAAAGCTAAAATTCAACAAATGATATTACATGATAAATTGTTAATCCAGTTTCATGAAACTCAAGAATAAAACTCACTAGAGATTTTCAATATTATCTTCGGGTTCTAGTTAACACAATTAGGCAAGAAAATTAAACATTTAGCTAAATAAATTTAGCTGCATCTTATGATTATTAATTTAGAAAAGACTTTGCTACAAACACATTATAATGAATTAGATATTTTAATGTCGTTAAAGACTAGATGCATAAACAAAGATCAGTAGTTTTAATACTTTAGAAAGAAGTATTTTGAATTTCAAATGAGATGTCCCTTTCTGAGTCTTCATTTGACATAAAGAACTGCACCCAATTTTTCAATGGCGTCCTCCTCATTAACCATCAAGAGGGATGCTGCAGTAGGCACTTTGTTGTCCTGCTCTCCAAGCATCCCACAAGCCACACACATACCAAAATTTACTCTTTTCACATGTCTGGTCTTGGAGAGCTTGAGCCACTAACACCTTGGGTGGTTCCTGAGCCATGGTCGACTCAAGAGCCACCAGGGGCATGCCTCTGTAGGCTGGTGTCACTGCCGGCCCATCACCCACCTACTGAGCCAACAACAGGTGTCATCATTAAATGATTCATATTCTCAGTAAGGGAAAAAGTGCCTTAACATCAACAATACTGTTTATAGTGACAAACTTTCTCTCCATTACTGCTGAGCTAACAACAATTTCACTTAAAGAACTTTTTCTAATCCTATCTAATAAAAGAGTAATATGCAAATTAACCATCACTCTGCTACACCCACAAGCCACACCCACCAGCCACGCCCACAAGCCAATCAGGAGCATATATGCAAATAAACCCAACCAAGATGGCCACAGCCACAGGGAGCAGGAGGGAGGCTTGGGTTTCCCCGGCAATGGAGGAAGCCAAGCTTTCTGCCTGCCCTTGCCGGCCCAGGCCTCCACTCAAGGCTACAAAGTTTCAATGATAGAAGATACATAAACCCAAACAGAAATGGCGGCAGCCATGGAGCTGGAAAGAGCAGGAGGCTAGGTTGCCCCTGGTGATGGAGGACCAAGCTTTCCGCACACCCTGGCCGGCCCAGGCCTCTGCTTAAGGCTACAAAGTTTCAATTATAGAAGATACATAAATCCCCAAAAAATGGCTGCCACCATGGAGGAAGCAGAAGGCTTGGCTCTGCTCCAGGCTACAAAGTTTCAATTGTAGAAGATAAATAAACCCCAGATCCCAGGGCCTCCGCTTGGGTCACCAGGGGGCGTGGCCGGCCTGCAAACCACCACAGGCCACTCGCCCAGGCCACCCCACACCCCAAGGGAACCCCCACCCTGATCTGGGACACCCTTCAGGGCAAACCAGTTGGCCCCCACCCATGCACCAGGCCTCTATCCTATCTAATAAAAGAGTAATATGCAGATTGACCATCACTCCAACACACAAGATGGCTGCCCCCATGTGGTCAAAGATCCTGCCCCCATGTGGACACAAGATGGCCACCACAAGATGGCCAGCAGGGGAGGGCAGTTGGGAGGGACCAGGCCTGCAAGGGAGGGCAGTTGTGGGCAATCAGGCCAGCAGGGGAGGGCAGTTGGGAGGGACCAGGTCTGCAAGGGAGGGCAGTTGTGGGCACTCAAGCCTGCAGGGGAGGGCAGTTAGGGGTGACCAAGCCGGCAGAGGAGGGGAGTTGGGGGCGACCAGGCATGCAGGGAAAGGCAGTTGGGAGGGACCCAGGCCTGCAGGGGAGAGCAGTTAGGGGTGACCAGGCCTGCAGAGGAGAGCAGTTAGGGGTGACCAGGCCTGCAGGGAAGGGCAGTTAGGGGTGACCAGGCCTGCAGGGGAGGGTAGTTAGGGGAAAATAGGCTGGCAAGGGAGCAGTTAGGCATCAATCAGGCTGGCAGGAGAGTGGTTAGGGGGTGATTAGGCTGGCAGGCAGAAGCGGTTAGGGGCAATCAGGAAGGCAGGCAGGCGAGCAGTTGGGAGCCAGCAGTCCTGGATTGTGAGAGGGATGTCCAACTGCCCGGTGGGATCGGGCCTAAACGGGCAGTCGGACATCCCTCGAGGGGTCCCAGATTGGAGAGGGTGCAGGCTGGGCTGAGGGACAACCCCCTCCCCCATGCACGAATTTCAGGCACCGGGCCTCTAGTTTTTTATAACCATGCCTGCGTCTCTATCAAATGACTCATGCCAAGTCAGGAGGATGATTTATCAAAGGTTGTCATGTTATTCTATGACAATTAGCATAAACTAACAAGTTTATATTAGAATTTTATTTTACTATTTAGTTTTATTGTGTACTATATACCAATGGGTAGAGAATGTTTAGTATGTTTCTCCATCATGATCACCCATTCAACAAAAACAAGACAATGTACTTTACTCTAAGGTGCTCTTTTCTTAAATATAAACCAAGCATCCTTGTGATGGTATCTCTTTAGCATCACAACTCTGAGAGATTTAGAGCTGTTCTCTAGACTACAAGTTCCCATTTAGCCTTCTTAAATGTTGGCTATTCAAACTGCCTGGCAGTTAGGCCAGACTTAGAGTGGACACAGAGAGCCTTGCCACTGACACCAGGATGCTGCAAAATATTATCATTATCTCTGTGTGCTGTGCTGCCCTAGTCATGATCACAGGACCCATTACAAAGCTCCAAGATAAATTGTTCAGCTGAATGGCATAGGCTCCTTTCTATGGTGCAGTTATTTCTGTTTCTTTTAATGACAAAATTAGTTGAGCTGCATTGGGATTTAATCCTCGCTTAACAACATATCAGCAAAAATTAGTGTTTTCATCATGCAAGCCCACCCTATGATGATTAGAGACTTCTATGCCACTTAAGTTCATAACCACATGGAAGGATTATAGATAGCTCTTAAGTCACTGATCTGATTTTCTCTTTAAAAAATAAAAATAAGCAGCTCTGAATAATTCAGTTACATTTAGATATTATTATTGTTTGCCTCAATCTTTGCCATTAGGGACAGAGAGGAAAAAATGCTCATGTCTTCAAAAGGCTAATTGAATTAAGAAGAAAAAAAACATAAACTCAAGAAACATGATTACATTATTTTGTGGCTGAGTAAAATAAGCAAAAAAGATAGATATTAAAAATGCAGTATTCATTCAGGAAATCTCTAAAGAGAGGCATCTCAAAAGTATATACTGAAGATAAACTGCACTGATTGTAATTTGGCATCTTCTTTGTTATAATTTAAATAGGTTTACTCTTTCAAGTACACATGAAAAAATGATTATGAGGCTAAAAATAACTTCTCAGAAATATCTTTGGAGACTGCTGTCTACCCAAAGCATTTTCTCTGCTTCTTGAATGTATGGCTAGACCACATCACCCAGGTTTTCTTTCGATTAAACAATGACATCCCTATAACTGTTTTCAAGAGTGGGAACACCATTACTCTCCAACAGAACCCATAAAACTTCTCAAACACCCTGGGCCATGCTCTTTACCTGCTTTGTGCAGGCTGGAACTGTAATGACTCTAGAAGCCTTAGAAATAATCAGTTGAAAATGGCAGGGACACCATAACCTGGGTCCCTGAATGACTAGGTGGAGAAGACCCTCCCTCAACCAGCAGCACCCAGCCTGGACTAGAATTGCAGCAGGAAATAACCTTCTATTTCCTTTGAGCTGGTGAATTTTTAGACCTATAAATTAGTTGTTTAGACTACTAAATAGTATAGATAGCCATACAAACACCTGATAGTTTAATTCAATTCTGTGAAATTATTGAAGTTTGTACAGAGTAAAGCAGCTGCTGTGCAGGTTATCACCAGGATGGGCAGTCTCGAGCTTGGAATAGGATCTAGGGAAGCGTTAACACTGAGAGCAATACCCTACTCAGCTGAGATCAATAAACTACTTTGAGTGTGACTGCTCTTCCTTAAGATGCTTCGTGGGAGTCAAGGCCGGGAGGGGCAAAACTTCTGCTTTTAGGAGTCCCTTTCCAGAACGATTACAGCCTCTCCACTTCTACCTTCTTTGGGGACAGAGGATAGATTTAAGTGTACTCCTTCTCCATGGTCATATTGTTAGAGGTGGTCTCTGTGCCCTGGTTCTTGTCTTGCTTATTGGAAGGAATTCAAACAAGAGACAGTACCAAATAGCAGCAAAGCATGCAAGAATCTATTTGCAAGAAAAGGAAATACACTCAGGTATAGTACCCGTGGGCAGCTTAGTTGGCCAAAGCTGAACTAAGTGCCCCACTGGTTTGGGCATTTGAAAGTTTATACCCTGGAGTTGGGTTGTGCAAACAAACAAACAAACAAACAAACCAATAAACAAACAAAAACAGCAACAACAACAAAAAACAACCTCCTCAGTTTTCAAGGCTGCCCCACCCAGATGTTAAGCTACCTGTCAGACCACATCCTGGAGGAGTTTTCTAGTCTCCCCCTTCCTCACTCTGGGGTTTGCTAACTTTTAGTTAATTCTTGTTTGTCAGATCTCCCACGTCTTCCCCTTGATCTTAGCCATCCATCCCAGCTCATGTCTATCTAGCTACCTACTTTTAACAATATCAGTTACCAACAGAAGCCCTGGTTCTGGACTCTTGAAAGCTTTTCATTGTACCCTAAGGTAGCAGAGTCTTTGCTAGTCCTACCACGATCCTCTGTGATCTTCCTGGGGTCTTCAGGGTGCAGGGATCTCAGGTGACTTGATAGGGAGGATGAGGAGTGATGAAGAGTTATTGGGGTGCGGAGGCTGCAGTGCGTGAGGGTCATCAGTTAGCAACTTCATAAAAGATATTTAAAAGGATCATTGATATACATGATATTTATCTAGAAAAACATTAAAATCTGTTTAGGAATTATATGTGTCCAGGGGAAAAATATTAAAGATCTATGAAGAGATCACGAGTTTAATTAATTTCAGCAACAACAATTTTTTTAAAAACATGTTTAATCCATTATGCTAAAAGTAAAAACTGGGTTATTTTAATAGAAAATTATACTTTCAAAGGGATTCATAAGAAGAGGTAATCCAATATATGCAGTAAAAAATAAAAGAAAAAGATTATATAAAGGTATATCTAGTTATACATGTATATACTCAGAATTGGGTTGTCTGCTTTTATACATTTTTTCTTAATGTCTTCTTTATTTTAAACATATACTCATTTTGTATCTAATTTTATCTCCATATGTTGTATTGCCTTTCATAAAGAGATCCCTGATTTTTTGAGCTTCAGTCCCAAAAATTCTAGAACTATCCCTAGATTTATGCTTTTGTTTAGGATGTTAAAGTTTAACCACATTAATGCCTTGGTTTTTTTTCCCCCCTCTTTTCTCATTTCTAAATATAGATGTTATTCCATGTCCATGTTGAAAGAGATGGAAAGCCCCGGTGAAAGAAAACAATCTGGAATTGCTATTTGAAAAATGCATCGGTTTTTTGTGTGTTTCCCCTCCACCCCCTAACTTCTTGAGTTTCAAAAATAATAAGAAAAAATGTTTGCACCCAGCAGGTTTTGAACTTTGGATACAAAGATATCTTGAAGTAAAAGGCATTTTGTTTTTCTTTGAGTAAACATGCATGGTGCAAAATGAAATATTTTATTCACATTTTATACACCACATTTTATGGATACTGAAATAGTTTCCATCATTTTAAAAAAAGCCATGATATTTTTACATCTTTTTATTCTCTTATTCTTCTTCTATTCACAAGCTCTCACTAGCTCACCAGTCGCATTTGCTCCCTCTATATGGCCTGGAGACACACAGTTGTACTTTCCAGATGACTTTTTTTTTCTCTCTGAAGATTAAAAGCTTTTTGCTGGATGTTCAAATCACCAGGGCTATTGTTAAATTTTTTTGAATGTATTAATCATTCAATATTTATAACTTAGAAAGGTGACAACATGGAAAGGGTGAGTCTGACAGTAGCGTGTTGTTGAATTGGGAAGGGAAAGGAAGGCCTACACGTAGGCAGAGAGTTCTCAGATAAAATTCTGAGTGATTAGGGGAACTCCAGTCTGAAACAGAAAAGAAAGAGCGGTCAGGTAGCGGCCAAGACATGATTAGGGCCAGCTTGGAAAATATTTTCCATAGAACCCTTCTTGATATCTGCACTTTGAGTTGTAATTTTTAAGATTTTTTTGAGGTTGTTTTTATCTTTTTTTTCCTAAATCCTTTTACATTGGTAAAAAAAAAAAAAAATGTAGAAGAAAGAGTACGTGAAATGAGAAGTGAGAAACACCCCGCCATGCTCCCTGCACTGTAATTTGTTCTGGGATTTCACTTTCCTTAGAAATGCCCCTTTCATCAAGGATTCATTTATTCTTCTCAGCTAACTTTAAGTAATTTTCTGCATTTCCTGGAGACAGATCTGAAATGTAAGCATTGCTTCACATTGACTGTAACATATGCCTGCTGACTCAGGGTCCCCTTCCACCATTTAAATCTTCGTATAAATGCAAGACACTCAGGATAACGCATTAGCACCTTTGAAACAGAGGTTTTCTCTATAGTACTATATTCCATTATTGTCAACTAGTTAAATTAGTGGGACCTATTAAAAAAAATCTATTATTTAAAAAAAATATCATTTGATGAAATTCAAAGCTAATTTTCCATGAGGTGGCCCTGAATTTTTAAGCTTTGGAAATAGCTTAGAACTAAAATTGTCTAGATATAAGGAATAAAATGTATTTTATGGTGTTTGACTGTCTCTGTGTATTCTTTTTCTGGTGTGTGATCTCATATATGTAAGATTCAGCTTTTATCTTAAAACTGAACCTCAGTTAATTGTTAAAGAAAGATGAAACAAATATTTTATCTTATTCTTTGATCGCCTGAGATTTGAAACAAGCATGTAACCATCAGAGAGAAATGTCACCACTCATAAATCCGATAAGATGGCAGTGGGAGTAGCAGCATCCTTTTGAATTTTTCCAAACCAGTCCTTCCACAAATGTATATAAAGCAACCAGAAAACAATATAGGACCTAACCCACAGCCAATAAACTCCATGAAAGGATATTCCCAGGCATGTTCACAAGCTTCAAATGTGAGGTGTGTGTTTGGAGGGGAGAGATGGGTATTGCCAAACCACTAACAGTAGCAAGACCACACCAATCACACTATGTAAGAAAAAATGGGGAACTGAGAAATGGATTCATGAACTGGAGAACCAAGAAAACAATAGTCAAAGCAAGTATCCCAAATTGAGGAGATCCTAACTGCCCGAAAGCACAGCCAGGTATTCCGGGAAGAGCAGGTAAAAGTGGGAGTGGGTTTCTCCGTGAGTTTTGCTTGGAATAAAGAGAACCCTAGCAAGTTTGGCTGGCCTGGATGCAACCTGAGCCCTGCCTTTATCAAGGTACAAGTATTTGTGCTGTTCTATTTTCTTAGGTTATACATATTTCCAAATTGAAATTTGGGGGGAACGAGCAGTGAAGACAATGACTACAGACGAGAAACTATTTTCATTGTAGTTGCTGAGAAAACATGCAGTCTTCATAACATCACTATTGTACAATATGATATAAATTTGGCACAAATAAAAAAGCTCATTTAGTATCAATTTAAACGCAAAACAATTATCTAGAATTATGGCTACAGCAGCCATTGAGAAAATATTAAACAGTAATTTGAAATTCTAAAGAAGGCATATGTTCACCCCTCTTGGCTTCCCCCTATATAATTTAGAAGACGAGCAATCAGGAAAAGAGTAAAATCTGCAGATTTGCAGCATCCAAGGTAATTTGGATCATTTCAGAGGCAGTAATCAGACACCATTGAACCAAATGAGCAAAGAATCTAGTATCTTATTGGTCAATGAAAGTAGTTCTTGCACAGTTAGTGCCCTTAACGTTTTGAGGTAAGCCCACATACTCTCATTCCTTGCTGTTTGTATCAAATCCACACGTGCAAATGATCATGGTGTAATTCACACCCAGAAGTAACTCAGGTGAGAGTTGCAGAGGCCGTGTTCGATGAGTGGTTCCCAAAATTGACTGTGTCAGAATCTTCTCACAAGTTTTTAGTTTGTTTGTGTTTTTTTTGCTAATCCTCACCTGAGGATATTTTCCCATTGATTTTTAGGGATAGTGGAAGAGAGAGGGAAAGACAGAGAGAAACATCGATGTGAGAGAGACACATTGATTGCTTGCCTCCTGAATGTGCCCCGACCATGGCCCGACCAGGGCCCGGCCAGGGAGGAGCCTGAAACCGAGGTACGTGCCCTTGACCAGAATTGAACCAGGGACCCTATGGTTCACAGTCTGAAGCTCTATCTGCTGAGCCTGGCTAGGGCTCACCAGTTTTTAATAGATATTTATTTCCCAGCTCCTTTTAAGCGTCCTGACTCCCAATATGTGGAGATGGAGCCTGAAATCAATAATAATACAACCAGCAAACAAAACTCTAGATGGTTTGCATGCATAGCCAAATTTCAGAATCATTAAGGAAAAATAGACTTTCTTATGCAGCACATGTATAGTCACCTTTGCATGTTGACTTCTACCTGTGAATGCACACAAACCCAGGGTGTCTCAGATTTAGCAATGATGATTTTCAAAAGTTTGAGAAATAATGAGGAGGATGAGGAGGATGATTCCATGACCATATTTTTCTCCTTTTTAGCTTAAACATCTGACTTTTGGAATATTTTAAAATACTTCCTAATAACATTGCTGAGAATAGATGAGAATTGTGAGTCACTGTCAAATTGGCTACAATAAGTATTCTTTGATGGTTAATGTTTTATTCATTATTTTACTACCTCACAGTATTTATAATTCCATTAGCATTGCTAAACTGAGAATATAATGGGATGGCTAGAAAACCATTAATTCTTTAGAAACAACTGAAAGGGCTAGGGAAAGTTCCACATCATTTAAGACTAGGGTTGTAAAAAATTGTTACTATCTGAAAAAAAACACCTAGGTATTATTTTAAATTTTCTCACTCAAGCTTTGCAATTTATTCATGTCATTTTGATCATAAAATTAATTTATTGATAGGTACTCCTTGAACTTGATAAGTGACACTGTTAAAAGGCGAAGGTTATCCCTGTACGGCAAGGTTGTTAAATTTTCAGACCCAAAATACCTATATTACTAAAGAAAAGGCTAATAGCTGAATTAATTCTAACTACAACAGAAAATGCTCATAGATGAATGGCATAGTTCCAACATGGGTAAGTGCTCTGAATTATATGTTAAAATTTTATCTGAAAACCTGCCTTTGAGCTGGTTCATAGTTA
This sequence comes from Plecotus auritus, assembly GCF_963455305.1. Classification (NCBI taxonomy): domain Eukaryota; kingdom Metazoa; phylum Chordata; class Mammalia; order Chiroptera; family Vespertilionidae; genus Plecotus; species Plecotus auritus. The sequence goes on from NC_137782.1 coordinate 48,974,064, forward strand.
ATCACATTCCTCTGGCATGAATTCATAAGCCACTCACCTTTTCAGAAGATGAACTGTCTACATATTCAGGCAAGATCAAAGGTAAGTAAGATTGAAACAGATTCTGTTATCTCTGAGGAGATGCTAGGAACCAATTATCCAGGATTCAAGAAAATTATAAATACAGAGTGATGCTGGCAGAAAATCCATTTAGTCCCCATATTTTAAAAAATTTACCATGGTTCACGTATCACTCATCAGTCCGATGCCATCCTACGCTCCGAGGTGACTCACATCCCACATTACTGGAGATGTGTAAATGGTCCAAGGTGCCTTCCTTCCTGTTTAATAATTAGTTTTCTCTGAGTCTTTTAGGAGTGTGCTTATTATGTCTTTGGTACTCATTACTTAAATAGCCTGTAGTATAATTTTTGTTATTTTTGTTAGGTTTGTAATTCATACTCTTGTGACTTTATTAGATTGCCATTTTTTGAAACTGTAGAATATTTTCCACTTAGATAAAAATTATCTGTTACAAATAGAAAAAAAAATTGGGCTGCTAAACTCTTGTTTTGAGACAGTACTTTGGTATTTTTCCTTTTTAAAAATGATTCATGTATTCTGATGACCTATTTGTGTTCATTTTAGCCATTGTTTTGGGGGACTCAAAGAAACAAAGTTGCTGCCTTCACAAAGCTCATATTCTTGTAGGAGAAGGCAGACAAACAAACATATAAATTGGGGGAGCAGAGGAGAAGGTTACTTTTAAATAAAGGTGATCAGGGAAGGACTCACCCAAAAGGTAAATTTGGGCAAAGACCAGGTAGCAGAAGTTTCTTGATTGTTTACCGGTATATCCATTTTTTGCTCCTTTCTATACACGTGGCTGGCTAGCTGCAAGCCACCTTTTCGAATTGCCCTACATGTACTCGTCACTATACAATAAACTAATCACTACCCAATAACTTTAAAAAAATTAATGGAACTTGTTTCTTCTCACATCTGAATAAATCTTCTAGAAAGTATAAAACAATGACATGACTAACACATATTTTCAAAACTGCAACATTGGCTATCGGAAATAAGGTTGAATGTTTCATCTTTTCTTTAAGCCATAAAATATGTGCAGTTGCGACATGGAATTAATCATGAGTTGAATGAACATACTCTCTAAGCTATTTCTCATTACCGAGCTGCAAGAAAGGAACTTTTTGGCAGACTGATATTTCTCAACATCATTTTGCGATTCTCCAACGTTCTCATTCTGAGATAGAAAGCAGAGCCTGATGCCTGGCTGTGAGTTTAGGGAAACTGAGGCATTGTCACCTTCCTGTGCCATGGCCATCCTTTGTTGTTCTCTTGGGACTTGCCACCAGTAACCATGTCAACCCTTGACAATGAAGGCGGTTGGAACTAAATAAACTTTTTCACTCATTTCACCCCATTCTATAAAACTAAACTCAGATTATTTCAGTGGGCTAAAATGCTCCATTTTCAAAGCTGTGTCTTGCCTTGCATAGGAATATTCATAAGATGGTCTTTAACAGATGCAGTGTCTTTATTAAGTAAGGCTCTCCTGACCAATCATTAAACTGTAAGTTTGTTGATTCCCTGAGGTTTTTTATGCTCTACTAACATTGATGATGTGAGAGATATGCTTGTTCTTTTGTAAGTTGTGAGGGTAAACAGAGTTTGCCACCCCAAAATATGCCTTAAAAATACATTAATTATTTTAAGCTGGTTATTTTTTAAGAAACAAAAGACTAAACAAAAAATCATGTTGTATCCATATTATTCATCCTTCATGGGACTGTTACGTTCTTTTTTCCCCTTGAGTTGAATACTCACTTTACTTACTGCCAGTTTCAATTGCATGAGCAAATGCTAAATGTATACGTCACACATACACCTCTTTCATAAATTCTCAAAAGCCTTAAGAATATTTTCTAAGTCCTTATATGACATTTTTTTAAGCCTCAGTTATAGCACTTGCCACATAGCTGTACATATGTTCACAGACCATTATCTCACACTAGTGTGTAAGTGTACTGAAGACCAAGATGTTACCCTACTCACATGCCTGTGGCCACAAACAGCCTCTACCTAAGATCCGGCTCAATAAAGTTGGTGTGTGATGACAAGCGAGCTAATTGCAAGAGGTAGAGGATTTTAAAATCTACCACTCCCCTCTTTTCCTCTCCTCTTCTTTGCTTCCCTTCCCTAATAACTCCTTGCTTATATAACGAAAAGCACAATCTAAACTTCCCAGTATTTATTTTTTTTATCCAAGCTCCTCAAGCTGCCAAAGTGCACGGGGCCAGCCCTGGTGTGTCATTTGGTCACAGCAACATCAATAGACTCACTTAGTGCCATGACATCGGACTTGGTTTCTCACTCTGTTCCCTCCAGGCTTAGGTCTCCTACTCTCCCCAATTTTTTGAGCCAGGCACAATCCTGAAAACAAATTCCATTTCTTCCCTCACTTTAGTGAGACCTGGCTTGTGATACTGGCCATCAAGAATCCTCACTAAACTACTAGCTGAAGGACAGGCCTTACAGAGAAAACTTCCTGAAGGAAACCTAGTTCTCACATGGACAGGTGACTCATTGCACTCACTTCATCTTGACTTGTTTCAACAGTACAGACAATGTATACTTTTCTACATTTTATTACCTATGAAAGCTACCCACCATTCTTGTCTCAGACCTCATTCTGCTAATAACAATAACTTACTATTATTAATTAAGCTTTCTGGTTATTCTTATGCAAGAAAGAAATGCTCTGAATACATGCACTCAGGTTATTCTCTCTCATGTTCTCCAACCTCCTGTGGAGAATTGTGCAAATCAGGCCCCCAGAATGAATCAAGTTGAGGACACTTACGGGAAAGAAGGACCCTGGGACCTCCCTGTATGTCTGGGAAGTGATCCTTCTGGAGTCGGCTGTTCATGGCTGCCTTCCAAACCTTAACAGAACAACTTCCTGTCTCTGATTTCCCTTAGCACTCTGGTCTGTTCTACACAAATATTGAGATTTTCTGACTGCCCCACTGCCACTAATAATTGCTGTGATGCTATGACTTTCAAAAATGCTGGCTAGCTTTGGTGGATGAATGTCCATAATGAGCAGTGATGAAATGTTTCTTCTCATTGGAATGTGCAAGCCTATGACTGCATGACTATTGGAATCGGGGCCTGGTGTCCTGCATGTCTCCACTAGCAGAGTCTCTGAGGATTCAGCCCAGTGAACCATGTCATGTGGTACAGTTTTAGAATACTGTGAGCAATGAAAGGGTTTTTTCAAGCTTCCCCAGAAAATAAAAAGGATTAATTGAAAGTTTAAAGAATCTGAAAGGACTCTATCTCTCAAATATTAACACTGGAAGACAGAAAGGCAAATTATTCCCAGCAAGAGTCCTGCAACAAGATGATAAAGTTTGGAGCTGACACAGATGATCTGGGAGAGATTTCTTATAAACAAGGTCATTTAATTCCTGTGAACAAATTAAGAGGACATTTTCACAAGTGAAGAGAAATTTGATCATCTATGTGAACCAGGAAGCAGACCTTCACCAGATATCAACTTTGCTAGCATCTTGATCTTGGACTTCCTTATCTCCAGAACTGTGAGATATAAATGTTCGCTATTTAAGCCATCTGGTCTGTAGCATTTTTTTCTCTTAGCAACCCCAGTGGACTAAGACTTATATATTCCATATGCTTTTTATTTTTTTATTTTTAGTATTATGTATTTAAAAATTAAAGGTTAAAAGTTGAGCAATTTATTTAATTTCCAACACTATTAACACAAATGAAAAGTAAATTTTGATGACTGCATTGCACAATCAGAAAACACAGTTGAGACATAGAAATGTGTCCCTATTCAAGCAGACAATATATGAAATTGCTAAAATAATACTAAAATGTCTAGGAAGACAAATTCTATAATAAATTTGCATAACTTGTTGAAAAGATACTTTAAAGTGACTTCAAGAACATATTCCTTTTAGAACAGTTTGCAATCATTTATAAATAGCACAATTATGTGTAGACACTAAAATATTCTTCTAAGATGTTAGCAGTAGAAGGAGGAATGCAAAAAGAAGTCCAACTCTTCCTTTTTTATATATTTTTCTTGGAGTTATAATAATTTGCTTGCAACACAGATATTAACCTGCATCACTTCTGCCTTAATCTGCCTTCACTGCCCATTTGCCAAATGGTCCCACGCTCACTGAGCTTCCCTGGGACCCTCACTAGAATGTTCCTGTTCACATGTGTGTAAGACCTCTGCTGGCACCAACTGGAATCAATAGCAACTCACCCCTTTGGAACTCAGAGATTTTGTAAGCTTGTGAATGCATGTTTAAGCCACAAATATGAACTAATCAATAAAACAATATTACCAAACTAGAATAATGTGTCAGGGTCCTCCAATACACACCAGACTCAAAACTGAAACTTTTGAGAGCTTAATTTACAAGCTGTCATCAGCTTCTGATTAAAGAATAGAGTGCAGAGGCTGTAAATCTAGAAGGATGCAGAGCACAGAATATTTGAGAGTAAGCATTGCCATACTCACTTTAGTCTACATCCATTTTTTGTGTGATTCTAAAGTTTCATGTTTGACACATACTTAGCATGGGAGAGTTTTTCTTTTCCAAAAGCTATTAACATTTCCATCATTATTTTATCCTTTCCTAGCGTATTCATTCTCCAGTCTCCTGGATGATGATCTGATGCTTTACTTCTCTATTCAAATACCTAACACCTCCTCCCCTAAGCTTATTCTCATGGGACTTTCCTGCTTCACTAAGAAAACAGGACAATCAGAAGAGAACATATCTAGGCTCCTCACAGCACAATTCCCACCTGCAGCCTTTCCAGCCACAAATTCTGCTGTTAATCCTATGATTCTAGATGTCTTTTCTGCCACTATCTACAATTAAGCTTGTGTACTGCATACCATTCCCTCCCACGTTTCCAAGAATGTAATTCCAGAAATTTGGCTCATTATCTCATGCATCATCAGATTTTCAGTCAACTGAATCATTACTTTCACCAGCAAATGTGTTATAACATCTCTACTCTACAAAAAAAAAAAACAAAACTCCTTGGACCCCCACATCTCTCTTCAGAAACTTTCCTAATGCTGCAAAACTTCCAAGAAGGCTGACCTAGACTCACTGTCTTCAATTCCTCTCATCCCACTTTCTCTTTAATCCACTTTAACCAAAATCTTATCTGACCATTCAACCAAAATTTCTCAAAAAAGATGTGACTTTCACCTTGCTAAACCATTGATTCCTCATGTTATTTGACCTATAAGTAGTGTTTGAAGCCATGAGCTCTCAGTCTTCTCAGAAACTCTTTCTTATGTCCCAAAATACCTCACCCTTGTGATTTTGCCCCTATATCTCCACTGATCTATCTAAGTCTTCTTTACCTGTTACTCCTTTATCCTTACCTTTGGAATGCCCCAGGTCTACTTACTTTCCATATATACTTACTCTATTGGTTATCTTTCTTCATTTCATTGCTTTAATTTATAATCCAACATTTTCCAAATTTATATCTAGTTCCTGGGTTTCATTCTTTCACTTTAGGCTCAAATATGCAAGAGTGAACTCAAAGTCTCTACTTGGATAATAAGCATCTCAAAAAAATGTTTTAATTGAATTAATCACCCCAATCCGCTGTCTCCCCAGATAATAGCATCTCTATACCAGATGCTTAGTCCAAAACCAAAGGTAATTGCATTCTTCTATCAACCAACTCTAACAATCCCCGCTGCTGCTACCACCCTGGACCAAGCTACAAATATTGTCTATTTTTTTTTTTTTTTTTAAATAGTGCTCTAGGTAATATCCCTGCTTTCTTCTTTACTTTCCTGCGGTCTATTTTTAATCCAGAAGCTGGAGTGATCTTTTAAAAAACATGTCAGACTATGTTGTCTGTCTGCTCAAACCCTCCCATGGTTTTCCAACTCATTAAGACTCAAAGCCGGGTCTTTGTGATGGCTCCTAAAGACCTACGTATTTGAACCCTCATAATCGCTCTGACTCATCTGTTCCCTTCCTTTACGCACTCCACTTCAGCTACACAGGATTCTTTGCTCTTTTGTGCCCGGGTATTTGTCTCCCTGATAATGGGCATTCCTGCTGTCTCACCTTCTTTAGGTTTTGCCCCTAAGCTACTATTTTAATATCTAATTTATCAACCTATGTACAATGGGAAAACACAGCCTCCTCACTTCCTGTATTCCTGCCTGCGTCCTATTTGTCAACAGAAGCAACCATCCCCTGAAATACATCATAATTACTTATTTACTTTATTAGCAACTCCCGCACTTCACTAGAACATAAGCTCCATGAGATCACAGAACATGTATTGAATGAATGGGTGAAAAGCAGTTGCTAAAATGATGGCGCCTTTTATAGTTGGAAGCATGTCAGAATGGAGCAAAAGGGTATATCTGACTTTTTAAATAAAGACTTTAGAGATTGCTTTTGAATAGTTTAGAAACATAATTGCAAACATGATACTGAAAATGGGTCTCATTATAAATAACTGCCTCTACGCTCGCTCAACCTTCAATAGTGTTCAAAAGTCTCATCTCCATTATTTTCTCCAGAGAAGTTCTTCTTAATTTTAGTCCTGTTAATTCATTTATATTTCCTAAATCACCTCTCTCTCAGTAGGCGATCTTGGCTTTTACTTCACAAGGAAAACAATCATTAGAAGTGAAAACACCTGGCAGGCTGAAGCTCTGCTTTGTAAAGAAGCTGATTTGAGACACTAAAATCAACAGGGTGAGAGGGAACATGGACAGGAGAGGGCGAGGGAGTTCTGTTCTGTTTTTGTGTCCTTTCTAGTTATGCTCAAGGGAAGTACGACCCCTGTCATCCCACAGTTGAAATCTTCCTTTGTAGGATCAGTCTTGATGTTGGGATATTTATTATACATTTTCAGTTAAAATCCAATTATAGTTTATTTATTGTGTGTTCAAACAGTTCCAGCTTTGAGTATTGGTAATCTTTCATTGTGTCTTGTGCCCTGCTGATATTATTGCAAGGTTTTATTTTTTTGGAAAACTTTCTCACTCTTTGGGACTACAAAGGTTTTCTCATATGTTCCCTGACCCAGTTGTAGAGTCAGTCATATCGCCAAAGAGTCCTAATTCCTACTCTGGGAAAATAGTATGACAAACCAAGAACTGGGTGATATATGTGTGTAAACTGACCTATGTGTATACTATTATCTTGAAATGTGTCTATATGTAGCCATCTAAATGTGTATTAAGCTAAGCATGAGCTCATACTTATTCATCCAACTCTAATCCAAAACCATTGGATCATTCCAACCACCTCCCCAGATTATCTGTTATCTCCCATTCCAACACAGAGGTCTGGCTTCCATCATCCTTAATCCCTTTACGTAACTGTTTAATTTCAGAATACAGGTATAGTGGTTTAAGAATTGCTATCTATGCCCCATTGGGTAACAACTTTGACACCTAAAATTACTGAGGGACCTATGAAAATGTACTTCGTGCCTCAGTTTCCTGCTCTATAAGATGGAACAACAGCCATATCTACCTTATACAATAATTACAAGTATTAAAGGATAAATATATGTAAACTACTCAATACAGTACCACCAGGGGAGGGCAGTGGGGAGGGAGCAGGCCTGCCAGTGGGATTGTGCCTAAACGGGCAGTCTAACATCCCTCTCACAATCCAGGATTGCTGCTCCCAACTGCTCACCTGCCAACCTGATCACCCCCTAACCACTCCCCTGCCAGCCTGATTGATGCCTAACTGCTCCCCTGTGGGCCCAATTGTCCCTAACTGCCCTCCCCTGCCAGCCATGTCACCCCCAACTGCCCTTCCCTCCAAGCCTGGTCGCCCCTAACTGCCCTCCCCTGCCAGCCTGGTCACCCCCAACTGCCCTCCCCTGCTGGCCCAGTCACCCCTAACTGCCCTCCCGTGCCGGCCTGATCTCGCCCCCAACTGCCCTCCTCTGCTGACCAGTTTGGTTCTAATTGATCAGTTTCTATGCCAGTCAGTGTCAGAAGCTCTACCTCCTAGGCAGCCATTGGCTCCCCACAGCACCCACATTTGGTTCTGATTGGTCAGTTCCTATGCCAGTCAGCATCTCCAGGCCTATCTCTGGGCCTGATCAGAGAGGTGGGGCTGAACAGCAGCCCTGGCAGAGGTCGGGAGAGAAAGAAAAGCCTGGCTGCTGGTGAAGCTCAGAAAGAAAGAGAGAGGCAAGTATTGATCAACAGCTGCCACTGAGGCTGCGGATCAGACCCTGCCTCTCTCTCTGGGTCTCAGCCCCCTGGGCAGTCAGTGCCAGGTCACCAGGCTGCAATGGGGCAGTCTGTGATGGGTCGCCACAGCAACCCAGCACTGACTGAAGGACTTCTGGGTTGGTCAGCTTACAGTGGTGATCAGTCGTTACAACCCTGGCCTTTTATATATTAGGATATCTATGCAACATTTTAGGGACTCCAGTACCTAAAATTGCTATAATTCAATCTTTTTAAAAGAATATTTGTGTTAATTTCAAATCAATGTCCAAGCAATAGAACATGCCAAGTATAGTTATGGTCAATTTTCCATTCCTTTTACTTAGTTTTTCCCTAGCTTTAATGTTTATTTCATCCAGGCTGCAGATATGTCATAGCATTAAAGATGAGAATTTGGATATTTTTAGGAAGGAATACTTTCATGCTCTCTCCTGACATTTCTTTCTAGAGAAGGGATGTTTCTTAAGCCTTTCTAAGCTCATGTCTCAGCCTTTATTCCTCTCGTGCATAAGGCTTGATCATGGTTGTTTGATCAAAGTCAGTGGTCCTCCTTCTTGGCTGGGTGAAGTTAATTTCTCCAGAGTCCTGAGCAGCCTGGGAGGGGCTGGGTATAGAGGAAGGAATTATTTGATCTGTTTCTCCATCTCATTCCACAAGGACCAACATGTAAGTGGGTAAGATGTGTCTGTTTTGTAAACTTTTTTTAGGGGTCTTGTCTTTTTTTTTTTTTATCCACACCTGAGGATATTCTTTTTCCATTGATTTTTACAGATAGAGTGAGAGTGTGGGAAGGAAAGAAAGAAGGAGAGGGAGGGAGGGACAGAGAGAAGGAGATGTGAGAGACACATTGACCGGTTGCCTCCCACATGCACCCCAGATGGGGCTGGGGATCAAACCTGCAACCCAGGTACATGCCCTTGACTGGGAATTGAATCCATGACCCTCTGGTGCATAGGCCAACACTCTAACCATTGAGCCATGCTGACCAGGGTAGGGGGCTTGTCTTACTTTACTTTTCTGGTGGGTAGGACTGAGCAATGTCATTCTGACATAGAGCGGATATTCAACAGGCATGCCCGGTATGACCATACAACTACTATGCTTCGATACTACCATTTTGGGTGACCCAAGCCTTTGGCTTAGAATTGTTAAATATTCTTAGTATCAACTCTGCCCTGAGTTACATTCTATATCTTACCTTTCAGAAGTTACAAGAGTGATAATTTTCATTAGCTATCTATTGACCATTTAGTTTGTTTGCTTCTTATTTAGCAATTAGTTCATAACTCAGACAGGAAAAAGAAGTGCTATTTATTGGCTCTATTGAAAACCCCAGGGCTGCCATGTTGTACTAACCCAGGGACTTCCATTCACACTATCTTTAATGATAAATGTACCCCCTGAGTACAAATATGCAGCATCCCAACAAATATGTCAAATGAAAAATTACCTGTCTTTTAGCACAAATGAGTATATTGAATTGCTCTTTGGAGATTTCAGAATTATTTCATAAATCCACAATTCTGAACATTTATGTCAATTCTTTTTGTCTAATTTTTTTGTCTTAAGAGAAATTATGTTAAATAGAAATAAACAACTCAAAGTGCTAAACACACACACACACACACACACACACATGCACACGCACGCTTCACATCACAATAATTCACTACAAGGCAGCAGCTATTAAAGACACTGGGAGATGATAAATCAGGTTTATTGCTCTATCCTCTGAGTTTTGTGGGATGTTGAGTTGCAAGCATTTGAGAAGGGAAAAGAAATAGTTACATCTGGATTTTGCTTCTTTTTAGTTTGACTTCTCTACATCACAAATACCATCCTTTCAATTGACAATGTCAAGGGGCCATGCACTTAACAATTTGGCTTTCCACAATCCCCTCCTTCCCAGTTGTTTTTATCTTGCTTTGTCTTCAAATCCATCTTTGACACCTGTTTTAGTTCACTATAATCTTTACCAAAATATCAGGAGTGGTGAAGGCAGAAAGCATACAGTATAAACTTTCCCGAGGTTCTACGCGCTGTAGGGAAAGCTCTTGCTACTGAAAGGGCACAAACCCATGCAGGGCACAGTCTCTGTCCTCAGGAAATCCATTGTCTAGTGGGAATTACTGAACACAGGAGCACAACACGGTGCCATATTAGATGTAGGAACTAGAAAAGAATTGAATAGTATTCCCTTCGAGGGACTATTATCTACTATTACTTTGCTAATTGTGCATGTCAGCTTTGTTGATCCATATGACCTTTGTCTAGGGAAGAGTCGCATAACTTCATTCCAGCAAAATCCATGGAGATGCCAAGGCCAGTTGTCCATAGGAAAGTGTGCGTAGGAGGCTCTGGGAACTTTCTGTCTCAGGAATAAGGAGTAGATTTGAAATTAACAAATTGGCTCAGTGCTCCTGCAGCTGGAGCCTTCATAGGAGGGCCCATGAGGGATCAACTGTCACCATTCGAAGTATAACCAAAGCAAGATAAAAATCTTTACTGAAGAGGCAACCAAATCTCAAAAGTGAAGTATAGTATAAAAAATTTAAAAAGTTAAATTTCCATTAACTTGGTAGTTTTCTAGTTAAAAAAAAATACACACACCAAAAAAACAACAAAATGAAACAAAATATGAACATCACACTTTTAGAAATAGCCGCCATGATTCTCTCTGGATTCTTTCTTTCCCCCTCCTCACTACTTTTTTGTCTACCTTTCCTTACTTTGAAGTTCCTATCTACTTATTCCCTCTGAGTCACACAAATTCCAGTGCTTAGCTATATTTATTATTTGCAAATTTTCAGTAAGTTTTAAATTATTTCCAAAGAAAAATGTTTTTAAAACGTCTCACACACAAAAGATGGGAAAGAACAAATTTATATATTCAGAACCCCAAACCATTTTTGTTGACTCAAATTATTCATTATCTGATTTCAAAATTATTGAATATATGAGTGTATAGATATGTATATAGGCTTAGATTTACTTTGGGGATTAAAAACATCTTAGATATCAAATTGATTGCTCTGTTTTCTGATGGCAATATTTTGATCAGGTTTAGTCAAGATTTTAATCAGTATTAATTTTATAGAAATAGGAAGTAGGTTAATTTTGGAAGTAGGTTAATTTCTTTTTTTAAAATAAATCTTTATTGTTCAGATTATTACAGTTGTTCCTCTTTTTCCCCCCATAGCTCCCCTCAACCAGGTTCCCACCCCACCCTCTGCCCTTACCGCCCCCCACTGTCCTCATCCATAGGTGTTCAATTTTTGTCCAGTCTCTTCCCGCACCTCCCACACCCCTTTCTCCCTGAGAATTGTCAATCCACTCCCTTTCTATGCCCCTGATTCTATTATATTCACCAGTTTATTCTGTTAATCAGATTTTTTATTCACTCGATTTTTAGATTCACTTGTTGATAGATATGTATTTGTTGTCACTTTGTTGTTCATAATTTTTATCTTTACCTTTTTCTTCTTCTCCCTCTTCTTAAAGAATACCTTTCAGCATTTCATATAATCCTGGTTTGGCAGTGATGAACTCCTTTTGCTTTTTCTTACACGTGAAGCTCTTTATCTGCCCTTTAATTCTGAATGATAGCTTTGCTGGGTAGAGTAATCTTGGTTGTAGGTTCTTGCTATTCATCACTTTGAATATTTCTTGCCACTCTCGTCTGGCCTGCATAATTTCTGTTGAGAAATCAGCTGACAATTGTATGGATACTCCCTTGTAGGTAACTAACTGTTTTTCTCTTGCTGCTTTTAATATTCTCTCTTTGTCTTTTGCCCTTGGCATTTTAATTATGGTGTGTCTTGGTGTGGTCCTCTTTGGATTCCTTTTGTTTGGGGTTCTCTGCACTTCCCGGACTTGTAAATCTATTTCTTTCACCAGGTGGGGAAAGTTTTCGGTCATTATTTCTTCAAATAGGTTTTCAGTATCTTGCTCTCTCTCTTCTTCTGGCATCCCCATAATTCAGATGTTGGTACGCTTGAAGTTGTCCCAGAGGCTCCTTACACTATCTTCATATTTTTGGATTCTTTTTTCTTTTTGCTTTTCTGGTTGGGTATTTTTTGTTTCTTCACATTTCAAATCTTTGACTTGATTCTTGTGATCCTCTAGTCTGCTGTTGGATCTCTGTATATTATTCTTTATTTCAGTCAGTGTATGCTTAATTTCTAGTTGGTCCTTTTTCATATCCTTGAGGGTCTCATGAAATTTCTCAGAGGTTTCTAGAAGATTCTTTTTTTTTAAAAAAAATATATTTTTTATTGATTTTTTACAGAGAGGAAGAGAGAGGGATAGAAAGTTAGAAACATTGATGAGAGAGAGACATCGGTCAGCTGCCTCCTGCACACCTCCTACTGGGGATGTGCCCGCAACCCAGGTACATGCCCTTGACCGGAATCGAACCTGGGACCCTTCAGTCCGCAGGCCGATGCTCTATCCACTGAGCCAAACAGGTTAGGGCTCTAGAAGATTCTTGAGTAACCTTATAACCGTGGTTTTGAACTCTATATCCAGTCATTTGCTGACCTATTTTTTTATCTTTGCATTTTGGCTGCTTCCCTGTGTTGATAGAGTGGCTTTGTGTGCTAGGTGTCCTATAGGGCCCAGTGGCTCAGCCTCCCTAATTACCTGAGGTGGACACTCTTGGTGCACCCCTTTGTGGGCTGTGTGCACAGTCTTGTTGTAGTTAAACCTTGATTTCTATTGGTATCACTGGGAGGAATTGACCTCCAGGTCATTTGGCTGTGAGGATCATTTGTGTCTACAATGGGAGAACTTCTGTGCTGGAGACATCCTTATGGGGCAAGATTTGCTTCAGTGGGGCTTTGGAACTCACTGAGTCTGCCCCCTGAGTCTGTCCCTTATGGATGTGAAGAGTTGTAATCTGGATGGTCTCACTCTGACCACTGGGTACACTGGCTCTTGGATCTCCAAGGAGGTGAAAAGTCAGCCACTGCCTGAGGCCACCCAGCAGGAGCTACAGAGAGATCTGCAGATTCCTCCTCTTTGTTTGGAGTTTGGAGGTGCCCAGATGAGGCCCAGCTGTGAAGCAATGCAAGCTGCTGTCCAGCCTTGGGCCTTCTTTTGGAGGCTCTGGGGCTCTCTGATCCAGCTGCAGTTTGTTAGGTTTTAGATTGCAAAAGGCCAGGCTGTTCATATGCAAAACCCTATGCGCACAACTTGGGTGGGGTTGTAAATTGGGTGGGGTGGGGTCTCAGGAATCACCGGGGCAGAGCAAACAGCAATGGCTGACTGTCAGCCCTGCCCCGAAGAAGTCCCTGGGTGTCTGTGTCCCAGGGCACCATGCAGGAACAATGATTGCTGCAAGCACCTCTGAGAGAAAGCTGCCCTCATGTTCTGGCTTGATGCCAGACAGTCCAGTTTCTCCCCGTATGAGTCTGGGTCCCCAGAGTCTGGCCCAGAACTGGAGTTCAGAGCAGTCAGGAGCTTGTATCTCCCTCCCGATTGAAAAAGATAACAGCATACTCAGTTGCCACACACGCGCCTCCATACCTCTGCACTTCACTTCTGCACCTCCCCACTGCCTCCCAGTCTCAGTGTGCTTTTCTCTTTCCTTCTATTTGTATAACTTCCACTCAGCCAGCCTTTCCGTGGTTCTGGATGATATCTGTTTTGTCTTTTATTTGTAGTTTTGATGTGGTTGTGCGTGGTAGCAAGTTCAGGTGTTTACCTATGCTGCCATCTTGGTTCCTCCCCCTAGTGGGTTAATTTCTTAAAGTCATGCTTCCTCATGTTTAAATGATACAGTTTTTCTGAAATATTATTATTTTGCCTGTCTTTAATCTTTTCAGTCCTTTTTACTTTAATATTTTACAATGCAAATAAGAAAACAATCTATTCAATTATCTCACTTCTTTTTCTTATACTACTTTTAATGTAAAAATAAGCCAAGTAAAATTTATGAAATGTTGAATTATCCATTGACAGTCATTTTATCTTCAATGCCATCTTAGATTTAATGATGTTCTTTTGGGTTTGGAATTAAAAATACATTCTGGTTTTAATAATCCAGTTCTTCTAAAATTCTTCAATTTAATAACATTCAAAGTAATTTAGGTTCTAATTATCATAAAAGCCTAAGCTAGTGTTGATGTTTTGTTGGCAATAAAATTGAATGTGAAATATTGTTTTCCAAAGGAAGCGTAAAAGTGAATCACTTTAGAGGGAGAAATTTGAAAGGATTGTTAATAGCTTTATAAACACCTTCAAAATGTTAAAAGAACCGTGTGGAGTGTTTTTTAATAGTTGGGCTGGGAAAGAGAAAAACAGAAGGGATGTTACAATGCAAAAGGGAATTGTTAAATTTGTTTCCAATGACAGTCAGTGCTAGTACTTTGTGAAACTCAGCAAATCAATCTACAGATGTGCTCCCTGTGCTATGCCACAGAGATGGAGATAGATTAGAAACTCAAATCAATTGTCTACAGGAGAAGCTTGTAGTTTTGTTCATTTATATTGGATTTTTTAAAAATGGGCACTTAAAAATTTCAGATTAGCTCTATTATATAATTTAGTTGCAGTGGCAATTGCGTACTTGTTTATTTGCTTGCTTCCTCACATGACAGCTCTAATTTCTTGTTTTCACATAAATGATAATTATAATCACATTTGCTCCAAGAAATTCATGAAAACAATTAAATTATTTTAGTCACATACTAGTAAAATGAGTTATTTGAATTCTTCAGTATTACATTAGCTTTTAAATTCATTCATCCTTTTTTAAAATCCTTTTTCCCAGGGGAATGTGAGTCCAAGTTAGAAATGAGTTTACATTGTTATTTTAGTTAATACGGATATTAAGTAGATTTATATTGGTTTAGGGTCACGGTACAAAATTAAAGTGGGCTTAAATGGTCTTTAGTTATATAGATTTTCCAAAATTATATTAAAATTCTAGTTTAAATCCTGATTTCATACAATAGATTGTGTAATGACCATCTTAATTAACTTATGCAGTCTTATTACATGGTAGATATTTTTTAGACATTATACCTAATCCTCATAAGAACTATAAAAAGAACGTATTTCTTTTCATTCCAATATATTCCCATCTTTTAAAAAATTCTGTACACAAACTAAACTGGATATTTTTAGTGCTTCTTATACCTCGAATTTGCCACACTTATATTCATCAGATGGAGACATTATCTCCTACTCAAAGTTCTAATCTCCTAATTATCTTTTTTCATTCTTTCAAGTCTCAGCTTTAATATACTTTTTGTCTTGTGGAACTATTTCCCTTCCTCAAAAAACAATGTCACTTGGGCCTACTCCAAACTCCCATATTTATAAATTCCCCTTGTAAAACTTCTGTGATTGTCTGAGTCTTCCTCTAATCGTAAATGTGTGCAGCTGGTGGGTTTAACTCTCCTGCACATTGATGGCCCCAGAGTTTAGTTTTCTGTCTGGAACATAACCATGACACACTTAACATTTTCTGTGTGTTAGTGGTAGAATTCCTATTAACATTGAAAATAGTAGAGTTCAAGGCAAAAAAAAAGTGAGCGTGAGAAGTCCCAGTCAGTAAGTGACAGGACTAGCATTCCAAGCAAGGTTGTTTTCATTTCAATCTCATGTGTCTTCAACAATGCAGGTTCCCTTAACATGGGTCTGTGATCCTATATAATAAAAGGCTAATATGCAAATCGACCAAACGGCAGAATGACCAGTCACTATGACACGCACTGACGGTCAATGCAGCAGCTGCCCCCTGGTGGTCAGTGCAATCCCACAGGGGGAGTGCCACTCAGCCAGGAGCCAGGCTCATGGCGGGTGAGTGCAGCAGCGGTGGCAGGAGCATCTCCTGCCTCCACAGCAGCGCGAAGGGGACATACCCCAAGGGCTCTAGGACTGTGAGAGGGTGCAGGCCAGACTGAGGGACACCCGCCTCCCCCGAGTGCACGAATCTCATGCACTGGGCTTCCAGTTAGTATATAAATGTGGAATTACCCTCCAGTCTAATTTCTGGAAAGAGATAATTCAGAAGAATATCAGCATTGAATGCATTGATATAATGCTAATACATAAGTCTGGGTGCATATTGTTTTGTTTATTGGCAATATGGGAAAGGACAGGTGATGATAAGAGTTCATTTGATATTGGATTGGATGTGAACCACCTAATAGGAACATCTGAGAATATACATTATGGTTTTCATTTTATAAGTAAAGTGAGACAATAATCAATGCAGAATAAAGAAAGAGTGAGACAATGTGTGTTAAACAAATATTAAAACTAGTGGCCTGGTGCACAAAATTCATGCACATTAAAAGGGAATTAATTAGAGGAAATATGTTAATATTGCTATTTGCCCTTCTCTATAATAGAAGTGTCAGAGATGAAAGAAAATTAGTAAAATGTATAAGAAAATCTTCCTCCTGCCAAAGTCTGGGGCACGCCACAGGACCCAGAGTCAAGTCCCTGCTCACCCACACGCACCTCGAAATCATGCCAGACCCAGACCCGGCTGGCCCCACCCCCATTGGGCGAGATCCAGACCTTGCCGGCCCCACCCCTGTCAAGCCTCGCCGGGCGGTGGGGGGGTGTGCAGCCTCAGGTCCCTTGGCCTGGTGCCAGGCAGGGGGTGCAGCCTCAGGTCCCCTGGTGCACACCAGGTGGGGACACAGCCTCAGGTCCCCCAGCGCACCCTCAGGTCCTCTGGCCCAGCACTGGGGAGGGGCATGGCCTGAATTCTCCTGGCCCAGTGCTGGGGTGGGGGTGTGTGGCTTCAGGTCTCCTGGTCCAGGGCAAAGGGCACAGCCTGAGATCCTCCAGCCTGACACTGGGGCAAGGGTAGTGCTTTGAGGTCCCCTGTCAAGCCCCACCGGAAGGGAGTCATGGCCTGAGGTCCCCAGTCAAACCCCACTGGGCAGGGGGCACAGCCTCAGGTCCCACGCTCTGGTCTGGCTCCACACAGCCTCAGGTCCCTGCTGTTTGCTTGTTATGGGAACCCTGCCTCCACTGTGGGTGCAGCCATCTTGTGACGGTGTGATGGTTAATTTGCATATTACTTCTTTATTATATAGGGTACTCTTGCTACACATGAAAATGTTTTATTGGCCTTGTACCTTGTAGGCAATATATTCACTACCCTATAGCTTTTCCAAGGTGATTTCCACATTTTACATCTAGAGAGATACTGCAAAAGTTCCAGATTTTTACCTTCTGCAATGGAAAAATTTTGACCAGACCCCAGTAACAAAATGCATATGGAATTACTTTCAAGTCTCAGCTAATTTACCTGTTTTTTGTTTGTTTGTTTGTTTGTTTCTTTAAGCAGATTTTGACCAATTATAATATAGAGTCTGCACTTACAGGCTCAAAATGGTCATTAAAAAAGCTAATTTAAAGAAAACTTTATAATCTTCCACCACTGCGCTGCTTCACTAAGATTAATGGCATTTTTGCCTGATAAACTTTCATTTTTCACACAGAATTTTGATGCAATGCACTAATAAAATTGAAGTGCTTTAGAACTTTATTGCCCACTTTGATTTAACATTGCTCTCAAACCTCAAAGTCTCTGGGAAGAATCAGAAATTCTGTTAAACTTACCGTTTTCTAGCCTATTGAATTCACATAGGTATGCCTACCATCTAAAACATCCCTTGTATGCAATGACTTTTAAGGGAGAGAGGGAAAGAGTGGAAGAATGCAGATCTTTGGTGTGAGAAGAGTAGCAGAGTTGGAACAATCTTCCTAAAGTGAGCTTCTTCTTCACCTAGGGTGTGATGTGTGGGTGGTGAGGTAGGACTAGCCAGCCCCATCCCATCTCAGAAGAGGAATCTTTGCTTTTTTGTTAATACAGTAAAGTTTAATAAGTCAAAACAGATATATGATCTCAATATAGCACCCATTTCTTTCTTGTCTCATGAAATTTTACAGGTTTTATGATTAGCAGTTCTTGGGCAAAACAAATTGATAAACTTTTTTTTTGGGGGGGGAGAGAATCAAAATATTGAAATCTTCTGTCTTCTATTTTGTGCACCTGAGTTCCAATTCTAAAATATATTGGGTTCAAAAGTAGAAAAAGCTTTTTCTCAACTCATTACAAATTCATAACTGTTACTGCTTCAAGGAAAAAATTCAGCACAAGGGTAATACAGATCTTATATGTTTATAGAATTGAATTTGTTTATCTCTTCCCCCACCACTGGAACATATCTAGTAATAGTGACACAGAATTCCCAGGAAAAAATATTGTCAGTTTTTAGATGGCAGTCCTTTAGGCATCCTATCTAATAAAAGAGTAATATGCAAATTAACCACCACTCCGCTACACCCACCAGCCACGCCCACCAGCCACTCCCACCAGCCAATCAGGAGCGTATATGCAAATAAACACAACCAAGATGGCTGCGGCCACAGAGAGCAGGAGGGAGGCTTGGGTTTCCCCGGCAATGGAGGAAGCCAAGCTTTCCACCTGCCCTTGCCGGCCTAGGCCTCCACTCAAGGCTACAAAGTTTCAATGATAGAAGATACATAAACCCAAACATAAATGGCGGCAGCCATGGAGCTGGAAAGAGCAGGAGGCTAGGGTTGCCCCCGGTGATGGAGGAAGCCAAGCTTTCCGCACACCCTGGCCAGCCCAGGCCTCACTTAAGGCTACAAAGTTTCAATTATAGAAGATACATAAATCCCAACAGAAATGGCTGCCGCCACGGAGCAAGCAGAAGGCTTGGCTCTGCTCCAGGCTACAAAGTTTCAATTGTAGAAGATAAATAAACCCCAGATACCAGGGCCTCCGCTTGGGTCGCCAGGGGGCATGGCCGGCCTGCAAACCACCACAGGCCCCTCGCCCAGGCCATGCCACACCCCAAGGGAACCCCCACCCTGATCCGGGACACCCTTCAGGGCAAACCAGCTGGCCCCCACCCGTGCACCAGACCTCTATCCTATCTAATAAAAGAGTAATATGCAGATTGACCATCACTCCAACACACAAGATGGCTGCCCCCATGTGGTCAAAGATCCTGCCCCCATGTGGACACAAGATGGCCACCACAAGATGGCCAGCAGGGGAGGGCGGTTGGGAGGGACCAGGCCTGCAAGGGAGGGCAGTTGTGGGCGATCAGGCAGGCAGGGGGCGCGCAGTTGGGAGGGTCCAGGCCTGCAAAGGAAAGGAGTTGGGGGGGACCAGACCTACAGGGGAGGGCAGTTGGGAGGGTCCAGGCCTGCAAGGGAGGGCAGTTGGGGGCAATCAAGCCTGCAGGGGAGGGCAGTTAGGGGTGACCAAGCCAGCAGAAGAGGGAAGTTGGGGGCGACCAGGCATGCAGGGAAAGGCAGTTGGGAGGTCCCCAGGCCTGAAGGGGAGAGCAGTTTGGGGGGACCAGGCCTGCAGCAGAGGGCAGTTAGGGGTGACCAGGCCTGCAGGGGAGGGCAGTTAGGGGTGACCAGGCCTGCAGGGGAGGGCAATTTGGGGCAAACAAGCTGGCAAGGGAGCAGTTAGGCATCAATCAGGCTGGCAGGGGAGTGGTTAGGGGGTGATCAGGCTGGCAGGCAGGCGAGCAGTTGGGAGCCAGCAGTTGGGAGCCAGTAGTCCCACTTAATGGGCAGTCGGACATCCCTCGAGGGGTCCCAGATTGGAGAGGGTGCAGGCTGGGCTGAGGGACACACACCCCTGTGCACGAATTTCGTGCACCGGGCCTCTAGTGCTTAATAAAGAAGTGTGTTTTTAAATTATTTTTCTATCCTTTAATTAATTGCCTCATTAATCCAACTTAATTACTTAAGAATAACATATATATATATATATATATATATATATATATATATAGTATATTTAGTTTGCCATCTTCCTTTTCCCCCAGCCTATTAATATATATGTAAATATATATGTATATTTCTAAATATGTTTCTTTATATGTTATGAATGAAGCTTTTAAGTCACACATTGACTCATTTTATGCTTTCATGTTTCAATAAGTCTATCATAAAATCTAAATACAGCTCTCTATTGCATTGAGATATTTCTAAGTGAAGTAAATTGAGCATCTCATAACTGGTGTAAAAAATAAATCAGTCATTAACAAAAAATACTCAATTATTTTGAGGTGAAATAATTATATAGTCCAAGTCTGCAATATTTTTGTGAGAAAGCCAGTGTATACTAAAAAATGTTCCTGAGTTCATCTTTGTAAATCTAAAGCTGTCTAGTCCAGGCTTTATATCTCCAAATGGCATCTCTCTAGCAGTAATTTAGACAAAGCAATGAATTAAACTTGGCTGAAATTCTAATTTTTCCTTCTGTCTGGTGAGATGATTTTGTTTGTTTGTCTTCTTACACTAGAAGTGTGTTCCTCATATTTCTTTGTGAGAACAAATTGGTTCAAGTAACTCTGGTGCAGCCTAAAGATAGTTAAATACAGGGTGTCCCAAAAAATGTATACCTACTTTAACAGCTGATAACTCAATTTTGAAAATGAAATGTATTTTAATAAACACTGCCTTTATAGTTATTCAAAGTATGTGTGTACATTTTTGGTGACACCATATGTATTATCCTTCACCTAGCAGAGGATATAGGGTAAAATGATATATAAACATAAAATTTTCTGGTCTTTCCTCCCCAAACACTTCAGCCAGCTATTACTTCTGATCTTGAATGTCCCGATCTTCACTCCTATGCACCTTCAGATGTGACATGAATGCAAATTGCAGTAGGTGCCAACAATCACACTCCATTCTCTCTTGCTGTCTGAAAATGATTTGATATATACTGGCTATTAGGCTATCTCTTGAACAGCCTGTCTGAATGAGGCAATCTGTCAATCTTCCTAGCAGAGCTGGCTGCAGGGTGTGATGGGCTGATCTCAAAGAAACAAAAGACTTTTTTTTTTTGATCACTAAAAGGAGATCTCAACTACCTTTATTGTAACCTTAACACTGCACCTGGCAAATCCAGATATTATGAAGAATTATTGTTCAGCAAAGAAGGGGAAGAAAAAGTGATGTGATTTGGTCTTTTCAAAATTTTCCTCAGAAACCCAGTGATGTTGAAGGCTGATTCAGAAGAATTTGCTAATTTGCAACTCTAAAGCAGTACTATTTGTTTTGTTTTGCTGTTTTTTTCAGCAATTTAAACTTTATTGACTATCAAGGACTCATTTTTTTCCCCAACCATTGTGCTCACGTGCAAGCATCATATTAATGCACTCAGGAGTTGGTTTTTTAAAAAAATATATTTTATTAATTTTCTACAGAGAGAAAGGGAGAGGGACAGAGAGTCAGAAACATCAATGAGAGAGAAACGTCGATCAGCTGCCTCCTGCACACTCCCTACTGGGTATGTGCCCGCAACCAAGGTACATGCCCTTGAACAGAATCGAACCTGGGACCCTTGAGTCCGCAGGCCAACGCTGAGCCAAACCAGTTAAGGCAGGAGTTGGTTTAACAAATCTTATTTTTTAATCCAAATCAATACAGCAGTACAAATAACAGTGTATTAGCAATAGAACTGGACTGAGGGCCCGGAGAATTGGGTTGTTATGACTCTGTCATTAATTGCTAGGTGACCTGGAACAAATCATTTTTGCCCTCTGGATCTCCCTTTGCTCATTTGTAAGATGAGAATGGGCAGGGAAACTCATTTTGCCTGGGTGTTTTTTAGCTATGACTCAGCAGAATTACTTGGGGACCTTGTAAACAGTACAGGCTTAAAGGCAACCCCATGAAGGTTCTAATTTAGTAACTGAAGAGAGCTGAGAGAATATACACTTAATGTGCTTCCAAAGAGATTCTGATGCAAAAGTGTATAGACTGGCATTGAAGAACTACTAGGGTGATGAGCCCTTTGATTTCTTTAAGTTACAGGTGAAATCCCTTCCTAAGGTAGATGGTGGCTGCTCGTTAGAATTACCCAGCACACTTTTGAAAGTTCTAGGTACTGAAAAGTCACTGGTTCCTAGGCATCCTATATAATAAAAGCCCAGCGACCATAATGGTATAATGACCAGAATGACCAGCAGATCAGTCACTATGATGTGCACTGACTACCAGGGGCCAGACACTCAATGCAGGGGGAGGGGGAGGGGGGCACAGTGAAGCCTGGAGGTGCATGCTGTGGCCCAGGAATTCCAGGAACCGCAAGCCCAGATAAAAAAATAAATTGGGAAAAAAAATGGCTGATGCTGCCACCCTGGGAAGAATGGCTCCAGGAGGGAAAGGCCTCCCCAGGCCCTGCCTGGCCTGGCTGGTGCACTGTGGGCTTGCAGGGACTCACTGGTGACGTGTAAGAAGCGCAGCCCCTCTGATTCCAGAGCTGGTTGCACCAACAGCTGCTCCCCATCCATGGCAGATGCAGCACTGCCGGGCTGCCTCAGCTCTGACTTCCAGCTTCTGGCTTCCTACCTGCCGCTTCCTATACTATGTGTGCTTGGGGGCATGGCTTCGGCCTCCCTGGCCAATAGAGCCACGTCATCTACACCTTCCAGCTTCTGGCTTCTTGCCCACCCCTTTGCATACTACGTGCGCTTGGGGGTGCGGCTTCGTGCCCCCCCCCCGCCCCCGCCCCGCCACCTGCCACAATAGCACCACAGCACAGCCAGAGAGTGGCAGGACACAGCTACCAGCGCTGGCTGGGCATTGATTTTGGCCATGTGACTGACGTCTGTGTGCAGTTACACTGCATGTTTACATTTGTGGGGAAGCAGGGCAGCCTGCTCCAGCTGCCCATGTCACTTTCTAGGCTAAGAAAGGCCTGCTGATCTCCATGTTTCTCCTCCCATCCGGAATCAAAACCTCTTGGGGATGAATGATTCCAACGACAGCCCCAACACTTACTCGGTGTCACTGTCACAGACATTCCCAGTCATTACAGCCCATTCCTCAGCCCACAGTGCCCTGCTCCACCCACTGCCACTCCTCGCCTGTCATCCCCTGAGGACCACCATATGTTATCTTATATTATCCTATCTGAAATGAGAGCAAGATCTCAAATGCCCCCCTGTCAATAGCTCTTTTGCCCTACCTTTCTTCCTCTAAAAACCTTGCATTTTAAAAATATACATTATATTTGATTGATTTCAGAAAGGGAAATAGAGATAGAAACATCAATGATGATAAAAAATCATTGATTGGCTGCCTCCTGTATGTTCCAAAATAGGGATTAAAACCTTCCCTGGCCCTGCCACCCATCCCTCCCCTCGCCAGCAGGCCCCCAGTGGCCGTGCGGCACTGAGGGAAGGAGGGGGGTGAGGCAGGGAACTGTGGAGTGGTGGGGCACCAAGGGCAGCATCGGCATCTGGCATCCGTTCCTTCCACACCTGGCCTGGCCACTGTCACCTCCTCTCCCGACCCCGCCTTTGGGCCCTGATCGCCCACCAGGCCTAGGGACCCCACCCGTGCATAAATTTCATGCACCGGGCCTCTAGTTATGTTATACTTGGTCTGGGGTAGAGCCTGGGCAAAGGTGTGTTTAAAAAGCTCTCCCAAGTGACTCTAAAGCACAGCTGTTTCAATGGGTCTGCAATGGGTCCCCCAATGTATTGAGGGTTTTTACATGCCTTGTGCCTCCCACATTGTACAAGCAGTGTTAACTCCATTGCACACAGGAGGAAACTGAGGCTTACTGAGGTTGAGTAACTTGCAATGATCATCTGCCCCCATGTTCCTTCCAACATACCACACTGTCTTTCATTGGTTTACTGACTGGCTACAATGTACTGACATCATAACTGGGCTAACTAATCAAATTTGGCCAGATTCCCAGTTTTACTAATTCCTAGAAATGGTCAAAAGAATTTCCTTAAGGGAAAAAATCTACTACACTTCATCAGGGGACTCAATTTCATGAGCTATCTTGGGTCAAATTCAACCAACATAATTATGGAAATAAATCTTAGCACATTTATTGAGTCCCCTTCCCATAGCCCATAGCCAATTTTAGGACTAGTACAACATCCTTGGGTTTGAAATCAATCTTTGAGTCCCAAAAGCAATTAACAAATTGCCAGAATTTTTTGGAATAAATCATGCTGATTCTCTTTTAGGAAGCACCTTAGTTAGACATTTTCATTAACTCCAACTGTAGGTCAATAAGGTACTTGTACAAAAGTCAACAGTTTTTCAAAAAAATGAATATTTCCTTTTTTTGTAATAAATGTTTCTAATCCAAAATGTTATAATATGACCAGGTGGTAAAGTCATGTTCCTGAAGTATTTCTTACATTTCCTCAGTGAGTTATTCACAAGTGGGGTAAAATTTTCACCTGTAGATAATCAAAAGTATTGACTAGGACTTATTACATAATTGCTAAACATACTCTCAGATACTTGTTAAATATCCCTCTCAGGATACTTATTCTGAAGGTATTCAGTTTACTTGTTCATTTTTATGATCAGTGTCAGACACTGGGTTTAAAATATTGTCACTTGAGGACACAGAGGATGATGATCTCTGGTGATGGGATTATAGAACCCTAATGGAATCCGCATGTCAGCAAGACACTCATACATCCTTGACTGAATGTAAGGATAGGTTTACTACCTTGTTTGATTTTTTACTTGTTTATTTGTTATAACTTGTAAATATCTGTTTCAATCTTTAGTCTCTGTCTTCTTGCTCAGGTTTGGTTTGTTTCAATGTGTTAAATCTTTAACCTCAATCTACATTTGGCTTTTCCTTCACACCAGGAATGCAACAATGGCTTTTAAATGTCTAAGTCAGCTTGCTTTCATAGTCTAACTCTATAGAGGTGCTAAAAGAACTCTATTCAACATTCTTTATAAGAACCACGTCAATGTCTGACTTACCCAGAATAGATGGGTTCTTACTTTAATAAATTGGTTCACCATCAGTGATTCTTACAAAGGGTCCACAAGCCATCTCAAAAACAGGCTTTCACAAGCCTTGGTAAAACAATGACTTATGAGTATGTGACTATACTAATTCTACTCATCATTTCTCGATTCCCATTGTATTGACACTTTCCTTTTACCCCTATTTCATTGTGTTTTCATCAGGCATAGCCCCACAATCTTTACTGCAGTCTGGCTCACTGTTCCCTTGCTTCACAGAGGTGATTTGCTGCCCAGAGAATTCATGCAGAATGCTGATGGTCAACCTACTATGTATCTTTAATTGTACCCAAGGGATTTGGTTTTATCTGGAGTACATGTTCTGCAAAATGATCTTGCCTATTGACTGGAAAGAATATAAATAGAGTAAAATAAACTTGGAGTTATTTCATTTGTTGAAGAGCACTGTCCTTTTAAACACAGATAATGTTGTTTTCCATGTCTTTGAAGTTAATTAGCATTTTTCTTGTGTTTTGCTAATTTAATGGGACACAGAAAAGGAAAAGTTCTATTGGTAATGTATTTCTGTTGAGAGTAGCTGAATCCTACAGATAAACAAGTTTTAAAGGTTTATTCTCAAACCTAAGGAAAACAACAGAAGTGGTTATTAGGGTTATTTTGCTTGATCATAATCTACACATTACTCTATATATTATACTATATAGTCTAGTAAAGGCTGAATAGGACATCTCTAGTTGATTAGTTTTAAGAGAAATACATATATCACAGGATCTCACTTATATGTGGAATCTAATGAACAAAATAAACTGACTAATAAAATAGATCCAGAGGCATGGAAGCATGCAACAGACAGGAATCTCAGAGGGAAGGTAGGGGTGGGAGGCAGGAAGAGATTAACCAAAGAACTTATATGCATATATGCATAACCCCTGGACACAGACAATAGTATGGTGAAGGCCTGGGGAGGGGGCAGGAGCGGGAAGGAAGGGGCCAATTGGGGGAGAAGGGGACATCTGTAATAATTTCAACAACAAAACAATACATTTCTTTATTAAAAATAAATAATTGGCCCTAGCTGGTCTAGCTCAGTGGGTAGAGAGTCGGCCTGTGGACTGAAGGGTCTTGGGTTCGATTCCAATCAAGGGTACAAGCCTGGGTTGTGGGCTTGATACCCAGTGGGGGCCAATCAATGATTATCATCATTGATATTTCTATATCTCTCCCTCTCCCTTCCTCTCTGAAACCAACAAAAAATATATTAAAAAATAAATGCATCTCTTGTAAACAAATAAAAAAAACAGAATTTATGATCTAGCCTTAAAAACTATTTCTCTGGAATGACACCCACTCTGAATAAAAAAACAAAACACACAATTGGTTTGACTCTTGTGGCTATTGACTGAGTTGATACTTTTCATTCAGCTGTTCAAATTGGCAAAACAGTGATTCACTGGGCCTGTGCAATAATGCAGCATACCTAGTAAAATACAAAATCCAGCAAAAACATGCTGTACATGTATTCCTCTTCCCATTATAGGTATGAAAATCTGTGACAATTTTCAGATGCTGCCCACTTTATTCACTTTAGCTCAAAGAGTCTAAATTTGGGATTTAATAAAGAAACCCAAAGGGTAATTGGAATCATACTGTCCATTAATAGATATATCTATATGTAAACTACATATAATCTATTAATCAACTAACAAAATTATAGACAAGCTAAGAAAATGCTATACATATGGTACAATTACATGTTTTGTAATACAAACAAAGTTTGGAGAAGAGAGAACCAGGAAGGAGGCTCTCACCAGATGCTGAATCTGCCAGCCCCTTGGATCTTGGCCTTGCAGCCTACGGAAACATGAGAAATAAATTTATGCTGTTAATAAGCCACCCTGTCTATGGTACTTTGTAATAGCAAAATTGGAAAACCTACTTTATTATATAACTAGAGGCCCAATGCATGAAATTCATGCAAGAGTAGGCCTTCCTTCCTCCAGGTGACAGCACTGGCTTCCCTCTGGCACCCGGGACGGGCTTCCCTCGCAGCCCCGGCTTCATCCGGAAAGGAGGTCCGGTCTAATTAGTATATTACGCTTTTATTATTATAGATGACTTTCGGCTTTACCAATTTAATTTACCTATTTTTACTTATGTGGACATGTTTTTGTAATTAAAATTAAGTTGTATGAAGTTTAATTTCACGAAGGTTTTCTATATGTGTTACAGTAATTATAAATTGTAAATGCCTGCACCATGAGTAAACAAATGCACATGGCTGGGGCGTGGCTTAGTGCACGTGGAACATTGGCCAGCATGTGTTAAAACAGCTGCAGAAAGTCATGCCAGGCCAGTTACAGCCCACAGTGCACTATGATCTGTGAGCACTGCTAATCATTAGCTGAACATTGTTTATGAGTGCTGACTCTTGGATTTAAATTTAGACTATAGTTGTAGATATGTAATACTTGCTTATGTGGGTGAAATTACTGCAATTTTTTTCCAAAGGCCTATTCACTAAAATTTGTGAAAAATAACAGTGAATAACAACAACAACAGCAACAAAATAACCTGCTAATCTAATTATAAGCAAATCTCGGTTAAAAGCATTTTAAAATCAACAGGTGTAAATTTTCAAATATGATATATGGACCATAAATTTTGTATGTTAAATCCAAAGAGCATTACATTGAGGTCCGAAAAATCGGGGTTTACTCTAAAGGTATAACTACAATAATATAGAGATATAGACATAGTTCATATATACCCAAAACACATAAAACGTATTTGTTTCTGGGAGAGATTTATAAGCATTCATTTGCTGATGTACAATCCCACCCTAAATTAATGACTTCTAGAATAAAAAGAACTCCAGGCTTGGAGATTATAAAGCAGTTTGTGGCTAGTCTCATAATCTCCTTCAGCCTGCCATTCTCTGAGATCCTTAGTGTTATGCTGAGATATTTCTTCACAATGCATATAAATTGTGCCATTGTTTCAATGACATTTTCTCTCAGGTGAGTTTCTTATGGAGGGTACCTCTCTCTGAATCTCTCTGAATCTGTCTGTCTATCTCAATCTCTCTCTCTCAGTAAAATTATGAATGGTAGGGAGAAAGTTTAACAGTGAGGAGGTCATAATACATTGGAAAGTAACTCCTACGTTTCTCCCTGAAAGTCTTAAGTGAGAAAAACTCCCCTGGGTGAAGCCAACCAATAGTTCCATGTAAAAAATAATAAAAATAAAATGAAACAAAACAAAAACTCTTTCTCTGTTATTTAATTCATGTGTGGATGCTATCCTCTTATTGCTGCACCCATCCTAGGCTGTGGCATGGATTTTAAATACCCAAATAAAGATTTCAGTCTTGTTGAGTTTGCCTTGTTTTGTCATGCCTTCAGAAAGTGTTTGTTTCATCAGCTTCAGCTGCAGTTTCCACAAATGTCTGCTTGGTTGCCATCAAAAGAGAGAGGCTGCCGCTGGATTATGTACCGATTGCACACCTGCTGCCATGACTAGGACAGGTAGAGAAAGTCTGTTATGTATTTTCTTTCTGCACATTGGGTTTTATCGACACTCTTTCCCGAGAGCCTAGTTAGCAAAGATTGGCTCAACCAACCAAGAAAAAACAGCAGAAAATTCTAGTACTCCTCCTAGTTATGTTGGTGAGGTGAAAAAATACAGCTGCTCCCCTATGCATTCACCTACACACACTATCCAAGTCACCCCATCTTTCAATATGTGTAGAAAACTGTTCTCCACATTCTTCGCCCTCATTGCCTGAAGTTTTCAGGGATATTTACCTTTTGTTTTGTTTTTATTGATTTTAGAGAGAGAGGGTAATGGGGAGGAAGAGAAACAACCATGTGAGAGTAAAACATTGATTGGCTGCCTCCCCCCACCCACCCCCCGCAACCAGGGATAAAGTCCTTAACCCAGGTATGTGCCCAGATGGGGAACTGAACTGGAAACCTTTCTGTGCATGGGACAACACCCAACCAACTAAGCCACATTGACCAGAGCTACACATCATTTTGAGTTCATGTTGTCACAAACATCCCTCCCCACCCCCCTGCAGTCTTTCCAGAGCACCCCTATCTCTGATGCTGAAAACCTACATCTGCTCCAGGAGCTCACTTGGCCTATTACATATCCACATAACTAATACGTTAATCCTCATTATAGATTAAAGTGGTCTCAGGCTCCCTTAACTTCTTAACCTTCTGACTGCTTACAAGATAATGCATGTAATACGAGTTCAGTTTTTTCATTGTGCAGATGAAGAATCTGCATGACAATTACGCAAGGCAACCTGAAGCCAGGTGACCTCAGGAACAGAGCCCAGCTCATTTGCACGTTCAATCTACCACATTAAGTTTTAATCCAGCACCTTCAAATTGACGTTTCAGAAACCTGCATTTTCAGCATGAACGTATTCAGTGTTGCTGAGACGTAGTCAGTGACACAGGCGTGCTTTGTTCCATGCATTTGGATTTATTTTAAAGGACATGCATTCTCTTTTCACACGAATACTGTTTTCTTCAAAAATTGACTCAGACTGTTGCATTTTCTCCTATTAATGCCAAATCTCTGCAAAATACATCATCATTCAGCTGAAATCATCTTTTTGGACGATGCTTTTCCCATTTCGACTGTCACTGTGACTTAGCTGGGTTATTCCAAACCAGAGTCCTTATCTATTTGTTCAGGTTTTCCTTCCTTCTTATCAGTCGTGTCAGGAGAATGAGATTTTTTTGCATAAATCTCTTTCTGTTTTATGTGATTGCAACATATACTTTATATCTGAGTCCTGTCAGCTTCCCAGTCGATGTGTCCTTTTCTGTCAACAGCGGGATTATATATCACCAGAACAATAAATATGCATTTTGTCAGGTTTTCTATTTTGTTCAGTGTGGTTACCTAATGTTTCCAAATTTGGAAAAAAAAATCTTGCATGGCACTGCTGATCTTTTCATATACAATGTTTGATAGTACAAGTGCTATTTATATTATCAAATGTCATAGTCTATGATAATACAATGAGCTATTCAGTCTCCCTGCCTAAGTATCTTACATTTATATAATGTTTTCTTTTCCAGAGGACATTCACGTGAATTATTTTATCTGCTCATCACAACACCCCATGAGTTAAGCAGACAGAGCAGATGGTGTTAGAATAACCCTCTGACTCAGAGGGGTTATAAGTGAAAGTCACACGTTTAGCCAACCAAAGCCAAAGGGGATGGTACATTTTCTTTTTCAGTAGCAAAATGGTTTTTCCAATGTACACTCCATACTTATCAGACCCATGATGCACCTTGAATTTCATTTTTAAGAATCAATTCTCATTATTCTCTCTGCAGTCTGCTTCCCCACTGCCCCAACAAATATAGATTCATTGCTTACCATGTGTCCTAGTTCTGGTGACATGAATACACTATAGTCATGGTGCTTAGGCAAACAATAAGTATGGATATCTGATTATCAAGTTCTTAGCAAATTAGTGGTGATGAGAAAGATTGCTATAAAAACACACACTATCGATAAAAATTTACAATGGAAACAAATAAAATTACATGGCAGACAAATATTTATCAGTCAGTGTCATAATTTTAGGCAATCTTATAATACTAGAAAACTTTTATCAATAGCTGTTATACGAAGCCACCAAGAAAACTAATCAATAATCATTTTTTATTTTAGAATTCATGGAAACATAATAAAAATGTATATATACTTTCACAGCTGTTTCTATTACATTTTGAAAATAAAATGTATTTTAATAAGCATTGTCTTTATATAGTTATTCAAAGTGTGTATGCATATTTTGGGACACCCTGTATATTATCTATTTTTGATCCACAATATTTAAAATAATAAAAGGTTAAGGCAAAAAGGGGGGAATCTCCAGTTAGCCAGAAAATTTAGCTTAATGCAATAAATTATTTCCCAAAAGTTATGAAAAGCAGAGCTTTTATTCAATGGAAAGGAATCTGAATAACAACAAAATAATAATATGCCACAAGGTAAAACATAATTACACCTTTGAATGAAATATATTTAAAAATGCTCACAGAGCTCAGAAAAGCATTTGTGTGATGGGAAATTGGCACTTAGGAGAGTTTCCAACAAAGTACTGAAGGACAAAGAAGACTCAGATAGACAAATTAAAAAGGAAAACTCAACAGGAGGTGAAGATTGCAGATGCCTCATCAAGAATTTTAACAAATGGGTTGTATATCCAAGAAGTAAAGAGTAAAGAGAACTGGACACTAAGACTGTTCATGTGTAGGAATGATGAAATATAAGAACAGTGGGGGAGTGCTTTTGAAAAGCAAGGTTGATATCCTTTATATTTCAACACTTGGGACTAGGAAATTATTAAATGTTTAATTAATAAAGAACTCATACAATAATAACAGTACTGGAAGGTTGAATATGGCACCACTATTTGGGATAGAGAGAAATTAAATCGGAATAAGGATAGAGGGGAAATAATTGCAAAGAAAAAGCTATTAAATAAGAATATTAATAGCAATCGAGACTTGCAGTTGACAGTTCCAGTGGGAATGAAAAACGAGGAACCATTTTCAACCCATGGGTTGTTCAGAGGTAACCCCGCTGAACTCTCAGAGGAGGGAAGACAGGTAACTTGTCCAAGGGCACACCCCCTAGTTAGTGTTGAAGCCAGAGAGTCCCAATCCTCTGCCCAAGGATAGTTTTTAGGATAACACTTATTTAAATGATGTTTCTTTAATTTTGTTCTAAAATGCATGAGCCTTCAGAACCTGGGCAAGAAGCCAAGAATTTGAGATTTCATTTCCCGATCTAGCCAGAATTGTTTTCTTATTGTCACTTAACCGGACTGCCTGTGCCTCTTTTCTACACCTCTTAAATTAAGATTCTAAGAACATTTCTGCCAGATCATATTTGTTGAAGAGAAATGCCATTCTTCCAAGAATGAGGCCGTGAAAATGTGCTTGCAAATGCAGCCTGTTGTAAAATACACAGAAGTCAGCCAATTTTTTTTTTCACGTTGTGATGAATTTTGGCATGAATATCATGAAAGGAGATGTGTGCTATTCACAAAAATGTGTTTTTCATATATAGAATTTCAATTTGATCTCTAAGGAAACTTAGGTTTCTACTGAGCCAGCAATATATATTTACTTAAAAAAAGATTAGAAGAGGAATATATATATATATATATATATATATATATATATATATATATATATATATAATTAAAAAAACAAAATGGGATTTTCTAGCAACCATTTCCAAACTTTTATCATCTTGAAACACTTTCCATTTTCTCGCACTCTGTGCTTCTCTGTGCATTGAATGTAATGCTGAATTATCAGTGACCTTTTTAGGAGAGCTCAACTGAGCCTGTACCGTTCTCCAGCCCCACAATAACATATATTTAACCTGCTATTTGACAACCCCAACATATTTTATTCTATCTAGTAATTTGTTCATTTTTTAATTTTAATTGGGTTTTGTTTGTATCAACAATAATGTTTCTTCTTGAGGTACTATTTTCCCCCTTTCAGTTTAGCCTCAATTATTTCCAAGCTCCTTCCCCGGGTCTCCCTGTTGGATTATATCTCATTTTATGTGTACCTTTATGCTCTCCTTGGGAAAAACTGTTGTTAGGTTTTATCACTGATTTCCTACCCCCGACTCCCCAGGTCAGCGTGCGAAGTGAATGTTTCTCCGGAATCCTCAAGGTAGTCGTTGGATAAAGTGCAGCACCGATCATCCGAAAGGGGTCAGCAAGATGGACATCGATGGCCTCTCCTCTGTTCTTCAAAGCTGTGGTTTCCCTCAGGTGCTGTGTTCCCTTAATGGAGTTTTCAATTTACTTTATGCTTCTGTCTTTTTGTGAGGTGGAAACAGGGAGTATGAAATAAACAAAAGCAGAGATTCCTGTTAGAGCAAGACTTTGAGACACTGCTGCTACTGAATCCTGCTTTGGTTTCATGTCCCAACTTTTAATATTTGTGCCATATTTCTGGGTTTGATGCTTAATTATCTTGCAAAGTTTAATACAAGGAAAGAGGGGACTTGACAGGTAGACAGAGCAGAGCAATGGAGAATCTCAGAGGAGGTGGGCTGAGACACACAAGCCAGTGAGCAAACGGTGTGCCTGGGTACTCTGTCAGCTGATAACAGGGCCCTGGGCACCTGTCAGGGGATGGAAAATAGACAGGAAAGATCCATAGTCCTGCAAGGTGCACACACAATAATGAATCAAATATATAAACAAACAAAACTAGACAAGAATCAATCACCAGAAGAACAAAAGTTAGAAGAGACCTGAAGAATCTGAGGGTCTCCTATATGAAGAACTTGGGTCCCCTATTTTTGACAGTTCGTGGCCATAGGAACTTTACAATGAAGTCCTCTGAGCAATACTGTCCATCATTTTCTCTCGCCCTAAGGTCAGGATTGACCTAGTGTCTGGGGGCAGTCTAAGTCTTCAGGTGAGTAGAAAAGTCCCAAATGTGGCCAGAAAAGGATGGAGAACTGCCTACCTGGGCACAGCTTGAGAAAAATATTCAATTTATGAATGCAAAGTTGGAGACATCTATAAACTATGGAACAAAATCAGAATAAATGATACCTGTAGTCAAATTAAAAGATGGAAAAATTAAATATTAGAAAATCATTCTAGCCGAAACCGGTTTGGCTCAGTGGATAGAGCGTCGGCCTGCGGACTGAAGGGTCCCAGGTTCGATTCCGGTCAAGGGCATGTACCGTGGTTGCGGGCACATCCCCAGTAGGAGGTGTGCAGGAGGCAGCTGATCGATGTTTCTCTCTCATCGATGTTTCTAACTCTCTATCTCTCTCCCTTTCTCTCTGTAAAAAAAATCAATAAAATATATTAAAAAAAAATAAAAATAAAAAAATAGAAAATCATTCTAGAGTTTCTCTGAGGAAAAATTACAACTACTCTCAATGAGTCTCTATGTTACAAAAGGCTGTTTTGTTGAATAAAACATATGATTCCCTTCAACCCAGCAGTACCTCTAAAGTAGCTGGTCACACCTGTGGTCAGTGCAAGGGGATGAGCACACACAGTCATCTGTGCAGGGTCCCTTGGCCCTACTTCCAGCAGAGCATTGACGGATGTCTTGCAGGTGGGTCTTGACGTTGTCATGAGTCCATGTCTGGGCTGTGTGGTCCTCCAGTTTATCATGAGGTAGACTGTGAGGGCTGAGGCCCACTGGTGCAGGCTGTGGGCTTCCCATAAAGCCTCAGTTTAGCATCGAGATACTCCTTACCAGCTGTATGTATGACCTTGACACTTGGAGCCTCAAGCTCCCAGTCAATAAACTGAGATGCGTACAATGCGCCCTGTGAGGATCAAATGAGACGATGCAAGCAAAGTGCCTGGAGCAAGTTAGTCACAAAATCAAGTGTGGTTCTCCTTACTCTGCATCAGTATGAAATATCTTGATTAAGTATCTGCGCTCTCCCTCGAAATGACAAATGTGACTGCTTTTAAAATTGTGAAGTTGCCTGGAAAATCTGAATAATAACCCTGCCCAGTCTGACACAAAAATGGTACTCCCACTTAAACCCCCATGGACAGCTCCTCCATTTGGCACATCTTATTGCTAACAGGCCTTCCTTGTTGCTCTCTCAATGACTGTGGCCCTTTATGGTGACAGTATGTGATCCTAGCAATAGCTCCAACTATTTGCAGAAGCTGTGCCCTTCCCAGTGACCACATATTGGTGGGAGTATTCTCTTTTTGTGGCAGTCTCCATTTAATACAAATTGGAAATGTTGCTGAGCAATTACTATTTGCCTGGCTGTGTATAAGACTCTGAGGGAACAAAGATAATAAAACAAGCAGAGTTCTAACTCCTCACAGTTAAGTGAGCGGGGCCGACACTATCTGCCTGTAGAGACACAACTAAACTGAGCGTTACCTACTATTTTTTACACAGCAGTCAAGAAGAAATTGGAAAAGACAACTCCATCAGCCCTATCCTGCCATTAATGTCACAGATCACTCTATCCTCCATCTATGTCATTCTGACTATGTGGTTTTTATCCTAGTTTTCTTAAGATGTCTTTTCCATCTGAAGTTTTACTTCTATATTTCAGGTGGGAAAAGAAGTACAGCAAAGCAAGGAAGCTAAGAAGGAAACCAAAATTTTCTGCAAAATGCCCAGCACATAGATTGAATTCTCATTGGTCAAAAGGTGTCACATGGCCACCATGCTGCAAAGAAATCTGGGGACAGAGTGTTGCAGCTAGGCACATGGTTACCCCAGAGCAAACCTGGTTTTCTTTTTCTTTTTTTTTTTTAATATATTTTATTGATTTTTTACAGAGAGGAAGGAAGAAGGATAGTCAGAAACATCGATGAGAGAGAAACATCGATCAGCTGCCTCTTGCACACCTCCTACTAAGGATGTGCCTGCAACCAAGTTACATGCCCTTGACCAGAATCGAACCCAGGACCTTTCAGTCCGCAGGCCGACGCTCTATCCACTGAGCCAAACTGGTTTCGGCAAAACCCGGTTTTCTTAATGTCAGAATGGGTAGTGACTAAGCAACTAGCAGTTACCGTCACATCATACATCACCTTGGTGGAGATAAAGACCTACTAAAAATAGTTGGCCTAACCTGATTCAACAACTCTCTGCATCAACTAACTCTTAATAAAGGGCAGATTCTTGAATCTGTCTGATTGGTTCAAATCCTAGCTCTGACACTTGCTAGCTCTGTGACAAAGAACAAATACTCAATCAGACTGCACCTTAACTTCCTCATTTTTAGGGATAATAGCAATCTCTCTATCATAGCTTTGGTATGGGGATTGGTTAGATAAATATAGATTGAGCATTAAAACACTGAATGGCACTAGTAAGCATTTACTGTATTAGTTCTATTTTATATTAATCAAGCTATCTTTTTGTCTTGCTTTGGTTTCCCACATATTATTTCCATACTGGACAAAAATGAATGGACCATTGATGTGATTAATTCCAGTTGGCTTGGCAGCTATGTCTCCATTGTCTTTTAATCCATTTACTCCTCTGGCATAAATCTGTTTAGTATGAATGAAATAACAGGGCACTTGAGGAAACAAAACCAATCTATGCTACATGAAATTGCCGACCCTGCAGAGCTGAAAAACCAGGTTCCCCGCAGTTAGAAGCAACCTATAAGATGTGGCCTCTGAAGTGGCAAGAATAATAATGTGCATATCGCTCCTCTCTTTTCAATTGTGAGGATCTCATATTCTTTTTATTATACCTTATTATTAAAAACACTTAAGAGGTCTTAGTTAACACTGTCTTCAAAAGACTCTTTAAGACCAAAGACACACAATAAGCAAGATGGGGCCAATTCTGCAATGAGTCTGGCTCTACCACTGACCTTCTGTTGGGCAAAATACAGTCCCTTCCTGGGTCCTTAACTTTTCTGAGAGCACAGAATACCCATAGCAACACTTGGCTGCCAGGAACTTCACCCTGATCATACTCATAGCAACTTTTTTACGGCATTACAGTTGCACAACACTAAACCTATGTCTCTTCTTAAGCCCAAAGGATTATTGGCAAGTGAGTTAGTAACTGGAAACAACAGTGAAATGTGTGTGATTTTTTTTTTCTCTTTGGAGTTTGGCCTGAGCTTTTAGATACTTGAATTAGGTGCCTTTGTTTGGAAAAATCTCAGTAACTAATTCCGAAGCAAATATCATATATGCAAACTGCAAATTGTATATCTTATGGAATTCCAGTCTGAACTACTAATTATCAGGGAAACTTTCTCTTCCTTACCCCTCTTTCATAGGTGGGAGGCAATATCTTTCATGGGTATTACTGGTGCATAGATGGGGTAATTCTTCATCATTTGGAATACATGGTCCTCACCCACTAAGTATCAGGTAACTATTGCTGTAAAAATGAACTGTTACAAAATTCAGTAGAGGAAAATAATAAACATTCACTCTCAGGCACTTGAAGGTTGGTGCTGGTGTCTCTGCTCATCTCCGAAGGGCCTACTTATCTGTCTGATGGTCACATAGGGTCTCTACTCCTGATGGTCTCTCCTGGCTCAGCTCTGCTCCATGTGTGCCTCATCCTTCTCCTGGAACCAGAGGGCTAGATCAAGTATGTCCTTTTTTTGAAAGAGGCAGAAGTACTAAAGACATCAAAACACAAATCCTGGCTAGTAGGAGCTAGCACTTCCAAACATCTGCCTCACTGTATGAGCCATAACCTGAAATAGTTAATAAGTCAGAAAGACAAAACAATAAACATGCAGAAGTTTTTCATTAGCTTCCATGAAAACATGGAAAATAATTTAGCCCTAACCCAAGATGCTATAAACTCTTTAAATTGACAAAATAGAAAGGAACTAAAAATTGTGAGCTTTTGTTTAGGCTCACAAATTCATCACAGCATAACAGAGACTGGTAAAACCTCTTCCAGCACAGAAATACAGCTAGCATGCATGGGAACAGTGTGAAATTTCACCAGGGGCAGGAGCCTGCCTGGACCAATAGGCCCATGTCAGCCTGTGGTAGAGGCCAGAGGTGTGTGTGTAAAATGCAAATCAGATCTTTTTACTCTTCAGCTTCAACTCATTCAGGCCCCTCCCCACCCTCACCCCACCATTGCTTTTAGGCTAGGTCTTCCTCTGCTCTAATTACAGTCACAAAACTCAACAGGAGTTAGTGAGCCTGCCAGCTTCATATGCTTTTGAACACAAGTCACAATAGCCTCCCTTCAATTACTCAAAGTCACTGTGCTGTTTATGGCCTCAGGGCCTCTGATTGGAATTCTCACTGCTGCTGGAATACATTTCCTCCAATATCACTTCAAGACCTAGAACTTCCTGATCTCCTTGTCAAAGGTCCTTACCCCTTCCTCCATGTCACTGTGGCAGTGATATTTGAATTGAATCTGAGTTGAATGATGCATCATGTAAATTTATTAAAAGCCACCTCCACCCAATAAAAATGCATTGCTACAAGAGCAAGGACAGTGATTTTCTTGCTCACTGCTATGGCCTGGCTCCTATGATCTGAGCGCATTCAGTGAAGGTAATCAATAAATGTGTGTCAAGTTAATGAGTGAATCAATGGGTCAAAGACCAGAAAGCAACAAATTACAGGTAATAAGGGTGCATCTGATATAAAAATCAACTGTCCTAACACAGGATGGGGAACACCATTTTCACAGTAGTAACTGTTAACGCTGACCTGGCTTGGAGAAAGCTAGAATTCATTTCATGTCTGGAGGAGTGTTCTATGCCAGCAATTATCGAACTCATAGTCTTCCAAAGGGATTGTGCATAGATCTTATCACACCTGGAATAGCATAGAAAAAAATTCCATTCTTCCCTTCTAGGTTCTTTGGCTGGCCTCATTAAACTGACAAAAACCAAAAAAACAAAACAAAAACAAAAAATTAATAGCAGAAAAACTAATTTGGAATGTGTGTGAGCCCCATAAAATCTGAGACTCCAAGGCTGTCCGGCAAGGCCTTGTGGAGCTGAAGACAGGGGGTGGGGCCTGGGGCTTCAAAGGGAGGAAGACAATTCACAGGAAGATGAGAAGAGCAGATGTTTGGTGAACAAATGTTTGCCAGGCCTTGCAAAGGACTCTTTCTGATAAAAACAAACAAACAAACAAACAAAAAACAAACAAACATCCAGTGGCACCAGCTCTTCCTGGTAAGGCCCCCCTATCATGTATATTATATACACAAGAAGCTTTCCTTGAGTCTGCTGGATCTTCCTTCACTGAAGCAAAGCAGAAAGGGTGATGTATTTCACAGAGTGATAGCTGAAACATTGGTAGATATCTGAATGCTTATCTGTATATCTGAAGGGCTACCATGGTAAGGGAATTTTGTTTTATTTTTTCTTGCTAAAGAAGAATACGGTAAATTTCTGATTCAAGAGGGGAATAATATTAAATAAAACAAAACACACAAATAATCAGCCCAGCTGGTGTAGCTCAGTGGTTGAGTATCGACCAATAAATCAGGAGGTCACAGTTTGATTCCTGGTCAGGCCCCATGCCTGGGTTGAAGTCTAGATTCCCAGTGAGAGGTATGTAGGAGGCAGCCGATCAATGGTTCTTTCTCATCATTGATGTTTCTATCTCCCTCTCCCTCTCCCTCTCCCTCTCCCTCTCCCTCTCCCTCTCCCTCTCCCTCTCCCTCTCCCTCTCCCTCTCCCTCTCCCTCTCCCTCTTCCTTTCCTTCTCCCTCTCTCTTTCTCTTCCTCTCTAAAATCAATAAAAATAAAAAAAACAAATAATCAAAGTTATCTATTACCTTCTAGGGTGTTGTGGTCCTGTCTCAGGAAGATTGAAAGCAGAGGACCAGGATCAAGGGTGGAAAAGGATCTTGGAGGAAATGAGCTCTGATAGATTTATTTTTTCTGAGAGTCATCTTAATTTGATATAAGAAATGTCAATAATTCTTAAAATTCCCAAGATCACAATAGAGGACTGGACAGCACACTAAATCACTGTACATGTACATAATTTGCATGCCCCCCCTCCCTGCCATGTGCTATTTAGAAAGAAAAATTTATATTTTAAACAAACATCAGTATTAAAAATTTGTTTGCAGAGGTAAGGCATTTGTATACTTTACAGGGTTCACTCTATATCTCAATTAATGCCATTTCAGATTTGACATTAAAAAACAAAGTGTTCCAGTTCTGTTTGAGGAACCTTCTGCACATTTTACCATTACGGGAACACTATTTTGAACTCCGATGCCCTTACAAATGGAGATTTCCCTTAGAAATGTAAGTGTCTCTTCCAAAAGGGTAACTTCAAATCAGTTTTCAGAGCTTTTGCTATGTCTGCTATTTCTTAAAAATAACCATCTCAAAAAAAAATCTTTATGCCAAAAATGTGTATTTTGGGTTGGCATAATCCACTCCCTTCACTATTCTCTTCCCATTATTTACAGTTAACTTAGAGGGATGCCAAGTTTTTTTATGGCATATTTAGCTTTAGATGATTAGTACACACTTTGACTTAAAACGTCATAATTTTAAGGGATCAGAAATGGGAAAATACCAACAAAAATGAGGACAAACTTCAGAAGTACAACTTTTAGAGAGTATGCCCCAAGGATCAGGCAGGCATCTAATTAGTTGCTTTGGAATGTGTTTATAGGAAGGACTTGACCCCCTTAACTTGACACCTGACACCTGAGAAAGGCTCTTTGTAGCAGGTGTTAGACTCTCCCACTCAAAGCAAATGGCAAAAGGCTACCACCTACTACAACTCCTTATGCACATATTCCTGAAGACTGTGTGATAGTCTCATAACCTTATGGTGGCTTCAAAAGAATATTGGTTCTTTCATCAAGTAAAAAAGAAGACTGGTTTAGAATCATGGTTTTCAACAGGTGTTCTATCAAGCCCTTGGGTTTCAAATTTATATATCAATATTTCTGATGAGTACATGTGTTTACTGGGGGAGATGTTTCTCTCAGAGCTGCTAGGCTTCCATGTTTCTTAGATTAGGGCTAATATAGGGTTTAATCAGGGAGGGAATCTAGCTTTTATTCATTTGAAAACCACTGCTTTAGAATCAACTATTCTACAGACTTTTAAAAAATATAATCTGGCTTTGTTCCAACCTCATGAGGTACTTGAAAACAGGTGTATTTTATTTTCATTTATCTCACTCTACTGTGAGATTATGTTATTTCATTAACTTGCTTTAAAATTAAATTAATTGAGGTTTAATTAATAGTAAAACTCACTTAAGGTATTTAAAAACTATTTTTGTATTGTTTTGTTTTTGGTTAGGGCATGTGGAATCTACAGATCGCAAATAAAACATTTCAAGAGTACACATCAATAAGATTTTATATGGATGTAGGAGGCACTTGATAACTCTTGATTTAAAAGTTTTATATATGACTATTATTGTTGATGAAGGGTAGTAGAATATACCACCCTCAAAATGTGCCAATTTGGCATAAGGATGACTTTGAGCTAAAGGCACTTAAAAAACAGCAGATGCAAGAAGAGTGCTCTAATCTCACCTTTTCTTCCTGAAACAGGAGATAAACACTCTCATGTGAAGATGCCCTCCTGCATCAGGAAAACAAAACAAAACATTCTTCTACGGAGAGTCTAAGCCAAAAGAATTTTGTACAAACAGACCTTGTTAATTTTTATCTCCCTTTAGCCTCCTGGTATATTTATATTAAATAGCTCTCCAGATAAAAGATGAAAATTGTCTTTCCCATAATTGTCTCTGTTCAACCTAGTATAAACATTTAGGGTTTAACTTACATAAATTTTTATGCTTTCCTCCTATTGATCTGTCTTATGTTCTTTACATTTTCAGGGTAATTAAAACACCCTAAGAAGGTAGAGGTAAAAATCTGTCTCCCCGACATTGCCATATTGTATGGTGAGGTTATGTAAGAACTTGATTATTCACTTTTTTCATGTATTCATGTGAACCTAGTGTTATATTCTGGCAAAAAAAATTGATCCTAGCTGTAGTCAGATTCTTCCCTAACCTTCATTCAGAGGTGTTAGAGCCATTGTTTATTCCAGACACTTTCCATAAGAGGATACCAACTTTTACTTCTCCCTGGTCAACTTCCGAAATCTTCCCTTGATCAACAAGTTGGCAAACTTTGTCTCTTGCTGCAGAATTAAATGTCCATGTCTGCTACACACCTTTAAAAATCCTGGTTGGAATGAAAATAAAATTAAGTAGAAGCAGTGCCTGAGAAATATGCAAGTTTCTATCTTGGGCCATTCTATGCAAATAGATTCAAGAGGAATATAGAAGATAAAAAGCCAAGAGCTGAAATTACTATTCACTGTCTCTCCTTCTGTCCACATTGGATAAATTTAAAATGAAGCAGAAGTGAAGAGAATAAAATGAGAAGACATGAGGGTAAGAAGACCTGTATGTATATGGGATGAAGACAGGAACGGGTGTTCCTTGAGCAACTGGAATGCTGGCTTAAGTTAGCTCCAATACGGTGTTAGATCTACTGGTTTCCTGCTGGTATTGATGTCCAACAAATAATGCAATTGAATATAGTGATTAATACTTCATCTTTTTTGTGTTATTGTTGCTGCAGGTCATAGTGGTATTTTACAGAGTCCCATTATCTATGAGTATGTTGATGGAACTGCCATCAGTTTAAAATAGAAGGATTTCAGGAAGTTTATTGACACATGGTAATAGATAGGCTCTAGTTCTGACACTTAACTGTCTCTTAGGGTCAGACAGGTAGTAAAAACAGTACAAGAAGTATGAGGTGATGGATATCATGATAATAATGAAGATTCAGCCAAGTGGGCAAGGCATGTTTTGCAAGAACTATAGTGATTTTCTGTTAGCTTGCAGACAAATCACCTTTCAAGTTAAACTATCAATTTATTCCAACTTCTCTTGCAACAGAAAAATAAAATACTCAGGACAACATTCACAAGTCCTGGATGTCTGGTTTCTGAGAGAGCAATTAATGACAAGTGTAACTCTTGAAGGATGTATTCATTTAGCAATTATTGGATGAGTACCTATAATTATCAGGCACTGTTCCAAAAGCTGAGGACACTACAGAGAACAAATTAACAAAAATCCTTTCAACAGGAAATTTATGTTCTAGTGGGAAGAAACAGACAATTAACAGAATAAATATATAAAACACACTGTATGTTAGATAGTTGAAGGTAAGCAAAATATACCACCCCAAAATATGCCTCTTTGGCACGAGGATTATCTTGAGATGGTTATTTTAAGAAAGAGCAGACGCAGGAGAAGCTCTGAAAACTGAGTAGGAATTACCCTTCTGAAAGAGATGTTTACATTTATTAGAGAAATCCTAATTTGTAAGGGTATCTCTTTCTCTATATAAGGAAGAGTAGAAAGACAATATCCAGAAACTGATATCAATGGAGAAGGCATTGACCTCAAGCTGCATGACAACCTTATTTTGGTTTACTGTGCTTTCTCTGATCACCTCCCATAACTGTCTCCCTCCACCACCATCTTTTTTTGTGTGTGTCTTTATCTGGGGATGGTATTTAAGGTGGTAGATTGGGTCATTTGGGGCATTTACTCAGTTTTCCTGGTTATGCCCCATGTATACAGAAAGTATACATGTTATTAAATGTCTGATTGTTTTTCTCCTATTTATTTGTTTTTTTTTTTGTTTTGTTTTTTTTTTACTACAGGAGGGGTTTCAGCCAGGAACCTAAAAGGGTAGAGTGAAAATTATGTTTTTTCTCCCTTACCTGAGAATTATGAGGTAAAAACAAACAAATCAGCCAAAGAGGACAGGAAGCTGAGGAGTATGGTTTACATTTTATATAATGGCGTAAGAAAAGGTGTCTCTGAGCAGCAACATTTTAATAAAGGCATTTAGGAACTTAGGGAGTGAACACGTGGGTGTTGGGTAAGAGAGGTTAGACAGAGAATAGCAAATGCAAAGGCACTGAAGTGCAAGTCAGAATTCTTTGCATTGCTGCAAGTTCACTGGGAATAAATCAAAGTGACCAGATGGAGTCAAAATTATCTCTATCTTATAGATAAAAAATGAGAAACAGTGGGTTTAATTCATTTGCCCAATTTCACAGAATAGTATCAGATACAGGTGGGACTCAGACCTTGGATTTATAACACTGAAATTCAATTTCTTTAGTGCTTTGCTCTATGATTTCCACATAATTCAAGAATTGGAGTCTTTATTCTCTTCTCCATGTGCCAAATAAAATATCATAGAATTCCACCAACATAGGCATCTTTTTAAGCAATGCTTTCTCTTGTACTAGTCATATGACATATTTCAAATTCAGAAAGAACAATAACTCCACCAGGTTTGTGATCACTGTGGGCAGTCAGAGGTTGGTGATTGCTCTGCATTTTGTCTCATCTATTTTTCTTACCTCAGCACATTGTTTCACAGATGAATTTAAACTTCATTTCATATGAAGCATAGACTGTGTGCAGTTTCTGTCTGTGAGATCGCCAGCACTTCTACTATTTTGAAACTATATCTTGAATAGAGAAACCCAGAACTCTCACTTTCTTTTTCATTTTACCTTCAAGCTCAAGATGTCAAGACGAATATTGTGGGTAAATAAAGGCATTGGATTCTTCATGAGGACCTATTAATGGACACTGCTTGCATTCCATGTGCTGCAGAGAATCTGGAGAATCTACTAGCAATGGACCAGATGGCCACTGTTTCCCTCAGGTTGACCAAACTGTAGGGGATCCTGAATCCAAGCATTTACTTTACAAATATTATATACATTTTTCTTTATTCCTATTTTTTAATGGCTCTTGACCCCTTTACACCCTAGAAACGTCTTCCTGAAGGACCCAGGAATTATCTCATTAAATGTGAGCCCCAAGGAAAAGAGAGCCCCCTTTTCCTAGTCTCTGTGGGAAGGCAGGATCCTAAGTCAATGGGCACAATTAGCGAACACAGATGGTGTAATCACATGAAAAACCTGTACTGATTGGACTAGCTTGAAGTGCTGACACATCCCCTTGCTCAGCCCCTCTGCTGCTCACACTGCAATCTCTCATCCACACTGTTGCCTCCTCTTGAACTTTAATGATTCATGATAAAATTGGGCCTGCAGGGATCATCCACGATAAAGTTCCCATCTCACTGTCAGCTGATTAGCAATCTTAATTCCATCTACGCCTTCATTCTCGTTGACCACGTCACATATCATATTCATAGATTCTGGGGATTAGAATGTGGACATCTTTGTGGGGGAGGGCATTCTTTGCCTACCAGCATATTCTACAGAGTTTCTTTTCTTTTTTTGAATAATGCTGAATTAGTAAAAAAAATAAAATAAAATGACACACATTTGTTTTTCAAATGAGGAGAGTACAGCCTGA
This sequence comes from Plecotus auritus, assembly GCF_963455305.1. Classification (NCBI taxonomy): domain Eukaryota; kingdom Metazoa; phylum Chordata; class Mammalia; order Chiroptera; family Vespertilionidae; genus Plecotus; species Plecotus auritus. The sequence goes on from NC_137782.1 coordinate 49,019,045, forward strand.
GTTCAAGGCTTACAGTCAAGTATTTTTCCAGGTAAAGAGAACTACCTGTCTCTCAGCAAGTCAAAAGATCATAGTTTCTATTTGGTTTCCATGAACATCAAACTCTATTTTGACATAAATGCTGTTTTGACCAAATAGACACAACTGTTATTTTTACTATAACTTGGCTTATAAAAAGCTCCCAAATTCACTTAGCTATTACCAATAAAATTTTAAAAAGTAATTTAAAGCAGCTATGGAAAGATAATAGTGTTTTTTTCTGGTTATAATAATGATCAAAATTACTGATAATGCTACTCTAATTATTCCATCATCAATGGTACCTACTATTAGTAGTTCAGATTTTTTTTATAGATACTAAAAGAGAAAACAATACAAAATCATATTAATATCACATCGCTCCAAATTTATACTGATTTCTTCTGCCTGGCAAGCTTTCCTTTCCAGACCATGTTTATGAAAGTGTGTTCCATTATTCATCTTTCATTAATACTTCCTGGCCATGAGATCCCTTATATTATTTTATACTCTCATTCTTTCTCTCTTTAGGAATACATTTTAATTTAGAGTTTCTCCAAGATGCTATTCCACTGGTGATGCTCTGTTTATACACATTTTTTTTAACCTATCAAAGGTCTTTAAGTAAGGTCCCTTTAAATAAGGTCCCTTATTTTTAGCAGAGATCCTAGAACACAGGATCTCTATTTGTTGAATTAAATGTAGAAAGTAAACTCAAAATGTATTTTGGTTGATCCCAGATTTGATTAATCTGTGTCTAAAATTGTTACTATTGAGAAGGTTAAGGAATTTCCCATTTTACCAAATTCTTAATTATGGTTCTAAACCATTTCATGTTCTTTTTACTTTGCTCCTCACCTAGAAAAGTTGACTAGTCCTACCAATCTAAAGACAAATGCTTAAATTTTTAGTTTAAAACTTCTGGACTTTAGTACATTATAAAACTAACAGGAGAAAATAAGCACTTAATTGCTTTTATAGGCAGTCTTAGGATTCCAAAAATAAATTTTACCAGATTCAGAATGATCTATGAAAGATTTTCTGTAACCACAGTTGTAATTAACATTTTGTTATAAGGAACCAATCTGGGATTTATATGCAGTTTAAAAAAAAAAAGGAGAAGAAGAAGAAGAGGATTGGCTACTAGTATAGCTGAATTGACTGTAAGTAGGTTTGGCAGAGTTGGCAATCCCAGGCTTGGAGTGGACATAATAGTAATTAAGTGTAGTGGAATTAGCAGATCAATTAAGGGAAGAATAAAATTTTAAGCATGGTATTTTATCAAAACTTATTTGAATTTTAACAACTGTCCTCAACTTTATACAAAAATAACTTGGGAAGCTGAAGTTCATATATAGAGATTGAAGAATTGTTCCCGAAAGAATTAGAAACAAAATAAAAAATTTAAGACTTCATAAAAAGAATCTGACAAAAATAGTTTTAAAGGACAATGTAATAATCTTACAGGTGTAACTCTTCTAAGATTTATAGTGCTTCTTATTCTCTCTGATTGACTCTTGACTCTCTTGTCATGTATCTGTGTATTTACTCAGACACTATTTTTGGGTGAAAATAATTTATGAGTATGAGAGGACTTAGAAAGAAGGAAAAGAAAAAGAAAGATGGGAAGATAATGAGAGAGAATGTGTGTGTGTCGAGAGAGAGAGAGATTTTTAGTGTTTCAGCAGTCTAAATATGAGTCATTTGGATTGCTTGCAAATTGTGTCACATCCAACAAAAGCAAAGACTGTGTAGCTTAGAGGCATTTTCCCTTCTCCATTTTGTCTGTAATTCTTAAAATGCAAGGTTTTATATCTAACCAAAATATTGCACTCTGATAAAAATGTATTGAAGTGAAATACAAGCTAAGATAATGTGATTGAAAGCTAAAATAAAGTTAGATGCAGAAGTCTTTAGTGTTAGTACATTTTGAGTTATTCAATGATTTCCAAAGAAGGAAGAAAAAATAGCAAAATTATCTCATTTGGCATTACTCTTGAGTTGGCTGCCCGTCTATAAAATATTCATTTCTGACTTAGACTTTCTCTTACTAATTTTCCAAGTTTCTGGGAATAGTTAGCAGATAGACATGTAGAAGCTCTGTTTTCTACTAGAAACATAACTTAAGGCACTTTAAGATTCCAGGCAGACATTTCTCTCTAATAAATCAATATGACATGTGCTTCCCAATTAAAGAAAAATGGGCATTATTTCAGAATGGCAAACAATAATAATTGCAAGGGAATCTATATTATGATCCCCATGTTAAATAAATAAGGCCTGGTAATAAATATAATAATACTGTAGATTGTGGATTCTTTTCTCTGTTTATTTACAAAGGGTTTATCTCAGTGATGTAAATAAACTTTTCAATTTGAGCTTCTCCTGGGGATCCAAACATTTTCACAAAGAAAGAACAGCTGTCCCAAGCACTAAGTGACTGTGCAGTTAGCTACAAGTCAAAGCACCATAAAACCGCTGTAGCGGAAAACAATTTTGTGAATGCTCCCGGAGTAAGGTACTTTGAAGGGTGCATTAATATGTATTTATCTTTCATCATACCTCTGGTTGCCTCTTCTGGGGTGGTTCTTTTAGTGATTGATCCATCATTACATTCCACCTGGCCCCCAGCCACTAATTTATCTAAAATTGTTTACTATCATCTGTAAACATAGGGGAGCATAAACACACACACACACACACACACACACACACACACAGAGCTAGCCTGTAATTTCACTAGTAAATGCTATACATAGATAATCAGAGACACGGAGTGAACTGATATGTCAACAAAGCGAATGATATTTACCCTAATGAATTATTAAGAAACACATTTACTTTTCTTGGGAATTATTACTCATCAAGAATTGTTTATGGAAGAGCTTTGAAAGTGATGTAAGCATGGTTAAATAGTGGAGATTTCACCAGAAGCTTTAAAAAGATATCTTGGAATTTTTTTTTAAACCTTAGAGCGACCCACAGGTTGAGAACCGCTAGCAGGATCGCCTAAGACCATCGGAAAACACAGATATTTACATTACGATTCATAACAGTAGAAAAATTACAGTTATGAGGTAGCAACGAAAATAATTTTATGGTTGGGGCTCACCACAACATGAGGAACTGTATTAAAGGGTTGTGGCATTAGGAAGGTTGAGAACCACTGCCTTAGAGGTATATGGTTTAAACCACCTTTATAGAAATATTTTACAGGAGAAAAGGATAATTTTAAAATTCGCTAAGAATGAAAAGACTTTTTGTTACCACTTCTGAAAATTTTGTCTGCCCCTCCTTTCTTTACTAGAGGAAAAGAGCAAGGGAAATGAGCTTTTATGACTTTTCCAGAATTTTAGAGTAGTTTCTTCCAGAACTGAGATCATGCCCTAGTCGTATTTCCATTTAGAAAAACCACAAACATTTTAATGCCTTTCTCCACACATGAATTTTAATGGAAAACAGTGTCAAAAGGAAAGGAGGCTTTCATGTAAGCTGTTTGAGATGGCCATGAGCTAAATTTCATGGTGTTTGCAGTAACTCTTAGAAATTGCTCTTTGAATTTGGCCTAAAGGACTCTAACATTTAATTAATTAATAATAACTTTTAAGGAGAGGAGTGTAGAAATAAATCCCTCCTCTGCCAAGGAAATTACAACTAACATACCTCACATAACCAGACATGCCTGACTAATACCCATATTTGGCTCTTGAGTCAGGAGATAGGTCACTTGTGTTTTGGAGTGGGAGAGGTGGGAAAAAGGGTCGTCTGTGCCCCTGTCACACTATACTGCCACCCTATTCCACCCGATGCTGTCACTGAGATAAAAATAACCCTGTGATGTTCATATCCCAATTGCACCTCTCTAAGGTTTTCAAATCTCAAACGATAGCATTCAACCTTCCTCTCTATATCGCTGTGGATCTGGTTGGTCTGGTGGCTAAAGACATCAATTTTTTTAATCATAAATGTATAAAAAACAATAGTCAAGACCATTTCCCTATTATATGCTTATTACTGCTTTTTACATATTTTTATGCCTTGCAATACAAACTGTTTAATTTGGAAATGGAAAAGAAGACATTTGTGCATTCCTCAGCAAGTTAAAGGACGCTCAGCAGTTAATACTCTGGTCAGATAGAATCAAGATTGATGTGGTAGCTGGTTAACCATCCCCCTCCCAGTGCCCCCTCCTCAACATGCACAGACTGTGGCAGTGGAAAGGGGGAATCCCAACTCACACTTGTTTCATAAAAATGTATGGCTATGATGGTGCTATGTAATTTTGATTATTACTTTATGACACCATTCACTTTCTATTATAAATAATGAATTAACTGTATTATCCTTTATAAATGTTAGACATTCTGGCAAGTTGCAGAACTTACAGATTTTTTTTTCATTACAAGGTGTTCAGAAAGTAATGTCCATTCATCTCACATCAAAGTGTAATGGGGACTGTGCTCCATGGGCCACACACCTGAGGACATCTGACCAGCGCTCCTGATGCAGGTGCCCAGGCAAGTTTCCTTACCAGTTGGAAGATGTGTCAGTAGTTAGACCTGGGAGATCTGGGAGTCAGGAATGGTTGTGCAGCCCATATTGAAGCTGAGCTACATACAGAGTTAAACATAGGTCAAGTGCGTATTCCACCACAGATCCACAAATGAGAATCTGCTGAGGGAGCCATGAGCTTATCTGCTGAAATTTGACTTTCACTAAATACCCAGAATAAAATGGGGTGAAATTCACAAAGAAAATTTATGAGGCAAACTAATAAAAGATTTGCTCTCTGCTAACTTTATACCAGAGGGGAATTGAACATTTGTTTTATAGACATCTTGCATGAAGGTTTTCAACGTCAAAGCAATCAAGTATAAGACCGCCCAGTTTCTAATTACAGACTGATCCAGGGGTTTTCTTTCAATAAAATAAGGAAGGTTATCTTTATCAGAAAATGTTGGCATTTTAGAGCCTAGCAGAAGTCATAGGTTCATCTAACCTAATTCCATTATTCTACATGTAAGGAAGTGGAGGTCAAGGGGGGGAATGACTTGCTTTATACAGCAGAGAGAGAAGCATTAGAACCAAACTTAGAACCTAGGATATCAATTAGTACATGTGTGCCATGAAATAAATAAAAAAAGTTTAAAATTGCTACCCGAAAGCATTTGTGCTTGGCGTGGCACCATTTTTTGGTGAATGCAGCAAAGCTTTTGGAGCACCACTACATTTCTGCCCTGAGAAGTGGCAAATGACACTCCATGACACTATCTGTTTTGTGCCCTTTCATAAAAAAATATTTTCAAAATAATTTTGTGGACCCAAGTATCTAATACTTTTTTTAAAAAAATTCTCCCTGGAGGATATTTTTCCATTCATTTTTAGAGAGAGGGAAAGAGAGAGGAAACATCCACGTGAGAAAAACACATCGATTGGTTTCCTCCTGCAGGAACCCCTACCAGGGCCCAGGCAGGGGAGGAGTCTGCTACTGAGTTATGTGCTCTTGCTGGAATTGAACCTGGGACCCTTTGGTCCATAGGCCGATGCTCTATCCACTGAGCCAAACTGGCGCAGGGGTGGGCAAACTTTTTGACTCGAGGGCCACAATGGGTTCTTAAACTGGACCGGAGGGCCGTAACAAAAGCATGGATGGAGTGTTTGTATGAACTAATATAAATTCAAAGTAAAGGAGCGGAGGGGAGAGCAAGAGAACCGGATAGAACAGCCGGATCCGGCCCGCGGGCCGTAGTTTGCCCACGGCTGGAGGGCATCTAATTCTTTTTTTTTTTTTTTAAAAAAAAAGCTAGGTCCTTTTTATGTAACTTGGATTTGAAAATACTATACTTTTAAAATTATTTATGGGAAACACATTCTGCTGAGATTAAAAATGTAAGACTATTCCAGCTTTATGCCTCACAACCTGTAATTCAGTGTCACTGGAACTAAAAAAAAAAAAAAAAAAAAGGAGCTTTGAATAGATATTAATTAAATCCATCAGATCTTGATATATTTACATGTCACAAATGTTTCTGGAGCATTTTGTGTGAAACAGTGCAGTAGGCAAAGTGGGAGATTTAGAATAAAGGTAGAGACAATTAAATTCAATGATAGATCTATGCAATCTAATGCAGAGATGAGCACATATAAAAATGATTCTAATTCAACGGGTGCTGTCACATCTGTTAGATAATGGATGCAAAAGCCTTACTATGGGAATAAAGGGGAAGGTGAGCCTATTTCTAAGGAATGCTTGGTTAGAGGAAATATTAGGAAATGTGGAGACTGTCTGACAACAAGAAAAAATAGAGGTAAGTCATTATATAGAAAAACAAAAAACACAACATGAGCAAAAGCCAAAAAAAAGACCAGATATGTCTGTGGACAGTATAGAAATGTGTGTGTGCTGAATACAGAAACAGAGGTAAGATCAGAATTTTAAATGGGTACTTACATATTTAAAAACTAACTCTTTTTGCAGGCTAAAGAGTTTGTGCCTTATTTTTATTGCTAGTAGGAGAGAAATTTGATCAGATTTTTGATTTAAACAAATTTATTATATGAGAAAAAGGATAAATTAAGTTTTATGAATAATAGTGATGGGGAATAATTTTATTAATCCATCTACACATTTTGAACAATTATTTATTGAGTGGCAACTTTATGTCAGGCAGTGTTCTAACCCTAAAAATAGGGCAATGAACAAATCTAAAATATCCTCAGAGATCTCATATTTGTGGAGCTAGATAATCAGTATAATACTACTAAATGATTAATTGTACAATAGTAATTTATATAATAATAACTTATAATAACATATAATATGTAAGTATAACAAAAATCTATAATAATAAAAGGGTAATATGCTAAATAGACCAGACGTCCTTCTGTACAGCATTCCTGACAAAGCTGGTGCCAGAGGGAAGCCCGGGTCCCGGGTGCCTGCTGGCGGCCAGAGCAAAGCCAGCCTGGGTCCTGGTTTCCTGCCAGCAGCCAGAGGGAAGCAAGCCTGGGTCCTAGGTGCCAGAGGGAAGCAGATGCCAGAAGCCAGGGGAAGGAAGGCCTATTCTTGCATGAATTTCATGCATCAGGCCTCTAGTAATAAAATAATCATAATAAAAGAGATACATTAGAATGTTATAAGCACAATGGTTAAAAGAGTAAAATTAAAAAAAATAATTAAAAAATATTGAGTTTTGGGATGGAGTGGGCAGATACAGGATATATAGAAAGAGTGATGCCAGAGACAAATCTATGATTTGGCCTGAACAATTGGAAGGATGAAATTGTCAGGAACTAAAATTGGGAAGTCTGCAGTGAGAGCAGATTTGGGGTACAAAGATCAGAATCTGGTTTTGGTCATTTGTTTTATACGTCTACTAAAAATCCAAGTTGAAATGTTGGGTGAGTAGATTAAGGTGTCTGGACTTCAAAGAAGAAGGACAAGCTGGAGATTTAAATGTAGGGTTAATTAACCTAATTATGTCAATTAAAGCCATGGGACCAGAAGAGCTCACCAGGGGAGTGAAGGTAGACAGAAATGAGAGAAGGCTCAAGAACGGTGTCTACTGGTAGGTGCACTCCAAGACTAACACAGTCAGGAAGGTGGAGAACAGGCAGAGAGGTGAAGCCATGACCACCCAGTGAGGAGGAAAACCAAGTGAGCTGGTGTCCTGGCATAGTGAAGAAAATGCTTCCAGGCGAAAAGAGTTATCCAGTGTGTCAAATTCTGCTAAGGGTCGAGTGAGAAAACAACTGAGAGTGAATCATTGAACTTAGCAAAATAGAGGCTTCTGTTGACTTGGACAAGAGCAATTTGGGAGAATAATGGGGATTAAGCATCATTAAAGTAGATTTTTAAAAAGATTCAGTATGTATCATTTGCACGAGACAGTCCAAGTTTATATAGAACTTCAATAATTATTAATTGCATTTCCTGTTATTTTATTCCCACTAATATAATGATTACACAATGAATTAAGTCATCACCTTAAATAAAGATGGAAGGAAATAAATGGGAGACAGCAAACACAAACTTAAAGTTTTGCAGAGAATAGGGAAATAGCTAGAGAGGACTTGGGTCAAGAGGGAATCTTTTATTTGTTTCTTACGGAAGTAGAATTTACTGAAGTGTTTTATGGACAGACATGTTCATGAAGGAAAATCTGATTGCAGGGCAGAAATAAGAGAGAAATCTGGAGCACTGTCTTTTGGTGGAGAAAGGATCTGGTGCACAAATGGAGGGCTAGCCTTACGGAAGCACTACTGACCTTTAGCAAAGATAGAGAAGGCAGAGAAAATTTATGAGCTGAAACAGGAAACCCACTCAGGACCTAGAAGTGAGGGTGGGGTAAATGGTTTGGGGACATAAGAGGAGAGGAGAAGCGATTCAGTATCGAGAAGATAGTAAAGGTGAAGTGGCATCAGGAAATAGAGGAGCATTGGCAGTCAGCACTAAGGGCCAGTTTTGTCCAGACTATGAATTACACGGAGGATTGTCACCATAGCTCAGGTCAAATAACAAATGAAACAAAAGAGTTAATAATGTAGCAAGGAATCTAATCACTTACCATGTAGATTTTGAGGATGCTGGAGAAGGGGAATCAAAGATCCCTCCAAGGCTGTGATAAAAAAAAAAAAAAATGGTGGACCCTTTATTTAAAATTAAGGGAAGAAAAGTCCTGGGTGAGATTACAAATTAAGTTTTAATAAAACTTACTTTGTAGTACCCTTCACATTTGTAGAAGTTTGTGTTAATTCTTATAAATATACCAGAGGCCTGGTGCACGAAATTTGTGCACGGTGGCAGGGGTGTCCCTCAGCCCAGCCTGCACCCTCTCCAATCTGGGACCCCTCAAGGGATGTCCGACTGTCCGTTTAGGATCCCAATAGGAGCCCAGCTCTGACTGACACCAGTGAGAGAAAAACCTTTAATTATACCCTTCAAGCCTGAGTGATTCTAAAACCATAGCTCAAGAAGAATATATTCTTTCCTCCCACAAAGACTTGCTTAAGACTTCACAGAGACCAATGAGGCTTTTGTGGAACATGTTGTAATAGGCACATTTTTGGTTTATTTTTAAGCAAAAGAGTCTTTGGCTCACTATACCCATATTTTCCCACTGTATTATTCACATGCTAATAAACAACTGGAATTTAGTCATCACAGTGTTTTCTTAAGACAATCTAAGAAAATTAAGGGTCTCCAGAAAAGACATGGCCTAAAAAACATTATTAAGTCCTTTTTGGCTTTAAGAACTGGAGGATCAGTTTTAAGAACTCCCAGAAAAGGAGGGGACACCTCTACACTCCTATCCAAGCTCCTTGAGGATCTAAATCTCATCACTGAGACACCATCTGAGGACCCACCAGGTAGACCTAAGAATCAGCTGCTCTTTTAAACCGTATTCAATGTGTCAGGAAATGTATTGTTTTTCAATGTCATTCCCTCCCCGCCCCCTCATCTTGTATATCATGTTTTTTTAAATCTTACCAGCACGACCAACTGAAATGTACTTTAATATAAGTCTTTGACTAGAAAGGATCAAAAGGCAAAACAGTGTTCAAAAAACATTTCTTGGATGTATTTTTCATATTTCCGAAGGCAGAAAAATATAGTGATGGTAAAACAGACTACTTATTCTTCAGTCCTAATCTCTGATACGCAGTCTTTTCCATTAAAACTCAAATAAGGAGTTAAAGATGGGATGCAGAGAGCATTGCAATAATTTGCAGGATCTTAATCTCCCTGTTGATGCCAGAAGATCTAATTAACAGTATTTCTAGCAGGTCTTGAAACAATAAAAAACATCAAAGTGTAAATGGATTTTTAAGCTACTATTTTTAAAAATGTCAACAAATATAAAATGTTATCACTAAAATGCAGTTTTAATAAAGCCGCATAAAGTCTATCTGTGCATTACTATGGCTTTTCAAACCTGGAAGCAAAGAGTTTGAACTTCGGCAATGTTAAAAAAAAATAGCTCTTTATTTGTGCTCCATTAGGCCTAGTTGAAATGAACTCATTAAACATGCATATTTATTTATTAAACTTCTTGGTTTATTTTAGAGATGAATTCTATAATTCGGAAAGGATTCAGTAATGAATTAAATTTCTCAAGTGAGAGGGAGTCCAAAAAAAAAAAAACAACCCCTCACTTCCCAACTAAAAGCAAGTATAATATATATATATATATATATATATATATATATATATATATATATATATTTATCTATCTAGAGCCAACAAGCCACAAGACTAGTCAGGAGCTATCAAGGCAAAAAGCTAGAAATGTATTAAGAGACAGAAGCCTCAACATTACATTTCTCAGAATCATTTTTCTCAAAAGCAATGTAGGCAATCTTGTTAGGGTTTTACATCTTTCTCATCCCTTGGTCTCCTTTGGGGAGGTGTTAATAAGCTGGCAGAGGTAACCCAAACAGAGAAGCGCTAATTGTCCGTGAAAGAGCCATGTGTGGGCAAAGTCTAACATGAGAGGTGAAAAGATTAATTCACAATGTAGCTAAATGTCCCTAAATAGTGAGGAATGTGCTTAATTGCATAATGAACCTGATATGTTAGCACAGCAATGAAATGAGAAAGAATTCTGATAATCAAATTATTTGGGGACACTATCTTATTGTAATTGCTAGTACTTACGATGAGCCAGGCACTGTGCTGAAGACATTTCATGTGTTATTTCATTTGATTATCAGAACACCTCTGAAATTAGACACTATTAGAACCCCCATTTTATAGATCTAATTTTATATAGCTCTAAGATTAGAATCTAAAGGACAAAAATTGATGCAGACTCATAGATACAGAGAGAGAACTGGTGATTGCCGGAGGGGAGAGGGATTGGGGCATTGGATGAAACAGGTGAAGGGACTAAGAAGCACAAATTAGTGGTTACAAAATAGTCAAAAGGAAATAAGTAAAGTATAGGCAATATAGTCAATAATATGGTGATAAATATGTACAGTGCCAGATCAGGGGAACAATATGTAAAGTATATGATTATCTAATCACTAAGCTGTAACCCAAAATCAATACATAATAAATATAAGTAAATAAACAGATAGATAGATAGATAGATAAAAGAATTTTAAGTGAAGTAGCAGAATCAAGCTTTAAATTTGTACCAAAGTTAAACAGGTAAAGAAGAAGACTTTATTCAAGGCTATTGCAATAGAGGAGAGAGGTCAATGCTGAGTCCAAATTCAATTCCACTAAAACAGAAGGGCTGGAGGGTTATCCTAGGCCAGTGTGTTTGCTAACTGGCTTTTCTCAAAGAGAAAGTAAACTTTTTAAATATCTTTATGACAAGAGGTCCTTTTACAACTTAAGAGCAAGAAGCTCTCTGAAGTTAGGCTCTTCAAAGGGATGGCTCTCAGGTCCTTACGAAAGATATTTCTGAATTGAAAACTGGAAGGAGGAGGCTTTTAAACAGATTTATATCTCTAAGGGGGCTGAGAAAGAATTTACAATGGTAAGTTTTAGTCAGAAAGAAGTCTGTATAAAGTTTAGTGCAGCTGAGGGGAATGTTAAGGCTACCCTAGGCAGTGATCTGAGGCAAATAACTTTGTCCCCAGTATCCTGTACCCCCCAAATATTTGAGAATCCATAGCAGGAGAAAAAGCAATGAGCAAAGAAAAAATATTTTTAAATTCCCTACTTATTTTCTTGCTTAAGTTTCAGTTTCTCCATTCCTAACCTGAGATTTTCCTAGGTCTGTAGATTGTAAGTCCCAAGTCTTGAGACCCCGGAGAGGGCCCGAGGAGTGGAAGGAAAAGGAACTGCCCAAGACTCCTGGGGAGGCTGGGTGATGGGCGGCTAAATCCACAAAGTCCTAGTTTTGCTTCAAGGAGGAAAGTTCTGTTTATCAGTTTCACAAAATGAACTTCTGCTTAAGAAATAAAAACAGGGAAGAGGATTTTCTTACAAGACTAAGTGTGATAACCACTAGATAAATAATATTTTACATGTCTTCTAAGTAGAACCCACTTTAAGTCTCCAGACTACCTTAGATTTCAGAACACCCAAAGATAAAAAAAAAATCAAAGAACTAATAAGAACAATTAGTACTTTCTTCTCCTTTATAGAAACTGCCCCGCATGAGTGTACTATGGTCATACACAACCCATGAAGGCATGGGCCATTTCCAATCATATATGTAGTATGAAAGCAGTAGTTACATAATACCTACCTGTTCCCAATCTGTAAATCGACAGATGCACAAGCCCACATACACCAGGGTGTGCCCACCACTAATCTAAAAATTGGGCACAGATCCATAGGAGATGCCTTCTGTCTACAGGGTGTTTTAAACACATGTTTTCCCACCACACTAAAAGCAACATAACTGTTCTGCACAGTGGCAGCAGCTGAGTGAGGTGGAAACATTGTTTTGCCAGATCCTGATAAAATACAACTCTTATTTACATAATACACAGAAGGGCGGTGCAGTTCATGAAGTCTTCAACTTTAACTTATACTGCAAAGTTTTATTTGTGGTGGCTTTTTTACAATATACAGGGCAGGGCAAAAGTAGGTTCCCAGTTGTTTGTATGTAAAATAATAAATATTAATACAAGAATAAGCGCTGCATCTTGCATATTCACAACTGTAAGCCAACTTTTGTCCCACCCTGTGTAAGGCCGGTTAGAAGAATTAACGTAGTTTCACTCAGCACCCCTTCTTCCTTTCAATGCTCCTCAAAACTAACACTCTGTGGGCCATAGGCCGTGAGGATTGTACTAGGTATTTTTTCACAGGGTCCTAAAGGTCCCCAATATTTTAATCTCGTAATTGTCAGATTTGATTTGAAAATCTTTTCTCACAAGAGGCAATATTACAATTGGGTATAGCTCTCAAGGATGCCCATGCCGGAGCCTGCTGGGTTCAGAACACATTTCTTAAGGCAGCAAAAGAAATCCCTAGTACTGTGACTTTTCCATAGTCTGAAATGCTTCAGCATGTGGGAAATGAAAGAGATGAAATTATAGAAGGACCAATTCAAGGGGAGGAGATAAGTTGAACTCCAGGAGTTTGTAAAAATGTCGGGTTACTGGGAATGAGACACTCACTTTGGCCACTCTCCTGTTCTTGCCTTCATTCTCCTGCGCTGTCTGTGGGGATACCTGCCAGCTGCCCTTTTCCTGGCCTACAACTATTGCTTGAGAAAGACATTCCGCTACCCCACTGTGGGAGAGAATTTCATCTTTTTCCTCACCTGTAGCTAGTAACAACAGGAAACAGCTATAAAAATGCCTTTTTAAAACCTTGTATCTGTCTTTTGCTTTTACAATGAATAGACTATCATGCAGTCCACCCTCTTTCCAGCAAGGAAATTTATGTTTGGAAATAATATAGTTGTATTAATTAATTGTGTGGTCAACTTACTGTTGTAGAGGGAAAACAAACAAAAATGTCTGATTTATAACATTTGATGATTTCCATCCAGTCAACATTCCCACTTTTGATGATTTCATTGATGCGATATCATTGAACACAGAATGTGCTAGAAGCCCACACTAACAGCCTACTAGTTTTAATGATATGTAAGAGATGAAAATCCAAATTTCTTTATCTTCTGTAGTGCAATTCAGGACCATGGCCCTTCAAGAAAAAATGACTCATACATGGGAATTTGATCTTTGGACTTGAACCACAACTTTAGAATCTGATAACAGAGGGAGTTTATGTTCAAATATGGGACATTTTTATGCTGTTGGCTTTTTATTCTAGAAACACCTTCACTACTTTGACACTATTGGCCATATGGCTGGATATCATTTGGAAACAGAACAGTGAGTGAAATTTCAGACTGAAGATGAAGTGGTCTTGGAATTACTGTGCATTTTGTGTATTTAACGTGCTCCCCTGACCTATTTCAGAGCCTTTGTGAGCAAAAACTAGTCATTCATCCATTATCTTGGGAAGATTGGTTTGGATGGACCCACCTCGTGAAAGGTAGAAGCAGAACTGTTTTGACCCACCATCCATTTCCTATCATGAGGGACAAAGTCACCTTCTGAAAACATCAGATCAAAGTTAAACCCAATGGTTTAGAGCCAAGACAACATATCACTGGGGTAAGTGTTTCCTTAGTGGGCCCTCCCCATTAGAGCTACAACACAGTTCCCTTGTGGGCCACCTCACTTCTCCCTTGGAAGAGGATGGGAGTTATCTGATGGGAGTGCTTAGCCAGCCCTTCTTCCTGACTGCAGAGAGGACCCACTTCTGTCTGCTGACTGGGGGGCCTGGTGAGTTTCCCCGAGCTGCGTCTGGAGGGTGTCTGACCTCTGGGTGTCCCTTTCTACTCAAAGGACACTGAGCTAGCTGTTTTCATTGCACTCCTAAAACCTCTTCTCCAACACAGCTTTTTTCTTTTATTCCCCATAAGAAAGCTGATCCCCACCCGATTACTGTCTCTCATGGTTCTGAACTGCAGTTATAAAGAAAAGCTGTCATTGATACTCCAAAATTCAAAGTTTCCACATCTTCATTTCCCTTTTTCTATGGGATTATGTCTCTGTTGTTCACTCATTTAGTTTCAGTGGATTTGGGGGGAGGAAGGAAACATAATAGCTTGTATTTAATCTTCCATGTTTAACCTGCTAATCCTGTCAATGAGAATTTAAATTCTTATGGAATAAGCACATTAAGCAAATCCAGGCATTGAGTAAGCATTGATGAGTAACAGCTAATTAAGTTGTAGCTGTGTACAGCTGTAGTTGTGTACTTTTTAAAAACTCACTCTATTAACTGCATGATTCAAATGGAGGTGCGGAAATGACTTCATTGAAACCAGTTTAGTTGTTCCTGCCAAGGGTTTCTATTTCTAGACAGAAGCCAGGAATCATTACTTTTACCCAAATGCTCTGGGTGATTGCTGTGTAACACCCATTTTCACAGGAAAAAAGAAGACCATTAAATGACAGGATCTACCTAATAAAAGAGTAACATGCTAATTGGCCATACCTTTGTGACACCTACCAGCCAATCAGGAGTGTGTATGCAAATTAACCCAACAAAGATAGCGGGTTAATTTGCATACATGGGTGCCAAGCGGCCGGGGGCTGGGCGGGATGCTTGTGTCGTCACCATGGTGATGGGGCGGGATGCTTTCGTCATTGCCATGGTGACAACGCAGGCATTCCGCCCCACCCCTGGTCGCTCTGGGCCTCTGAGCAGCGTGAGAAGGCAGAAAGGCGGCTCCGGCCACAGTGAAGGCGGTGCAGGCAGCCAGGGAAAGGAAGGCCCATTCTGGCACAAATCTTCATGCATCAGGCTTCTAGTAGTAAAAATAAAACAGGGGGAATTTCATAACATACACACCCATCAATTTATTATGTTGCACACCTTCACTATCATACAATTTTAATTGTTAATTATATCTCAATAAAGATGAAAAGAAAATAGAAAAAACAAGATGTGGCCTGGAAGTGAATGATTAAATGTAAAGGCAGAGAGTAATTCTGTGAGAATTCTGAACAACAAAATCAAAGTTCTAGCTCGGGAGAGAGTGGCAGTGGTTGTCTCCTCCCTCCCTTTCCAGCCCAGTGGTTCTCAAATACTGGGACACATCCGAATCACCGGAGCGCTTCTAAAACTCACAATGCTGGCCCAAGCCATGCTGTCTGGGAGTCTGCATTTCTAACAAGTTTCCAGGTGGCGACATATGTGGTTAGGGAAGTGCGCTCTCAGAAACTTGCCTCCAGTACTGGCACACAAATCTTAGCTTTTATTGGTCCGCAGACATGAGAATTAGGAACATATGGATTTAAAGGAGGAAGAAATAATGAAGATGACATTTCAGTTAGCAACCATTGGCCATGTAGCAGGGATGCGTTTCTTCCATGCACACCTTCATCAAACATGTTCCCAACGAATATAAATAACAAGCACATATCAATATCATTATTGTGAATGCTTTTACACACCTTA
Source organism: Plecotus auritus (assembly GCF_963455305.1). Taxonomy (NCBI): domain Eukaryota; kingdom Metazoa; phylum Chordata; class Mammalia; order Chiroptera; family Vespertilionidae; genus Plecotus; species Plecotus auritus. The sequence goes on from NC_137782.1 coordinate 49,035,012, forward strand.
ACTAATCTAATTCTCTAACAATACTCTGAGGGTAATAAACAAACTAATTATTCCCATTTTATAAATTTAAAAAAAACCCTAAATCTAAATGAGTCTAAGGTTTTCCAAGTTCACACAGATAAAAAGTTCCAGAGCAAACACATTACCCAGGTTTTCTCATTCCTAGTTCAGTGTCCTTTCTACAACTTCACTGTGGTTTGTAAATAAGGCAAATGCCTGAAATTAGAGGGTGCTCACATGTATAACTCAGAGAGTACCAGTGTATAAAAGCAATGATCCTTTGTGGAAAAGCTGAGATCAGGATGAGAGGAGGGAGAGAGCCACTCCTCTCAGACACATACTTTTAGGGGCTTCCAGAAAACACAGTAATCAGAAAATAATAATCCTATCTAATAAAAGGGTAATATGCAAATTAACCATCACTCTGTCACAAAGATGGTAGCGCCCAGTCCTGGGGGGGGGAGGGGCGGCCGCTGAAAGTGGGCAGTGTGAGTGGCCTGGCAGAATGCTTGCCTTGTCGCCATGGTGACAAGGCAAGTGTTCCACCCAGGCTGTGGAGGGCCTCCCATGCCTGGCTGCAGATGGGCCTCTGGGCCACGGAGAGCCTCTGGGCAGCGGGTGTGGAGTGGCCAGGAACCACAGAGAGCTACTGGTACACGGATTCATGCGCAGGGCTACTAGTGTCATATAACATTTAAACTCAAAATCAGAGAAACCAAGATGGCGGCATAGGTAAGCACCTAAACTGCTGCCTCGCACAACAATTTCAAAACTACAACTAAAAGACAGAACGGACATCATCCAGAACCACAGGAAAGCTGGCTGAGTGGAAATTCTACAACTAGAAAAAAAGAGAAAAACTCACAGAGACTTGGAGGTATGGCAAAGGGTCTTTGTGCACACAGAGAGGAAGGGCGGCTGAGAGCCTGGCTGACTTTCTCTGGCGGGAGGGGGAAGGAAGCCCCCGAATGCACTGAACCCCAGTTCTGACTGCACTGAACCCCAGTTCCGGGCGAAACCCCGTGGACCCAGGCTCATACAGGGGGAGTCTGGACTGTCAGCTAGAGAGAAAGGCACCCGGAGACTCGGAGACCTGGGAGAGACCTGGGGGAGCCCTGGCGGGCAGGGGTCTGGAAGTGCACGCGCTAGTGTGCACTAAGATGGCGGAGGTTGCCACAGGCTTTCCCTAGCAGAAGGGAGTCGGAAGCTCCTCACTGTACTGAACCCCAGTTCTGACTGCACTGAACCCCAGTTCCAGGCGAACCCCTGGGGACCCACGCTCTTGCGGGGGGGGAATCTGGACTCTCGGGCGGAGGCTCGGGAGCCAGAGAAGGCAGAGGTCTAGAGGCGCGCACAAGGGCAAGGCTGATGGGAAGCCAAGACTGTCTGCTCTGCCCTGAGACTCCGCCCCATCCAAGCTGAGCACAGAGGCTTTTGCAATTTGGCAAGTCTAATCCTATAAGGCTGTCTCCAGCACCGAACTTCTCCCAGCATAGACACAGCTGATCCTCACAGCCAACTGGCCTAGAGGTCAATTCCTCCCAGTGATACCAACAACAATCAAGACTTAACTACAACAAGGCTGTACACACAGTCCACAAAGGGGTGCACCAAGAGTGTCCACCTCAGGTTAACTGGGGAGGCAGACCCACTGGGCCATATAGGAAACCTAGCACACAAAGCTACCCTACCAACTCAGGGAAGCAGTGAAAATGTGGCAACAAAGAAACAGATCACAAACAAAAGAAATGGAGGAAAACCAACTACTGGATATAGAATTCAAAACCACGGTTATAAGGCTTTTCAAGAATATCCTAGAAAAGGCCGATAAATATAAGGAGACCCTTGAAGATATGAAAAAGGACCAACTAGAAATTAAACATACACTGACTGAAATAAAAAATATTATACAGAGACCCAAAAACAGACTAGAGGAACACAAGAATCAAGTCAAAGAATTGAAATACAAAGAAGCAAAAAACACTCAACTGAAAAAGCAAAAAGAAAAAAAAATCCAAAATGTTGAAGATAGTGTAAGAAGCCTCTGGGACAACTTCAAGAGTACCAACATCAGAATTATGGGGGTGCCAGAAGAAGAGAGAGAGCAAGATACTGAAAACCTATTTGAAGAAATAATGACTGAAAACTTCCCCCACATGGTGAAAGAAATAGATTTACAAGTCCAGGAAGCATACAGAACCCCAAACAAAAGGAATCCAAAGAGGACCACACAAAGACACATCATAATTAAAATGCCAAGGGCAAAAGACAAAGAGAGAATATTAAAAGCAACAAGAGAAAAAGAGTTAATTACCTACAAGGGAGCACCCATACGATTGTCAGCTGATTTCTCAACAGAAACTATGCAGGCCAGACGGGAGTGGCAAGAAATTTTCAAAGTGACGAATAGCAAGAACCTACAACCAAGATTACTCTACCCAGCAAAGCTATCATTCAGAATTGAAGGGCAGATAAAGAGCTTCACAGATAAGAAAAAGCTAAAGGAGTTCATCACCACCAAACCAGTATTATATGAAATGCTGAAAGGTATTCTTAAAGAAGAGGAAGAAGAAAAAAGTAAAGATAAAAATTATGAACAACAAATACATATCTATCAACAAGTGAACCTAAAAATCAAGTGAATTAAAAACCTGAGGAACAGAATAATCTGGTGAATATAATAGAATCAGGGGCATAGAAAGGGAGTGGACTGATAATTCTCAGGGGGAAAGGGGTATGGAGGGATTCAGGAAGAGACTGGACAAAAATCATACACCTATGGATGAGGACAGTACGGGGAGGTAAAGGCAGAAGGTGGGGTGGGAACCAGGTGGAGGGAAGCTATAGGGGGAAAGGGGAGAAACAATTGTAATAATCTGAATAAAGATTTATTTAAAAAAAAGAAAGAATAAAGAAAAACACAAAAACTCAAAATCAATGCAAAAATAAATGAGAAAATTTTGAATTGAAATGGGTGACGTGTTGGTTTTAACAACTAGAGTGATGTTGCAATGGGAAATCACTTGAACTTGTGCTAGTGTTCAAGGGGAACACTTCAAATTAGTCCGTGATCCCTAGAGCAGGCCAGGCAGGGTTATAGCATCAACAATGGGGTACAAACAGATTGCACAAGCACTGTGGGTCTTTATGTAGGTGTGTCTCTTAATTGTAGGGGTCATTTGTCTTTAAAATATGGGAGGATTGATAAATGTTTAGAAGGCATACACTTTTTTCTTTTGCTTCATTCTACGCATCTTAGCAAGACAGTGCCTAAGTGGTTAATCCTCTTTCTCCCCACATCTTTTAATTCTCTGTTCTATCATTTTCTAATTTTCTTGTGTGTGTCATTAAGAGGTTGATTTAAAAAATATATTTCTATTTTTATTTTTTAATTACAGTTTACTTTCAGAATTATTTTGTTTTGGTTTCAGGTGTACAGCATAGTGTTTGGACAATCATACACTTTACAAAGTGTTCCCCCTGATATTTCCAGTACCCACCTGGTCCCATGTATATTGTGGCAGTATTATTGACTGTATTAAGAGATTCATTCATTTTTTAAAAATCTCCACCCGAGAATATGTTTTTACCCATTGATTTTTAGAGAGAGAGGGGAAGAGAGAGGGAAATACAAAGAAACATCAATGTGAGAAAAACACATAGATTGTTTGCCTCCTGCAGAAGCCCCTGCCAGGGCCCAGGCCAGGGACGAGCCAGCAACTGAGGTACATGCCCTTGACTAGAATCAAATCCGGGACCCTTCAATGCTCTGTCCACTGAGCCAAACTGGCTAGGACAAGGGATTCATTCTTGATAAAATAAGAAAGAACATTTGGAGTTCCCATTTAGATCTGAACAAGAAGAAAAAGGATGGAAAAACTAATTTATCTCTAATGTGAAAAAAAGAGTTTGGTTACATATCCACTTTGATAATGTCAATCTCAGGGTCAAGTAATGGCTTCAAAAGCTGATTTGACTCAGCTCAGCAGTGGCCATTTAGCCATTCAGGTTCACAGTTTCCGAAGCTCACTGAGGAAGGGAAGTGGCTACCATGAGACATTTCAGGCACCAGGGGTGTGAGATATAAAACTATTTTCACATATGCTAACTTGGCTCATAGAATTGATAACAGTCTTGCATTTCATGTCTATATGTTTAAAATCTTTATTTCTGCAAGTAGCTTGTTTATTACTCACTGAGTTCACTTGTAGACATCTTCTATTTTAACATAAATGATTTTGACAGGAGAGCCTGCAAGAGATTTTTTAATTCTCTGAGCACCTCCCCACCCCCTTCAACTCTTCAATTTTGTATATAATCAAAGTAATTGCAACTGTCATTGCTAGTGTCACTTGAATGAGGAAAATAATTTTCTGGGGTGATTTTTAATAATGAGGATTCCAGCCTCCGCCCCTCGATATTAATTCTGCAGGCCTGGGATCAAGGCCAGTCATTTGCATTTTTAAGAAGCACTCTGATGATTGTAATATAGATGGGGTCAAGCTCCCTGGGGAGCAGACTCTGCCTCAAAGATTGGCTTGCACAAAATTTGTTGGGAAATGTACCTCGGGATGGGTTCCTGTAGTGAAGGGGTGAGAGGGTCCACAGAGGAGATGCTCATGGCCTCAGCCACCCTGTGAGGCTCTGGAGCTGTGATGGTTCTTCAGAGATGAATAATCAAACAGCTGGGACCTTTCCCCCTCACCCTCATCAAGCAGTCACTGCATACAGGCTGCTGTAGGGAAGGAGGCTGGATGCTGGACAAGGCTGGGCAGCTCTTAGAAAGGGAACTGAGAGGGGGTTGGGCAGATCCAACATCCAGGCTACCACACTGCCCCGCCAGGTGTCAGGTGAAGCCACAGAGCAAGTGCCCGCCAATGGCCTGTAGCCAGAGTCATGTGCTCACATCTAAGCCAGATAGTTTCAGAGCAGACAGGTGATCCTTTCCCTATCTCTTCTGACCCACAAATAAGGAGACCACATATTCCAAATAGTGCACTTACAGTACTGTGTGGTCGCCATGATCTTGAGTTCCCCAGTGCCCATGTAGAACCGTTCCCCTGAGCTGACCTGCAATGGAAATGGAACATGAACTAGAAGAAACTAAGTGGTTTTCAGCTACTGGGATTTCAGCACTGGTATGATCTAGACTAACCTTCCTAACAACAGCCAAAGTTCAGTTACACAGTGAATTGCATGGGATCAGGATTATCTGCTGCTATTTATAATTAGACTGAAACTATACCTAAAGGCTTTTACCAAGTTCAGAGTTGGAAGAAATAATATCTTGGGAAAGCAGATAACAATTCCCAGATGGCAAGGGGGATCTGTCACCTATCTTATCTGATTGGATAGCACTTTAATTGTGGGACCCCCCTCTACCATCTACTATAAAAAAGATAAAGCATTCACCTCTATTATACTCAAGACATGGTAAAAAGAAACCATATCATTGTTTTGCCCTGTACAAAGGTTAATACATTTTTAAAGCATAGAATTTTCCCTGGTGATAAAAGGGAAAGAGACTTTCCAACCCTCTCCATTCGCTCAGAGAATTTTCTTTAGAAAATGTGTAGTAATTGTAAATTCTTTCTCCATCCCTTGAAGGTGCATGTAACCCTTTTCAGAAAGCTAAATAAGCCTCTTGCTTGTTTTATAACCCAGGAATGCTTTTCCTTATGGGCTTTGGAGCCATCTCTTTGAAATGTAAACATCGAGGAAGACAGCCTCATTCTGCCTATCTCTGTGGGGATTCAACTGGGCACCTGGTTCCAAGTCCCAAGGACTTGCTTTCCATAGATATGGGAGACATTTCATTTGTCCTTTGGGTAAAAACAAGTAGGTAACACAGGTAGCAACCCCAATTGCCAGGTGAACCTAGAATGAACTATGTGTACCTAGTGGTGCTATCCATTTGTCATACTTGACGATAACGTCATTTATCTTGAGAACATGTTTGTAATGGGTTGTACCTGTCTGGCTATATAAAAGGATGAAATTACTTTCTGTCTTTGCAATCTCTTTATCAGATTTCCTGTTGTGTGTATCACAGTCTAGTTTAATGGTTATTCGATAATAAAATGGTTTAATTATTTTTTACCTTTGTAGATAGGATTTACTGGGTTGGCAGGTTTCTTTTTATTTATTTTCCCCAACACCTATAATATAAATTGTAGGAAATGAAAATGGCTCCTGGTCAATTATCCCAAAATGAATTAATCATCATTTTGTACATCCTCCAAAATGTAGCTGGCATACCCAGCAATGCTGTAAATCAAGTGATCACATTTAATTACACAGAGCTTGACTGTGCGCCTGGACTGCCTTGAGAGAGTTCTCAGACTACCTGATTGGCTCTAATTTAAATAGTCAATGAGTACTTCAATGAAATCACTTTTGTGGTGATGACAGGTAATTAATACCAACCTACGTTATACTTTTTCGGATAAAGTATTTTGTGTTTATGTTTCAAAGTATAGAAATTCAAGGCTTTGACCATCCACTCTGTACTGAGACTGTATTGTATGGGTAGTCATGCCAGGTGGGGGGACAATCTTAGGATTATCTGTGAGCCTTTGCTTCACTTCCTTGTACAGGTAAGGTGGCCCTCTATTCAGGCATAAGTTTTCAAAAATATGCAGAGGCTTATTTACCAGTCTGTTCTGATCATCTTGTATTCACCCCATCGGTGAAAGAGTGATCCCGAACCCTAAATAATATGAGATAGACAAACTTACAACATTTGACTTTGGACAGATGAGATTGGTAGTGGCTTATTCGTCACACAGCCTCACAGCCCAGGAAAGGAGGGCACCACTACTATCCAGGGCCACAGGGGGTGGGGGCTGGGAGGGGGTTATACTTGGGAGCAAAATGAATCAGCACAGGCTGGGGAGTCAGGCTTTGTAGTAACAAGAAGAGGTGGTAACCTTTGGTTCCCTCTGGAGGTTAAAATTGGTTGGTTTAAATAATCTTGTGAGCAAAACGGGGAGTGAAACCCATTTGGTTGAGGACTGGGTGGGATGCAGGTGGTCTAGCTGCTGGGAAACTAGCTGATGGAGAGACCTTCCTGCTGAGTGGGGAGCAGATCAGGTGATAGCAGGGGACTCTTGGCTAAGTCTTTTGGGCTCTGTGGGGCTCAAAGTTGTCACAGCAACACTTAAAATTTTAGATTTTACAATACACAGTCCTAAGTAGAGCATTTGGATTTGTCCTCAATAAGGAAATAAGTAATTTGAATATCTGGTGTATCTCAAAAAATGTAATTGAAATCATGGTTATGATACATACTGTTAATCGGGAATCTTTTTTTTTTAATGTGTTGTTGCTTATCTTATCATATATATTAATTTAAACAGTAAAATAAGTAAGTGCACATACTCAGATGTATGTATATCTATACTTATGCACATATATACAAAAATGAATACAATTTTAAACACTCCAAGGAACACAGTAACATGACTTTAGTGCTATTTAATTCCACTTGGGGATTAAAACAAATAGTAGTTACATGATTCTTGGTCAAATACTTTTGAAAAGTTATCTAGGTCAAGCAAATTATGATTTTCTCTGAGTATTTGCAAAATTTCAGTATTATTGCAAAATGATTACAATAAAAATGCAGGGTGGGTCAAAAATACATTTATAGTTATGAGTATGCTAAACACAAAGTTTATTCTTGTATTATTATTTATTCATTATTGCATTATTTTCCATATGAATGACTGTAAAACCTACTTTTGCCCCACAATGAATAATGAAGAAAGCTAATCAGAGAGATTAATATGGGAGAAGCATGTTTCAAATTTAACTGGTTTTAAAGCCACACTCATATTCATTGTTATAGATAAAAAAGGGGCTTATGTTCAAAAAACTATTTTGGTTTTGATAACATTTTTAACTATAATAATTACTTTAAAATCATTATGTTATGCCAAGAGAAACATTTGTTCAAATATAAAATTTATTGTAAAATGTGTGTATATACTTAAAAAATAAATGTACAGTAATAGTGCAACTTAAACAATATAAATGTAATAAGTTCTTTGCATTCAAAAATGTTAGCAACTTTTTATAGTGAGATAAGTAAGTATATGTTGGGCTTCATGAAACAAAATTTTGCTAAGATTCCACTAAGGAATATGAGAACAAATTAAATAATTTACCTTTTTGATAGAGATTTTCTTCTCTGTTCCAGTAGACATGGGAACACCTGTCCTATAATATACAAAATGCAAGCTGAATTAATCAAGCAGATGTCTATTTGGAAAACAATATGTCAAATTTATAGCAAAACCCTAAACTCAATTAGAAGAATTAAATTCCTTTTCCTGAAAATTAATAAAAAACAACCTACTTGCATGATTTAAGAAGAAACAGAAGAGTGAATATGAATTCATAAAAGGAAATTATGTCATATAAACAGAGTACAGATCTTGGCCACAGCAGCTGAATTCCAGCCTGATGATATATTCATTTTGGCAAGTTGTAGCATGTTTTGGTTACATATGTTGGGTTCAGAATCTCCTTGCTTATCCTATCAAGAACTAGAAAAGGATTGGGAATAAAAATTAACTAAATTAAGAAATCCAGTGTAACTGGTATTTTATAAGAATAATATAAAGCTTAAACAAAATATAAGAAAATGTATTAATATGAATAACATGGTACAATATTACTCATTGTAAAAGGTCATAAATTTATGAATTACATATAAATAAGAATGAGGCAAAAAATCAAATTAAATATGGATAATGCAGTAATATGCCCTGTATTAAACAGTAGTCCTTCTCTGATTGAGGTCATTTTATTTCATATATATCCCAGCTTGTAAGGAGCCTGTACGTGACAATGAAGAAAGACTTATTCCTGTGGTCTAATCATTGCTAACAATAAGTGGGTGAAAAAGATGCAGGCAGGATAGTCTCAAGTCCTTCTGAAGTGTGAATTCTGGGAGTATTTTTCACTGAGGACAAAAACAGAAAGTTGAATTAAAATAGGAGGAAGAAAATATATTTCATTATGTACAGAAAGATTAAGAGTCATCACATAATTAATCAAAACTTTAAAAAAAATTAAACTAACAAAGAAGTCTCTGTTTAGAAGTCTAATTCATTGTAGTATAAAATTTCTCCTAACTCAATAACAGCGTCAGCATCTATTTTTGGAAATCAAAACATAGGGTTCTAACATGCATTTTTAATGGCGCATTTCCTCCCAGGATCCTCTGTAATTTCAAACAGAGCAAGGGAATGTCTATCTTCAATGGCAACTCACCTTTTTAAACACTTATCACCACAGCTCATTTGTTATTATAACAGACTTTGCACAGACATGACATTTTAAAATGGTATACTATGAGAGTATCAATTGCAAATGCAACTCTTATCTGATGGTATTATTTGCCCAGATCTGCTGCTTCTCTTGTACACACACACACACACACACACACATATGAAAGTGCACGTACATATAAAAGTATATGATTCCACGTCTATTCATATATATAATCCTATATAATAAAGGGGTAATATGCAAATTGTTGTTATGCAGTGATGCGTAATGACCAAACAGCAGGGGGGCGGGGCAGTGAGCTACAAGCCCTGGAGAGCTATAGGAGGGTAAGGCAGTGAGCTATGTTCAGCGGAGAGCTACGAGTGGCTGTGGGCCCCGCAGCCAGCTGAGGCAAGTGGCAGCGAGCTACTCGTGCATGGATTCATGCGCAGGGCCACTAGTCTATATATATTCCAAATATATATACAAATAACCTCAGCTGGGGAGAAACCATGGGCTCTTACATTCTCCCATTGTTCTCACTTGGTAAATGAGCTCAAGCCTCTTGGGATTGTTTCTTAGACAACACCTTCAACTGAGATGCCATGGCCTAACTGTAACTTATTTTTACCAGGTAATGAGCTGAGAGGTTATTTTCCCCTTCCAGGCTGTAATTTTAAAAATCAAAGGTATAACTTTCATTTTATGTGCTGTGTGAGCAGCAAAGTACTGGGTACACAAATTTAAATGGATAGCAAAAGGGAGGGAGAGAGAAAGGAGGAAAAGACACAGGACAGAAGGCTTCAGGTGATCTTTTGCTCTTGTCCCAGGTGCACGAGAGAAATGTTCAATAATAGCTGGACTGGGATAAAATCCAACCTTGAGGAAGAGTAACAATACCTGGAACGTTTCCAATAATTCCAGAATTTTCTTCAGTCTCCCATGACACAGAATTTTCTTCAGTCTCTCATGACACAAAAGACATAGATCAGGGCCAGTAAGAAACCCATTGACTGAAAAAGAAACTAAACTATTTAGGAAAAAATGGTTCTGCCAGGATCCAGTCACACATATACCTGTAGCCCCCTATTCCTCAAACTTGTCTTCTAACTCTCTATCCCCTTTATTTACATTTATTTCTCTCCTCACCAGGACCTTAGATTCAGAGAAGTGATGGTGCAAACGAGTAAAACAAACTCCAAAGCAAATTCTCACCCAGTTCTCTAGTTCCAAATGAGGGGACTGTCCCCTTGGAGGTGTTAATATCTGCCTCGCTCAATGCTAATCACTTCTATTCCTATTTTAAAAAAGTCAACCCTAAAGCAAAAACAGAAATAGAAAGCAGGCCTACAGGTTCCAAACCAAGGCAAGAATGTGGTATGTGTGTAAGACACAAATTTGATTAAGTCATAATGAAATAATGGACTGGACTCAGGAACATCAAATGTCACACTCGTGAGAGCCACCAGTGCGGGGTGGCCGTTCTGTTAGCAGTGATTTCAGTCATCCCAGAATGTGGTCTTGGACTTCATCCAATCAGCTGTGCAAGCAAAGGGCTGAAATAAGAGCTCTTAGGTCCTGTTGGATGTGATTTTCTTCCAGGACCAATCATCAGAAAAACTAGTAAAGCCCTGTCCTATACATCAAAAAGTTGTGGGTTCGATCCCCAGTCAAGGAACATCCAGGAGGAAACCAATTGATGTTTCTCTCTCACATCCAATTTCTTTCTTTCTCTGTCTGTTTGTCTCTGTCTCTCCCTTCCTCTCTCTAAAAAAAAAAAAACCAACAAAAAACATATCCTCAGGTGAAGATAAAAAAAGAAAACCTAGTAGAGTAATAATGGAAGTATAGACTTTTTGGTTTTGTCTTTTGTATAAAAACTGGTGCAAATTGATTTTCTTTGCATCAATTAAACTATTTGGTTACAAGGAGGTGTATTCACCTGCTTGATTAATCCAGTTTCTCACCAAACACTGACTGATTACATGCACAAGAAATTTGTTGCTTAGGATCCTAAGGAATAAAGCAGATATGTAAATGGCATTTTCTTCCAGCTCTCAGGTTATAATATATGAACATAAGAAGTTATAATATACTTCTGAATAATATGTACAGGAATACAGACTACTTATAATGCTCGTTCTATGCACTAGAGAGCGTCAGGATTGAGGCACAGGGGAATGCAAAGGAGGAGACTGTATTTTCAGGTTAGAAATGTAAATTAAAGTTCATGTTAAATGTGACATTTGAGCTAGAGAGAAGGAAGAGTTTGCATTATAGTTTAAGCAAAAGAAAAACAGATACCCCAGACAAAAAGAACAGCAGGAGTAAAAGCACACAGACAGGAAAATTTTACTTTCAATTCTAAATAGCTATAGTTCAGTAGGACCAGTGTCTGGCTGTATAAGTGCAAATAATGAGAAAACCATGTAAATGGGTTTTTGGGTTCAGAGTACAGCACACAAGAATAACTAATATATATGGGCATCATTCTATAGGCAATGAGGAGACATTAAATATTTTTGAACAAGGAAGTGGTATAATAAGTCATGCTCTTCAGGAAATTAATCTGGCAGCCAGTTCTGGGAATGTAGGCTTAGAATAGGAAAAGATAGAGACAGAGAGGACAGTGGGAGGGAGGCTACTGTGCCCCCCTCCCCACCCCCTGCCCGAGTTTCTGCAAGGAAGAAGGACAGTCGCTGGGAGATGAATGAGAGATATTGTGGATGTTAACCAAATGACATTTTACAAGTGAATGGAGGTGGGACTAAAAGAGAAAAATAGTCAAAATGATAATTAACTAACAACTAAACTGATGCCCCAAAGTACTTTTTTTTTAAAGAAGTAACAAAGTCTGTCAAAAGAACTGTGATGTTCCTGAGAAATAAAAGTGATGTATTATTATGCCACTGAGAAGTTTGATACAAGGGTCATATTTGATCTTTTGAAATTAATTATTGCTTTTGAACAAGGATTTAAAAGCCTTAATTGCAGTGTTTTGTCATCTAACTTTCTTTTTTATTAAATTTGTTGGGGTGACATTAGTTAAAAGGGTCATATAGGTTTCAAGTGTACATTTCTATGATACAGAATCTGTATATTGCATTGTGTGCCTACCATCCACAGTCAAATAATCAAATCATCAAATCATCACTTGACTTTCCAAGGAGGGAAAAAGAAGACATCTTTCTGCATAAATTTCCTTAAGACTGGATGGAGTGGTATGAGAAATAAAGGTAGATTTCCCCTCTTCTTCATATAGGTATTCTAAACCTCAAAAATGTACCCAAAGGACTCCTTGACAGAGATACTGTTCAGTTTTCTCCACTTGTTGTCATGTTTGGGTTTGTCAACTCAGTAGCTTAATAATAGGTGAAGATCCAGTCTGCATACGAGTGAAAGTTAACCTTTGGGAAGCATGCAGAATACTGTGGCTCCTCTGTTTACCCAAAATCCTTTTCTCCCACATGCTGGTGTCAACTGCCACCCCCACCACGTGATCTCATACAGTCCTCTGACCACCAGGCCCCTTCCCTCCTTCCCTACAGAGCTGTCTGTCCTAGGAGTACAGGACTCCATCACGTGTGCATAGTTCCTCCAGACCGCTGGAGACTGGCTTCCTGCAGGGTGAGAACTAGTTCTGAGGAAAACCTACCAACTCTAACCACTTACAACTGAAGGAGAGAGAGAGCGAGAGAGAGCGAGAGCGAGAGCGAGAGAGAGAGAGAGAGAGAGAGAGAGAGAGAGAGAGAATATATCTCAAAACATTGAGAGTAGTTATTGCTGGGGGTGAGGGAGGAGGGTGTAGAACATTGTGTGTGTGTGTGTGTGTGTGTGACCATGCTGTGGGACTATTGAAAAATCCAAAGACATAAACTTCAAAAATCCAATAAACTAGTTTAAAAATTTATAAGGGCAGCTCAGAAAACACATAAAAGGGATGTAGGAAGTATCAGATGGCGTAGTTGTCAAATTCACAGATTTTAGAATCAGCAGCCTGGGAACCCTGTTCTAATCCTTACTGACTGTGAAGTATGGCAAGTTACTTACACTAAACAGTCTGTCTCTTCATCTACAAAAATAGGTAAGAGAATAGTATTAACTCCCACTTTTATTTGGGAGGTAAAATGAAATAACATACATTTGTCTCTTGAAGGCACTGGTTGTCACACCTGAAGCACTCCATAGTCATTAACCCTGAGCTTCATCATGGTGGGTTGCTTTGATTTCCCTTTCTCTGTCTCTCCTTCCTCCTTCTCTTCATCTCATGGTGAAGGATTGGTGTCAAGGCTTATGCTCTCACTAACTGTCCCCTGTGCCCAATATTGGTGAGAAAGTCAGGACTGTCCCAGCCTCATGGTGTAATTTTCCACCATCCAACAGGGCAAAGCTAATTGGTCCCTAAGGGATTTCTTTTCCACAACTAAATTATTTGGCCGAGCTGTAATATTATTTTTCCTTAGAAAATAATTCATTATAGATGCCAAATTTGAACCAAGATATAAAAATACTTTTTAGACTATTTCTATTTTAAAATAAAATTAGTCTACATTTATCCTTGTCACCAGGGAGTACTTCCCTATGTGCATAACGAATATGCACACATTTATAATACTGTGGATATAATTCCTCCACTCCACAGTTAACCTAAATACGATGCTCTGTATTCTTGCACCATTTTTCTGTGTGCTAGATACTGTGGGAACTACAGGAAAAGTCTAAAGTCGGAACTGCTTTCTTTTCATCTTTCCCACCACCTACTTCTCTGAAGCTGCCCTGGTTCCTGCCAAACTTCTAATCAATTAAAAAAAAAAAACAACAAACAACAACAACAACAAAAAACCTTTTTGCTATGGCCTTTAGCATCTTCTCCAGTACTCATGCAAACACATACACAAATGTACTGACTGGCTTGTGTATAAGGTTATGTTTTTCATTGTGTGTAACTGTGAAAATATACTGTATATACAGTTTGCTACCTCTTGTTTTTCTCACTTAATACATCATGGAATGCCACCCCTACCTCCATAGCCCTGTCAGCTGAATAGTTCAAGGCATTGCTTGTAATGACTATTTAAATTCCCATTGTCTGAATGGGCTACATTTATTAAATTTGTTAATAAACCCTTATCATTTTCAATTGTTCACCTCTACAAATAATGCTATGATTAAGATTGATATAAGTATTATCCACATGTCCTGAACTTTTGCTTCTCTGGAAGCATAAGTCTGAGAGGGATTCTGGATAAAATAATATGATTGCTCTGTGAAAAAATATTTAAATTTAAAAAATAATTTTATGGAAAAATATTTTGGAAGAACTTGTAGATGTACAGGAAAAGGAGGAGACATTCATAAGTAGTCAGTTTCAGGAGGGCATGTGAGAAAAAGCTGAGAGAGGAGTTTACCCTTAAGCTATTCTAGCTTGGTTAGAACAGTAATGAGATACTCAATTTAAAGATGTGGGGGAAGGGAGAATTCCCGTTTCTCTCTTGGTTTTTATGGCGTTGCATTAAAATAAAATAAGGTAGATTAACAGGAGAAAATCAAGTGTAATGTGTATGCTTGGGGAATTCACAGAAGCATGAAAATTCCAAAGACAGTAATGTAAAATGAGGTATAGATGTCAATCCAGATTATGGAGGAGGTCAAGATCTGGGACCTCAAAGGAAAGTAAGACAATTCACAGGGAGATGAGAAGAGTTCATGTCCCCTAAACAAATGTTTGCCGCCCCATCTAGAGAAAGGAGTCACAAGGGGCCTTGATAGTTTTATCAAAGGGGCCTTGATAGTTTCTTCTCTGTCTATAAATTTTTCTTCCTAGAATTGCTCTGCATACATCCATGTAAACTGCCACTATTCTAGTCAAGGTAACATGATTTCCCACCCAGACAGAGGAAAACCCTCACACACACATTCTAATTCAGTAAGGCTGATTTTTGGCAAGTTCAAGCCTCAAGTCAGTGTCTCCCTACCTGACCACTTTCTCTGCTCTTACAAACCCAAATATTAAACATGTCCTATGAGACCCTCAAGATTCTGGCCCTTAGTGGCATCATGTGTGCAGTTGTCCTTATTTTTGTGCTGTTGCCACACAAAGCACTGAAGTTCTTGACCTTCTGCCCTTCACTTCCTCTTCAAAAAAATCTAGTTAAAAATAACAAAAGGAGACATGTTTCTCATAGTGTGATACCACACAATGGGAAAAGTGGGAGCAGAAAAGTCAGGGGTGTAGATTTTACTCAGGTAGGTCAATGGATAAATTAAATGGATGAATTTGAGAATCTAGCTTAGAAAATCACCTGAAGAGTCTCTGCTCCAGAGATTTCTTTAACCAATAACTTTTTAGCACAGCTGAGTCTAGTGGACTATAAAAGGATTCAAACTAGGAAAAAAATTAAATTTGTTGTTCAATCTTTCACTTAAGGTAAGGGAATCGAGGGGTGAAGGGGGATGATTTGATTGAGGGAAAGTAGCCATGTGGTGACAGAGGTGGGATCAGATATTGCCTAAATGCAGTGGTCATACTTCTTTAAAATCTTTGAGCATCTTGTAAGATGTGATTGAGTTATAAAATTAATGGTTTATAAACCTATTATTGAGTTCAATGAAACCTCTACTAGTGCTTTTAAAGCAGTTATTTCCTGATCTCTTCTGAGCTTATTCACCAAATGAACAGTTGAATGCATTTCTAATCAACTGCAAATTCAAATGCAAAATGATCATTTGATCCATTAAAAAAAAAGATAGTGGCTTTCAAATGTATCATTATTGTTACACTTATATTCCAGTGGGAAAATACCAGGAAGACTTTCTGCTAAGTTTCTTTTGATGGTACATTTTAATAGTTATATTTAAAGGTATAAAATCAAATAGGTTTAAATGTTTTTTGAAAAAAAATAGTTTCTCTAAATGTTAGTTGTGTAGGTTGATGGGGGAATTAAAAACAAACTTCTTTTTTTCTAAATTATTCTTTTTCCTAATATATTTCTAGAGGTATAAATTGAAGGGCGTATTGAATGAATAGTCAGTTGTTATACCCATTCTGCAATGCATGTAGAGGAGTGTTTAAGAACACTTGTAGGAGAAAACAAAGATGGTGGCATAGGTAAACACCTAAACTGCTGCCTCACACAACAATTTCAAAACTACAACTAAAAGACAAAACGTCTATCATCCAGAACCATGGGAAAGCTGCCTGAGTGGAAGTTCTACAACTAGAAGGAAAGAGAAAAGAGCATTGAGACGTGCACAAGCGCTGAAAAGCTGAGGTACGGAGGCGCGTGAATCGGGTTGGTGGTGGGCAACTGGATGCACTACTTTTTTCAACCCAAAGGGAGACAAGCTCCCAATTACTCTGAACTCCAGTTTCTGGGGAGATGCTGGGGACCCAAACTCCTATGAGGAGAAGCTGGACTCTCTGCCATCGGGTCAGAAAGTGAGGGTGGCTTGCTTGCAGAGGTGTGCACAGCAATCATTGTTTACTGAGCTGGGGCACAGGATGCAGAGACTTGGAAACACGAAGACACAGAGACGGCTGACTGGCAGCCATCACTGTTTGCCACACCCATACCTAGTGACTCCTTGAGACCCCGCCCCGCACAATCTACAAACCCACCCAAGCTCTATGCAGTGGCTTTTGCATATAAATGGCCTGCCCGATCGCAGCTTAACCTAACAAACTGCGGCTCTGGTCAGACACCTCCAAACCCCAAGCAAAGAGGAGAAAACTGTAGTTCTCACTGTAGCTCCTGCTGGGTGGCCTCAGACAGTAGCTGACCTGCACCCCATTGGAGATCCAGAAGCCAGTGTATCTAGGGGTCAGTGTGAGATGACACCAGATTTCAACTACTCACATCCATAAGTGACACATTCAAGAGGCAGACTCAGTGAGCATCAAAGCCCCACTGAAGCAAGTCCTGCCCCATAAGGGTGTCTCCAGCACAGCAGTTCTTCCATTATAGACACAGCAGGTCCTCACAGCCAATTGGCCTGGAGGTCAATTCCTCCCAGTGTACCAACAGCAATCAAGGCTTAACTACACCAAAACTTTGCACTCAGCCCACAAAGGGGTGCACCAAGAGTGTCCACCTCAGGTGATAGGGGAGGCTGAACGACTGGGCCCTATAGGTCACCTACCACAAAAAACCACTCCATCAACACAGGGAAGCAGCAAAATGTGGAGACAAAGGAACATGTCACGAATGAAAGAAATGGAGGAAAGCAAACTACTGGACATAGAGTTCAAAACCACATTTATAAGGTTACTCAAGAATCTTCTAAAAACCGCTGAGAAACGTGATGAGACCTCCGAGGAGCTTAGTGAGACCTTCAAGGACCTTAATGAGAATGCCAAAAAAATGGAAAAGGACCAGTCAGAAATTAAGCATACACTGTCTGAAATAAAGAATATACAGAAACTCAACTGTAGATCAAAGGACCCTAAGAATCAAACCAAAGATCTGAAATATGAGGAAACAAAAAACACCCAAACAGAAAAAGAAAAAGAAAAAAGAATCCAAAAATATAAAGATAGTGTAAGGAGCCTCTGGGACAACTTTAAGTGTACCAACATCTGAATTATTGGGGTGCCAGAAGAAGAGAGAGAGCAAAATATTGAAAACCTATTAGAAGAAATAATGACAGAAAACTTTCCCTACCTGGTGAAAGAAATAGACTTACAAGTCCAGGAAGTGTAGAGAACCCCAAACAAGAGGAATCCAAAGAGGACCACACCAAGACACATCATAATTAAAATGCCAAGGGCAAAAGACAAAGAGAGAATCTTGAAAGCAGCAAGAGAAAAACAGTTAGTTACCTACAAGGGAGTACCCATATGACTGTCAGCTGATTTCTCAACAGAAACTATGCAGGCCAGAAGGGAGTGGCAAGAAATATTCAAAGTGATAAACAGCAAGAACCTGCAACCAAGATTACTCTGCCCAGTAAAGCTATCATTCAGAGTTGAAGGTCAGATAAAGAGCTTCACAGACAAGAAAAAGCTAAAGGAGTTCATCACTACCAAACCAGGATTATATGAAATGCTGAAGGGTATTCTTTAAGAAGAGGAAGAAGAAGAAAAAGGTAAAGATAAAAATTATGAACAACAAAATGACATCAAATACATACCTACCAACAAGTGAATCTAAAAATCAAGTGAATAAAAAATCTGAAGAACAGAATGGACTGGTGAATATAATAGAATCAGGGACATAGAAAGGGAGTGGACTGACAATTCTTAGGGGGAAGGGGGTGCGAGGGGTGCGGGAAGAGATTGGACAAAAATCTTACACCTATGGATGAAGACAGTGGCAGGGGGTAAGGGCATGGGGTGGGGTGGGGAATCAGGTGGAGGGGAGCTATGGGGGGAAAAAAAAGAGGAACACCTGTAATAATCTGAACAATAAAGATTTATTTATAAAAAAAAGAACATTTGTAATGAAAATGTTTCTAAGAACAATTTTTAAAAAGCAATTGTCAATGATTATTTTTTGAGGCTGCCTACTGTTATCTACAAAAGAATTACTGGGGGAAAAAGAAAGATTAGTAAGTTATAAATATGTCTAACTGCTGTGCTGTACACCTGAAACTAATATAAAATAATATTGCATGTCAACTAAGATTGAAAAATAAAATAGAAAAAGTAATTGTGCCCCTGTATTAAAATTTATAGCCTTAAGAAAAAAGCTGTAATTTTATATTTTGAATTCTAATATCAAATTAAGGTCACAGATTTTATGATAATAATTATAATAATCACCATTCCCTTTCATAATTTTTACAAAAAATATTAACCTAAAATAATTTTATAGTGAAAAAATTGTTTTCTGTATTTTTATGTTTCTAAGATAATATAGAAATCAAATGTAAAAATGAAAATTAAACAATTGAAAAGAGAAGTAAATACATTAAAATAGTAAAAATGAAGAAAATCACTTTGTATACCTTATATTAAACTTGTAATAAATTTCATAACTAAATAGCATGTGAAGTTCCTATTTCTTCAATAAATTTATATATTATGCATTTTATAAATAAAGCATGCACATATCATAATAAAAATATAATTTTATTAATAATAAAACCAGCACATTTTGATATGAAAGATGTGCATATCAAAGGTGATACATATACTCCTATTAAGTAAGAAAAAATTATGTTAAACTGAAGAGCTGTATCCCTAGAAGAGATATTTCCTGATCTCTTCTGAGCTTATTCACCAAATGAACAATGATTAAAAAAATAATTTGCATAAGATATTTAGTATTCAATATAATGTTCACTTACAAAACACATGTCCAGTAAAACTGTCAAATGAAGCAGGCCTGGAAGGTCTTCAACTGTATATTTTTAATTTGTTCATAATTACTTAGTAATATAATTACTTAATAGTGTTAAATATAATGAATGTAGGAGCTAAAAGGGGCTTGACTTTAGAATTTTAGACTCACAAACTTGGTTCCATAGGACTTAATTTTATCCATATATAAGGATGGCCTTGAACTTTATACAGAGGAATTCAGTACCAGGTATTGATTACATAGAAGAACTAAAACTCCAAATTAGGGACAAGGAGGTTACCTAGAGGTTAACAAAAGGAAGAAGCCACTGACAACCCTGGGCAGGAAAGACAAAGTTATACTAGACTAAAGGAGTGGTGCAGTCTTATAGGACCAAGAAGAAACTGGAATTGGGCACTTGGTCCATCAACATCTGGAGCATAAAGGAAATGTAACTGCAGCCAGAGATGCTGCCCAGGACTGAGTGGGATCTGGTCCTTTCCTCCCCTGTTAAGGTATGTTGCTGCCTTTGACTACACTTAGCCATGGGGGCCTATGAAGTTGGGCAGCATAATTGCTAAGGCTTAGCTCTGTTGCAATTTAAAAAAAAAAGTGAGGAAAGGACTGGATCTGGGAAGAAAAAGGCCAACACTGGGCACAGCCACCATATTTCCTACTTAGGTTCTATTCTCACTATTCTCTACATATAAACTCTTATGTGAGAGCCTCATAGTTCTATATATCATGATGCATTGGTCAATTCAAGAGGGAGTGTGCTTTTAACAATGGTGCTGAGATAATGTGATAGCCACATGAAAAAGAATGAAGTTAGACCTCCTACCTCCCGCTGTACTTTAAAATTAACTCAAAATGGATCACTGACTTAGCATATGAGCTGAATCACACAATTCTTAGAAAGAAAACAAAGGAGCAATCTTTGTGGGCATAAGTTAGATGGTGGTTTCATGGAAACTACACCAAAAGACTTAAGCAAGAAAAGAAAGGATAGATAATTTTGCTTCACCAAAATTATCGAATATAATAAGTCTTTAAAGAATATCATCAGAAAAGTGCAAAGATAGCATACAGGATAAAGGAAATATTTGCCTTCATATATCTGATAAGGGACTTGTACCTGAAATATACAAAGAACTCTTACAAACAGCAACAGAAAGACAAATAACTCAATTAAAACATGGGCAAAGCATTTGAAGAGAGTTATCTAAAGAAGTTATACAAATAATCACAATATACAAAAGTACATGGAAATATGCTCAATTGGTCATTAGGGAAATGCAAAGTCAAACTACTTCACACTCACTAGGATGGCGAAAATCCAAAAGACAGTCAACAACAAGTGCTGGCAAGGATAAGAGCAAAATGGAACACTCATACACTACTGGTGAGAATAGAAAATGATGCAGAGGCTTTTGGGGGAAAAAAAAAATTGGCACTTCCTCAAAATTTTAAACTAGAGATACCATAAGAGTCAGCAGTTCTATCCTTAGCTAGTATCCAAAAGAAATGAAAACTATATCCACACAGAAACTTGTACACTAATGTTCATATGAGTACTATTCATAATAGCCAAAATTGTTCATCAACTAAGTAATACACAAAGTTGGGTCTATCCATACATTGGAGAATTATTCATCCATAAAAATAAAGGAGGCAGTGATACATGCCATAACATGAATAAAAGTTGAAAGTATTATGCTGAGTTAAAGAAGTTAGTTTAAAAAGAGCCCATATTGTATGACTGCATTTATATGCAGTATAAGATAGGCAAATCTATAGAGATTACTTGTCTACAGATGGGAGGGGAAAAGTGTTGAATGGTTCTGGGGCATGAGGAGTGACTAATGTTCAAGCTTCCTTTTGGGGTGTTGAACATAAAAACTACTGAAAACTACCAAATTGGATACTTTAAATGGTAAATTTTATGGTATATGAATTATTTCTCAGTAAAGCTGATAAAAAGAGCTTTTACCTGAAAATTTGACATTTTCAGGTAAAAGAAAGATCTTTTGAGTCCCCTCCATTAAAAAGGTATTGGTTATGTTTCAGTAACCTAAAATAGTTAAGATCACATTTTGAAAACTGGCAAAATTAGATTAAACAAATATTTGATTTTTCACAAGTACACATTGCATATGAAGATAGACACAACCGGAATGGGTTTGTTTAAATCCTTACTGATGATGTTGCTATGAAAATCAACCAAATTTACAGGAGGAAAAATGAATGTTTGCTTGTGTCTGACGCATCATATTGCTATGCTCTGCACTTAATCAGTTGCCTATCTCCATTTATTTTTATAGCCTCGCTCTTCATTTTCTTCATGGCTAAATTGCATGATATGTGTTGTTCTGCTTCAGGAAGAACCATCTGTTGTGTAATTATCACCAGGGGCTAACCATTATCTCAAGGTGCAGATACTCAGCATTACAGGTAATATAAATGCATAATTTACTATGCCTACATGCCTAATTGAAAACTCAAATGTATCCAGCTAGAACCATATGTGATCAAGAATTCTGGGCTTTAAGAAATAGCATCTTGCTCTCAAACTTGCAAACAAAATAACTTTTAAACTGCAAAATTTACTGAGCAAAATTTGAAAAATGACAGACTTGGGGACTTTGAGACAATTGCACTTAACTCAAGAGAAATTAAAGGGAGAAAAGTAGCACCTATGTAAACAGAGGAAGTACAATAATCATTGACATAAAGTCATAGATGACTTTAAAATTTTATTGCTGTTTAGAACATAGAGAGGGCAATTACAACATGTGACAGTTCCAATCAACATGGGCAGCGATCCTGGCCATAACGTTATTTTTTTTTTCTTTCTGAACAACTGCATAAGCTAGACGAAGAAAAAAAAGAATGAAGATGATAGTTAACTACTGAGGATATTTTCTGATATGTCATATTCTAAGTTTAGTCTCTTGACACAGATTTCTGTGTACATTAGGCAAATTGTGTGTCAATAGAAATGTTACCCTTTCATTAGGGAAACTCAGATATATAGATATATGAGTTTTTCTTTACAAAATATAAAATGAAAATAGAGCAT
This sequence comes from Plecotus auritus, assembly GCF_963455305.1. NCBI lineage: Eukaryota > Metazoa > Chordata > Mammalia > Chiroptera > Vespertilionidae > Plecotus > Plecotus auritus. The sequence goes on from NC_137782.1 coordinate 49,057,647, forward strand.
ATTCATTTCCATCTGGTATACTACCTTTAAATATTCTGCTTAAAATTAATGCTTGCGTGCTGGCTCTAAATTATTTCTTATGCATTACTGAAACCTACACTAAATAAAATTATTTCAAAGATTTATACTGTGACATATAATGAACCCAACAGAAATTCATACCTGGTCTGCTGTTGTTATACTCCTGAATGCTGAGAGCTACTCTCAAGATGGACACACCTTTAGCATTCCTTGAAGTAAATCTCTAACTCTAGAATGCACAGAGATAATAACAGGTTTAATAGAAAAGATAATATATGCTCTACATCATATGTCATCAAGGCAATGCAAATTAAAATGACAAGATACCTCTAACACACCTATTAGAATGGCTGAAATCTGGAGTGCTGAGAACACTAAATGCTGGTGAGGATGTGGAGCAATAGGAACTCTCATTTATTGCTAGTGGGAAAGCAAAATGGTACAACCACTTTGGAGTTTGGCAGTTTCTTACAAAACTAAACATACTTTTGCCATATGCTCCAGGAATTGCACTCTTTGTTATTTACTCAAAGGAGTTGAAGACTTATATCCACACAAACACCTGCATATGGATGTTTACAGCAGCTTTATGCATTACTGCTAAAATTTGGAAGCAACCAAAATGTAACTTTAGTAGGTCAATGGATAAATAAACTGTGGTACATTCAGATAGTGATATATTATTTAGCAGCAAAAAGAGATGAGCTTTCAAGCCATGAAGAGACACCGAGGAACCTAAAATTCATGTTACTAAGTAAAAGAAGTCAAACCAAAAATGCTACATGCTCTATCATTCCAATATGACACTCTGGAAAAGGCAGATCTATGGAGAGAGTAAAAAGATCATTGGCTATTGAAGTGGGGCTGGGAGGAGAATGAAGAGGTAGAGCACAGAGGATTTTTAAAGCAGTGAAACTATTCTATATGATGCTATAATGATGGATACATGTCATTATACATTTGTCAAAACCCATAGAATATACAACACCAAGAGGGAGCCTTAAGGTAAACTATGGACTTGAGCGATAATGAGGAGTCAATGCAGGTTTATCAATAGTAAAAATTGAGCAACTCTAATAAGAGATGCTAACAGCAGAGGAGGCTGCTCATGTTTGGGGCAGTGGGTATATGGGAAATCTCTGGGCCTTCCTCTCAATTTTGCTGTAAACTTAAAAGTGCTCTAAAAGTATATTTTAAAACACCAAAAACATATGCACCTCTATGTCCCATAGCAGCACTATTTACAATAGCTAAGATCTGGAAACAGCCCAAGTGCCCATCAGTAAATGAGTGGATAAAGAAGCTGTGGTACATTTATACCATGGAATACTATGCAGCAGTAATAAAGAAGGGTCTCTTACTCTTTGAGACAGCATGGAGGGACCTGTAGAGTATTATACTAAGCAAAATAAGCCAGTAGGAAAAAGACAAGTATCACATAATCTCACTCATATGTGGAATCTAATGAACAAAATAAACTGATGAATAAAATAAACCAACATGAAGAATTCAAAAAGTAATAGGAGGATAGACAGGATAAGAACAGGGAGAGGTGGACTCATATTACCCAAGAAAGGATAATTTAAATGACATAATTATTACAACAGTACCATTTCACTAAAGCATTAGAAGATAAATTCATATTTCAAAGGCTTAATGCATGGGCAGAGAAAACAGAGCAATCCAACAGAAAACACTAATTTTAGGAATTTTTTGTTAATCTATAAAAACAGAAATAACATGATGAGGATTCTAAAAAGATATTTAAATAAAGTTCAAGACAGGGAAAACCAAATATGCACCCGACATTGAAGCAGCCATTAATGTTATAAAGATACATAATTTTTTAAAAAATCAATTAAAATTATTCTTCACAACAGAACTATTAATCAAATTGTAATTTATTAATCTGTTGGTTAATCTTTTGGTGAAGACTTTCTGTATTCTATGGCAAAGAGTCATGACAAGTAAGTATATTGTGTTACCAAATAAATGGTATGTTTATTAAATAAATAAACATCATGGGATATAGAACAATAAAATTAAAATAAGTTTTCAGGGCAAATTGCATTAACATGTTTGGAAGTGCTGTGTCTCCCTAACAAAAAGTACTCTCAGACCATCCAGCCACATTTGCCTCCTGGCTCAATAAACAAGTAAGAAGGAATGCTTTCCAGCGTTTGCATCTGTCATTGTGCTTGTTTTTCAAAATTATCTATATATATAAAAGCCTAAGTGACCTGTCAACTGAATGATTGGACAACCAGGGGAGAGATGCTCAACACATAGAATCGGGCTTCCTCCTGTCTAGATCAGGTCTGCGGGGATCGGATCAAAACTGGCTATCTGACATCCCCCGAGGGGTCCCAGATTATGAGAGGGTGCAGGCCAGGTCGAGGGACCCCACTGGTGCATGAATCCGTGCACCAGGCTTCTAGTCTAGTAATAAAAGGTCATCAAGCTGTATATTTCTTTTTTTTTTTTAAAAAAAAGCTAACATTGTAGATGTGTCTAGCCATATTTTCATCTTCTTAATACACCTTTTTTTCTTTTACTAAATTTTGTATTCCTTTAGGATGAAATTGCACTTCTATTCCCAGCAAGTGTAAGGCTCTTGGCATAGAGCAGGTGAGAGATAATAAAAGCATACATTAGCGTAGGGACTGAGGGAGAAGAGGACTCATTTTAGGAATAGGATGTAAAATCAATGGGTCACTGTTATAAATCTACCACAAAGAAGCAAACATCAACTCTTCAGAAGCTTACTAGTAGATGTAGAGTGAAAGGAGCAACTGGGGCAGCTTCCCCAAAAGAAACAAAAAGCAAAGACATGACTTATGGTGGAAGAGGTTCTATGCTGACATGTCCAGGTTACAAATCTGGGAGTAGAGGGAGAGGTCAAAGGTAAAATTATAGCCAATATTCATGGAGGCCTTCTTCTAAGTACTTTACAAGTATCTCATTTAATGTTTACCAACTACCCTACTAGGGAAGTTTTCTTTTTATCATACTCCACAGCTGTGGAAAAAGCACAGGACTCTAAATAATATGCCCAAGTTTGCAGAGCAAGTAGTGGTAGAGGCTGACTTTGAACCTGGGTTCGTAAACTCATTACTGTGCCCCATTGGAGAGAAGAGGTAACTAATAAAGTCCCATAGGAGATGTGAGTGAGCAGGGACACAGATAATGGTTTATCCTAAAAGGAAGAAGGTCCTGGACCCAAAGGAAGGGACATAAAGATGAGGGCAGATGTAGAAAGTGTTTAAAAGAGGTCAAACAGGGAGTTAAAGTGCTTGCTGAAGAGGAAAGCAAGGCTGTCCCTAATGGTGAGGCAGGGTGAATATTGGGGAGTTACTCTGAAAACTCTTGAATGCATGAGGAGAGAGCAGTAACTTTCATCATATTTCTCATGATGTCCCTGTGCAAGAAACTTGAGAAAATCATTACAGTGACCATAAGGTGATATTACCAGATAAAAAGTATGAAAAATGAGGACTTCTAAAAAAAATTCAGGCTAGATCAGAATAACAGATGGATTATGTACTTCTGAGCTACATTATGTAAATTTGATTTTGAAAATCTCATAAAACCAAAATCAGGTTTTAAGGAATATAACATAAACATAAGAATTAAATTATACCTTCATGTGCTAAGAAGTAAATCTAAGTAACTATAGAGAAATCTGTCTTTATTATTAATCAGTATAATTCCATAACGCTGGAAGGGACTTTGGCATCAGGTGACCCAAATGCTTCCCTTCTCAGGAGAGGAAACTATGTGACTTGCCAAAAGTGACAGTTCATTGAGAGGAAAACCAGGCCTTGAGTATCCTGTAGTCTTTTCCCTTTTGCATGTGGTCAGGAGAAATGATCTATCTCATGAACTTTCTGACCCATGTCCTCTTTATGTTATCCTAGCATGTACATCAATTAATCTACTGTAATAGGTGTAGCAACTATTAATTGATCCTAAGGGGTCAGAAAAGGGAACTAACATGTATAGAATGCATATTCTTTGCCAACATTATCGGTAATCTTGTGTTTGGGCTTTAGCACACATAATTAGCTTGAATATTTTTGGATGGCTCCATCTATTTCCACTGTTGAGAAAACTGTGACTGAGGGAGGTAAATAACTCATGTGAGGTCACATAATGGTCATTTATTCCCATCGCACTATGTTCTACCATGATATTTGCATCTTTTTAAAAACCTAAATGGCCCTAACCGGTTTGGCTCAGTGGATAGAGCGTCGGCCTGCGGACTGAAGGGTCCCAGGTTCGATTCCGGTCAAGGGCATGTACCTTGGTTGCGGGCACATCCCCAGTAGGAGGTGTGTAGGAGGCAGCTGATCGATGTTTCTCTCTCATCGATGTTTCTAACTCTCTATCCCTCACCCTTCCTCTCTGTAAAAAATCAATAAAATATATTAAAAAAAAATTAAAAAAAAAAAACCTAAATGTTATTTTTCCCCTGAGACTTTGGATTTTTTTTCACTTAAAAAAAATATATCAGCACTACCCAGCCAGTGTGGCTCAGTGGTTGAGCATCCACCTATGAACCAGGAGGTCAGGGTTCGATTCCTGGTCAGGGCACATGCCTGGGTTGTGGGCTTGATCCCCAGTGTGGTCTGTGCAGGAGGCAGCTGATCAATGATTCTCTCTCATCATTGATGTTTCTATCTCTCTCTCCCTCTTCCTTCCTCTCTGAAATCAATAAAAATATATTTAAAAAATAAAAAATATCAGCACTGAGAGTTATAGGATAGCTTCCTCAAGTCTGATAAGTCATCTATTTTTCAGATTTCAAAATTGTGTTTCCCCTTATCTTTTCTCTAGTTTCCCTGACCTTGTGTTTTAAAAAAGTTTTGTTTCTAAAAATTTTAATAAAGTCTCAGGAGGGAGGAAATTAGACATTTGCATTTAAGCTCATATTCTTATCTGCCATTCCCCAGAATATGTTTCAACACAATCTGACATCATTGTCAACATGCATGTGGACACTTCCAACTTTTTCTAACGCTTCTTACACTGACCAAGGTCAATGCCTTCTCTTTATTGTCATTGAAAAAGCCAAGTAGATTCTTTATATATGGCCTTTTGTTAGATTTACATTTTTGTAACATTTATATTATTCAACCTTTTAGATTCTATATCAGATGATAAAAATTTATCCAGCTCCCTGGTCAAATATTGCCTGTTCAGTTTGGACAGCAAAGTGTTTGAAAAATAATATATAATTTTATGGAGTAGGTATTCTTATACCTTCGAATATTTAATTATTTGTCTCACCCCTGAAAATATGTGAGGTCTCTAAAGTACTTTATTGACATTCAATGAGTAAATGAATGAATAAGTCATGCATATTCAATTTCTGTCTCAAAATAATAAATTTTTATTATATTTTCCTTTATCTCTACATTTGTTTGCCTGATCCAGATCCTTTCCTTAGGAATGATTTTCAGTTTGGGGCTGTGTTTTCTAAATTTCTCTGGCAGTGATTATGGATTTTATCTATGAATTCATCATTTGGTAGACTCTATTACTGTGCTCATAAATGCTGAGAAGCTACTACCAATGTCAGTTAGCTACTAAAATGTATTTGCTAACTTTGCATCCTTCATCCTCAGGCATAATATGTAGATTCAATCCCAAAATACAATGGTTAACTCAGCACTTTATGTCTAGCTTGGTAATACAGCACTATTTCCACATAGTGTAATTATTTGTTTATATTTCTCTTTCTTGAATATACTGTGACTTTTTCAAGGACAGTAACCAGGACTTGCTCATTTTGGGTATCTCTTTACTCTATTGAAAACATATCTACCATGCTATTGATAACATCTTTGCCATGCAATAAATAATTGTTAAAGCAACTCAGTTGCACACCCTTTTGCCACCACATTAAAAATCTGCATGGACTAGAGCTTTGTTTGAACTGATCTGACTAGAATATATATTGTTACACAGACAGCTTCCCAGAATACTAAAACATCTATTCAATTTGGTGGGGGAAAAAAGAACTACAAAATTAACATTGTTGATGCAAAATTGCCAATGTGTTCTTCACTTTTTTCTCCTTTCATACAGATGTCCTGGTGTTATATTAAAAAAGAGAAATAAATACTGCTATGTACATCCAATGGCAATTTTTCTCCTTTCCCATTCCTTCTTTAATCTCACTCAGCAAATTGATTTGACTAGCTCAGAAATGGATCTGCTATAAAAAATATTACCAACTTCACAATGATTCTGGAATCTCATAAATCGTAATCATTAGCATGACCTCCCTTTAGAATTCAATTAGCTCCAAAGGAACAATTTCCTATAATAGATTTACCTCTATTACCCCTAATAGCATTAACTGGGCAAGGCATTATGAGCGATTCCAGTGCTTTGCTCAGGAGCACACTGGCCTTGAGCTGAATCCGAGTGTGTCTCAAGGTCTGAGTCCTTCCTTTGCTGCTGCCCTTACCCCAATGTCTAACTGTGAGGTAGTCTTTACCTCATATATGTACTGGTTCTCCTTAAATCCTAACAAATGCTTAGTTAAAAGTCTACTGCTGCTATTATTCCTAAACTTCTCTATTTTTCATAATGTCTTTTTTAAAGAAATTATTTTAAATTTAATTTTATATGTTGTGTTGCAGATGTCCCCCACCACCCTCCGCCCCTTTTACCGTCCTCCTCCCAGCCCCTGCCCCACCCCAGGCCTTTAACGAACTATTGTCTCTGTCCATTAGTTATGCATATATTATATGAGTTCTTTGGTTAAGCTCTTACCACTGTCTCCCTCTACTCCTTGCCTCCCCACCCCCATGAGAAATTTCAGTCTGTTCCATGCATCCATGTCTATGGAACTATACAGAAACACATTAGTCATAATCTCTTTTTTTACTTTCCATTGCAAATGCAGCCTTGGGAAGAGTATTAGTTTGGACTTTGGATTCTATGAAGATGATAATGGTCAGCAAGTGAAAGAGTGATCACTTCCCCAGTGCAAAATCAGCAGTTAGCTAAAATTATCACTAAGGTCCCTCCTGTTCTAAAATTCCAGGGTCAAGAATCAGTTTGCTTATCCAGGCCTCTTCCAAGTTGACTCTCAGACACGTTTTGACCACAGACCTTTGTTCACTTGGTGACAGCTAACTGGCCAGCATAGGTTAGTAAAGAACTTTCGTGAGAACACTGGCTATAGGGCTCCCCAGACAGACTGACTCAGTGACATCTAGGGGTGGGAAGTTCAAGATTAGTTAAGCCATTACAGAGGGACTGAGTTAGTTGATAGTTTAAGAGGCATAGACTAATAATGGCAGAAAACCAGTAAATGAAGGTCAGAATTGTCAATATGTCTTAAGTTCAGATCATCATGGTAACTTGAATAAAATTCCAGTTTCCTATGAAGCTCATGAAATACTTCCCGTACAGCTGCATTTTTCTGTATCCCCTACAACAAGGTCTTAGCATGTGAGGCAACTGGAATATGTCAACTTTTTTTTTTGTAAAGTAAAAGATTCTAAATAATAGTGACATAAAACATGTTTTTTAAATATTTTTATATTATTTAACAATAGGTTGAATATAAAATATTTATAGAATATGTTTTTGATTAGGAAAAACATAACCTTCATAAATTTAGTTTTATACATTTAATTTTTATAAATTTATACTTATAAATTTATAAATAATAAAAAATCATACTTTATACATTTAATTTTAGACTATTTTTCTTTAAGTTTTTTTAACTGTGCAAAGTTTTGAAAGCAATAGTTACATAACAGCACCCAAACAGTGGAACTATACAGAAACACTTTTTAAAAACTAAATCTCTTTACACAAAGCTCTTTTCTTTAGCTTCTAAATATTCTATATGGTCACAGAATAAGATGGTTATCTTAAAAGTAAAGAGTTGGATTAATTTAAAAAATACATATTTATGGGTGGATGCAGTTTTCCTCAAGGGTCTCTAAATCATTATTTAATTTGTTTCTAATTCACTTGACTTTTAAAAGTTTATTTAATTTTACCAACATCCAAAATTCTTAGGTCTTCAGAAGGGCAAAGTGATGCAATTAAATCAACAGCATAAAGGTCACATGATCTGGTTAAATTACAGATTAACAAGTCTTTTGTATAGAAAAATAATATATGTATAGAAAATGAGGAAATTGTTTCTTTTTTTAACCTTTGCTGCAGTCTTTTGATTATATAATACAAAAGGGTTTAAAATTTTTAAATAGCAATGTTAAAAAACTGGAATAAAATATTTGAGGCTATTGAACCATACTGAGTCTCATACTTTAGAAAATAATACAGACTTAAGAAGCAAAAGTGAGTCCAAATTAAAAGCACATTGAATAATATTATTCATAGCACAAGTCTGAAGTGCAAAGATAATGGCTTCTGAGAAGAATAATAGAAATTGAGTTAACTAAATGAATGAAAAAAAAAGTGATCATTTGGATCCATTTTTAAGTTGCCTAAGGTTTTCTTTTTAAATTATATATTTAAGAAGTTTTCAATTCCTGATTTTAAATTACTTTATAACAGAGAAACAGTTCGAGTGGAGAAGGATAAGAATCTACCTTTCCTTCAGGAGACTTGGAAACTCTATAACTAACAGCAAATTTCAAAAAGAGGCTCCCTATTTCCCTGAGGCTCTTGCTGTGGTTACTTTTCCTTACTCCTCTACAAAAAAATAAGAGCACATTTATAAGTTGCCAAAAGAAGAATACAAACAGGTACGTGGAAAATAATTTCAAAATTTAGGATTCACAGGTGACCTCTTGTTCCATTCTCTTGACCTCACTGTGGAAAGAATCCCACAGCCTTAGCTCTAAATCGGGACCCAGATGCCCCTCAACACAAGGTGCTAGGTCCTGGCAGGGGCTCCGATGATAATTTACTGCAAGGCAACTTCTTTTGCTCAAGTTAAAACTTTGGTGGTCTTCATATTGGTTAAGTTGGTTCCCATCCCTTTAGAGGGTGAACTAATTAATGACAGAGAGCAATATTAAATCTATGTGTAAATAGTATACATGCTGACTTTGAATAACATTAAGGGTGGCATTTAAATTGATTTTAATGGAAACAATAAAAATGAATCTACATGAGTTTTAACTTCATTTTTTAAAATGTTTTAATCCTCACCCAAGGATATGCTTTTACTGAATTTTTTTAAGAGGAAGGGTTAGGGAAAGAGAGAGAGAGAGAGGGAGAAATAGGTTAGGTTGACTCCCACACATGCCCCAACTGGAGATGGAATCCAAAACCTGGGTATGTGACCTGACCATGAATCGAACCCACCACTGGTATAAGGGATGAACCAACAGAGCCACACTAGCCCAGGCCCATTCTCTCTCTTGATCCAAGTCTGGCCTCACCACACCTTACCCAAGATACTGTGGTTAAAACACAGACATTTGACAACAGCCTCCTGAGAGATCCTGGCAAGATCCATCCTGCTTAGCTGTTCCCAGCTATTAATCCTCAGAAATTACTAGAGAAAATAAACACACATTTGTTTTTGTTGCCAAATTTGGGAATACTTTGTTGTGCATCAATAGATAAGTAATATCCAAGCTAACATTCTTCAGACTTGGCATGATATTTGGACTTTTCTCCCATCTCTCTTAGACCAGACCAAAGTCCATTTGTCTGAAGGCTAATTTTCTCCAATCTCTCTCTCATATTTATATATATAAAAAGCCAGCGATGGGAATGCCGCAACCACCGAAATGACCAGTTGCTATGACGCTCACTGCAGCCAGTGAACCAGCCCTATCAGGGGGTGGGGCCAGCTGACCCACCTCCTGTGGCCCCTCCCCCATCTGGCCCCACCCATGATCGGCCTCTCCTACCCCGATCAAGGGTGGGGCAGCCAGCCACTCCCCCCACAGCCCTTCCCCCGGCTGGCCCCTCCCCCAATGGCCCCCACCACCCCATCAGCCCACAGCCTCTCCCCATGGCTGGCCCCACCCCTGATTGAACCCCCACTCCAATAGGGGGTGGGGTCAACCAGCCAACCTCTTGAAGCTCCTCCCCCCACCCAGCCCCACTCCAGATCGCCCCCAACCCCAATCAGGGGCTGGGCTGGCCAACCAACTGCCTAAGGCCCCTCCCCTGGTCCAGCACCACCCCTGATCGCCCCCCACACACCAATTGGGGGTGGGGCTGGCTGCCCAACCTCCCTGGGCTGCTGACCCCCGATTGGCCTCCCCACCCCATTCGGGGGAAGGGTCTGCCGGCCAACCTCCTGCCATCTTCTCCTCCAGACAGGCCCAGCCCTGATCTGCCCTGATTGGGGCTGGGCCAGCCATACCCCACCTGTGCAGAAATTCGTGCACTGGGCCTCTAGAGTGTGTGTGTGTGTGTGTGTGTGTGTATATATATATATATATATATATATATATATATATATATATATATATATATTCTCCAGACAGACACAGATATCTGGCCAGAGAATTGTGCTTCTAATTCAGTTCAAATTTTGTAAATGATATCTTTGGAAATGACTCATCCATACATGTGCTTCACAGATTTTTATATAATCAAAACATTTTACCATAGTCTGATTCCACCACAGTTCAATTCCATAAGAGTTAACTGAGTAAAAAGTGTGCTTAAAATTCTGGTTGGAACTGTTCCGAATACAAGAAAAAAAAAATACTCAATATCTAGTCTGAAAGACTTAAGAGTTCAATTAGCCAGTTCTCAAAATTTTATTGGTAAACTTGATATGCAAGCTATTATGCCTTATCAAGATTCTGATTAAAAAAGAACTTCTGGTGGAGACAGAAACCTGTTTTGTAAAGGTTTCTGAAAGAATTTTGGTGCAAAATTAAACTGTATAAAGTGTAAACTGCTTTATCTGAAGATGCACACAGAATAGTTATTTAGGAAGTGATTTTTTTTAATATCAAAAGAAACAAATTTAAATACCTGTCATTGAACTTGACATCCTCAACAATGCAATGGTAAGACTGCAGATCTGTCTACAAAAACCTGGGCTCTGGTCGCAGCTGTTGGTCTGTCTGTCTCTCACCTTGAAAAATATTTGTTTCCTTCACTGGGCCTCAGATTCTTCAATTGTTTTTTTTTTTTTTGTTTTTTTTTTGTTTTTTTTTTTTCAAATTTTTATTAAGGTATTATATGTGTACATATCTTACCATTGCCCCCCACCCCCACCCCACTCCCATACATGCCCTCACCCCCCAATGTTTTGCATCCGTTGGTTACTCTTATATACATGCATATAAGTCCTTCAGTTGATCTCTTATTTCCCCCACCTCTCCCTAACCTTACCACTGTAATTTGACAGTCTGTTTGATGCTTTACTGCCTCTGTAACTATCTTTTTGTTCATCAGTTTATAATGTTTTTCATTATCCCCAAATGAGTGGGATCATGTGGTATTTTTCTTTCATTGACTGGCTTATTTCACTTAGCATAATGTTCTCTAATTCCATCCAAGTGCCTACAAATGGTAGTAATTCCTTCTTTTTTACGGCAGCATAGTATTCCATTGTGTAGATGTACCATAGTTTTCTGATCCAGTCATCTGCTGATGGGCACCTAGGCTGTTTCCAAATCTTAGCTATTGTAAATTGTGCTGCTATGAACATAGGGGTGCATATATCCTTTCTGATTGGTGTTTCTGGTTTCTTAGGATATATTCCTAGGAGTGGGATTACTGGGTCAAATGGGAGTTCCATTTTCAGTTTTTTGAGGAAACTCCATACTGTTCTCCACAGTGGCTGCACCAGTCTGCATTCCCACCAGCAGTGCACGAGGGTTCCTTTTTCTCCGCATCCTCGCCAACACTTGTCGTTTGTTGATTTGTTGATGATAGCCATTCTGACAGGTGTGAGATGGTATCGCATTGTTGTTTTGATTTGCATCTCTCGGATAATTAGTGACTTTGAGCATGTTTTCATGTGTCTCTTGGCCTTCCTTCTGTCTTCTTTCGAAAAGCTTCTATTTAGGTCCGTTGCCCATTTTTTTATTGGATCATTTATCTTCCTTTTATTAAGTTGTATAAGCTGCCTGTAGATGTTGGAAATTAAACCTTTATCAGTGATACCATTTGCAAATATGTTCTCCCATACAGTGGGGTTTCTTGTTGTTTTGTTGATGGTTTCTTTTGCTGTGAAAAAGCTTTTTATTTTGATGTAGTCCCATTTGTTTATTTTCTGTTTGGCTTCCATTGCCCTAGGGGCAGTATCACTGAAAAAGTTCTTTTGGCAAATGTCTGAGATTTTGCTGCCTGTGGATTCCTCTAGTATTTTTATGGTTTCCCGTCTTATATTTAAGTCCTGTACCCATTTTGAGTTTATTTTTGTGTATGGTGTAAGTTGGTGATCTAGTTTCATTTTTTTGCATGTATCTGTCCAATTTTCCCAACACCATTTATTAAAGAGACTGTCTTGACTCCATTGTATGCTCATGCCTCCTTTGTCAAATATTAAGTGCGCATATTGGTTTGGGTCGATATCTGGATTCTCTATTCTGTTCCATTGATCTATATGTCTGTTCTTGTGCCAGTACCAGGCTGTTTTGATGACAGTGGCTTTGTAATACAGCTTGAAATCTGGTATTGAGATCCCTCCTACTTTATTCTTCTTTCTCAGGATTGCTGTGGCTATTCGGGGTCTTTTTTTATTCCAGATGAATTTTTGGAGAGTTCTTTCTAGGTCTGTGAAATACGCCGTTGGTATTTTAATGGGGAGTGCATTGAATCTATAGATTGCTTTGGGTAGTATGGACATTTTAATGATGTTGATTCTACCAATCCATGAACATGGTATGTTCTTCCATCTGTTTACATCTTCCTCTATCTCTTTTTTCAGTGTCCTGTAGTTTTCCGCATATAGGTCTTTTACCTCCTTGGTTAGGTTTATTCCTAAGTATCTTAATTTTTTTGGTGCGATGGAAAATGGGATTGCTTTTTTAGTCTCTCTTTCTGTAAGTTCATTGTTGGTGTATAGAAATGCCATAGATTTCTTGGTGTTAATTTTGTATCCTGCTACATTGCCGAATTCATTTATTAAGTCTGTTAGTTTTTTGATGGAGTCTTTCGGGTTTTTTATGTACAATATCATGTCATCTGCAAATAAGGACAGCTTTACTTCTTCTTTTCCAATTTGGATGCCTTTTATTTCTTCTTCTTGTCTAATTGCAGTGGCTAATACTTCCAGTACTATGTCAAACAGGAGTGGTGAGAGTGGGCATCCCTGTCTTGTTCCTGTTCTTAGGGGAAATGGTTTTAGTTTTTGCCCATTGAGTATGATGTTAGCTGTGGGTTTATCATATATAGCTTTTATGATGTTGAGGTATGATCCTTCTATTCCCACCTTGTTGAGAGTTTTTATCAAGAAAGGGTGTTGGATTTTGTCAAATGCTTTTTCTGCATCAATTGATATGACTATGTGATTTTTATCTCTCAATTTGTTTATGTGATGTATCACATTTATTGATTTGCGGATATTGAACCATCCTTGCATTCCTGGGATAAACCCTACTTGGTCATGGTGTATGATCTTTCTGATGTACTGCTGGATCCTATTTGCTAGAATTTTGTTGAGGATTTTGGCATCTACATTCATGAGGGATATTGGCCTGTAATTCTCTTTCATTGTGTTGTCTTTATCTGGTTTTGGTATTAGGGTGATGCTGGCTTCATAGAAGGAGCTTGGAAGTGTTCCTTCCTCTTGAATTTTTTGGAATAGTCTGAGGAGGATAGGTTTTAGTTCTTCCTTGAATGTTTGGTAGAACTCTCCTGTGAAGCCATCTGGCCCCGGGCTTTTGTTTGCTGGAAGCTCTTTGATGACTGCTTCAATTTCTTCCATAGTTACTGGCATGTTGAGCTGTTTAGATTCTTCCTGATTGAGTTTTGGAAGGTTATATTTTTCTAGGAATATGTCCATTTCCTCCAGGTTGTCCAGTTTGTTGGAATAGAGTTGTTCGTAGTATTTTTTAACAATCCTTTGTATTTCGGCGGGATCTGTTGTTATTTCACCTCTTTCATTTCTGATCTTGTTTATTTGGGTCCTCTCCCTTTGCTTCTTGGTGAGCCTGGCTAGAGGTTCATCAATCTTGTTTATCCTTTCAAAGAACCAGCTCTTGGTTTTGTTGATCTTTTGTATTGTTTCTTTGGTCTCTATGTCGTTTATCTGTGCTCTGATCTTTATTATTTCCTTCCTTCTGCTTACACTGGGCTTTTCTTGTTGCTCTTTTTCTAACTCTTTGAGTTGTTGGGTTAGGTAATTTATTAGCCCTGTTTCTTGTTTTTTGCCGTAGGCTTGTAGAGCTATGAACTTCCCTCTCAAGACTGCTTTCGCTGTGTCCCATAGATTTTGGATTGTAGTGTTTTCATTGTCATTTGTTGTCATGATGTTTTTTATTTCTTCTTTGATCTCTCTGGTAACCCAGTCATGGTTTAATAGCATGCTGTTTAGTCTCCATGTGTTTGATTTCTTTGGGTTGTTTTTATTGTAGTTGATTTCCAGTTTTATGCCACTGTGGTCTGAGAAGATGCTTGATATGATTTCTATCTTCTTGAATTTGAAGAGACTTTGCCTATGTCCCAACATATGGTCTATCTTTGAAAATGACCCATGTGCGCTTGAGAAGAATGTATATTCTGTGGCTTTGGGGTGAAATGTTCTGAAGATGTCAATTAATTCCATATGGTCTAGTGAGTCATTTAGGATTGATGTTTCTTTGCTGATGTTTTGTTTAGAGGATTTGTCCAATGGTGATAGTGGGGTATTAAAGTCTCCTACTATGATTGTATTGCTGTCAATCTCTCCCTTGATATCCTCCAGGAGTTTTTTTATGTATTTGGGTGCTCCTGTATTGGGTGCATATATGTTTACCAGAGTTATTTCTTCTTGTTGGATTGCTCCCTTTAGTATTATGAAATGGCCTTCCTTATCTCTTGTTATGTCCTTCAGTTTGAGATCTAATTTGTCAGAAATAAGTATTGCTACCCCAGCTTTTTTTTCAGTTCCATTTGCCTGGAAAACCTTTTTCCATCCCTTCACCCTCAGTCTGTGTGCGTCTTTTTTTCTGAGGTGGGTTTCTTGTAGACAGCAGATATATGGGTCGTGTTTTCTTATCCAATCTGTTACCCTATGTCTTTTGATTGGGGCATTTAATCCATTTACATTTAAAGTTATTATTGATAGGTACTTATTTGTCGCCATTCCTATTCTTTACCCCTGTGTTACTTCTTCGCTTCCTGTTTCTTTCTTTCTTTCTTTCTTTTTTTTTTTTTTTTTTTTACAGTAGACCCTTTAGCATTTCTTGCATTGCTGGTTTGGTGGTAATAAATTCCCTTAGTCCTTTTTTGTCTGTGAAGCTCCTGATTTCACCTTCAATTTTGATTGACAGCCTTGCTGGGTACAGTATTCTTGGATTCAGCCCCTTCCTTTGCATGACTTTGTATATTTCATTCCATTCCCTTCTGGCCTGATGAGTTTCTGTTGAGAAATCAGTTGCTAGTCTGATGGGGGTTCCTTTGTATGTAACTTTCTGTCTCTCTCTTGCTGCTTTTAAGATTCTTACTTTGTCGTTGGTGTTTGCCAATTTAATTATAATGTGCCTTGGCGTCGGTCTTTTGGGGTTCATTTTGCTTGGGACTCTGTGAGCTTCTTGGATTTGTGTGGGTTTTTTCTTCCCTATATCTGGGAAATTTTCTGTCATTATTTCTTCAAAGAGGTTTTCTATTCCTTGCTCAGCTTCCTTTCCTTCTGGAACCCCTATTATGCGGATGTTGTTTTGTTTCGTGTTGTCCCAAAGTTCCCTTAGACTCTCCTCCTGCCTTTTAATTTTTTTTTCTAGAAGTTGCTTTTCTTGGGTATTTTTTTCCATCTTGTCTTCTAGCTCACTGATGCGGTCCTCTGCTTCTTCTAGTCTACTCTTGATGCTTTCTATTGAGTTCTTTACAGCAGCGATGTCATTTTTCATTTCTTCTTGGTTCTTCTTCATTTCCTCTTGGTTCTTGCTCATATTGTCGAATTTGTCTTCCATTCTTTTCAGCCACCTTATGACCATTTCTCTGAATTCTTTTTCTGGAAGGTTGCTTGCCTCCATTTCGTTTACTTCCTTTTCTGGTGATGCCTGCTTTTCTTTCATATGCGGGCTGCTTCTTTGTCTCCCCATGGTCTCTCTTCTCTGGGTGTCTGGTTATGTAGTTCTCTCTCTCCTGGGTTGATTTAAAGGCACAAAATACAGCACTACCAGGTACAACTCACAAGGCACTGAACAGGAATGTATTCACGATATTAATAACCTCCAATAAAGGTGACCACCAGAGAAAGGCAAATTAGGTGATAGGAGAGAAAGAAGAAGAGGAAAAAAGAAAGAAAGAAAGAAAAAAAGAAAAAAGGAGTGTGAAAATGAAATTGGGAAAAGGGAAAGTAAAGAGAAAAAAAAAAAAGTAAGAGACAAGAAATTGACTAATAGAGAAAGGGGAACAGACTATATATATATTGGGGATAAAACTCCAATAGAACAATCACTGATCCCAGCAAATGCCAGCAACAAGTGCCTGGGGATTAGTACAAACTACAACACCAACTAATATGGAGTGAGGCAAGGTTAAGCTGAAGCACAAAACAAACAAAAGAATAAACAAAAGAAGAATAAGCAAAACAATCTCACAAAAAAAGCATAAAAATTGGATATAATCTACATTCAAGCAAACAACAACAAAAGGACAGAGATAAGGACAAGTTTATGGATAACTCAGACAGCGAAGGGAGAGGTGTATGTGGACTTGGAGCAGGGGATTGGAGATTAGATATGTAAGTAGGGTGAAATTTTAACAAGGGGTAAACAGAAAGAATAGGGAAAATCTAAAGCAGTAAAAGGGTAAGACAAACAGGACACTGAAAAGGGGGAGGTTAGGAAGAGAGTGATGGCCTAAAGGTAGAGTTGAGATAGAGTAAAACGATGCTAAAGGAAAGATAAAAAATAGAATGTAGGACCCTAATCCCAAAATAAAATGAAGAGAAAATAAAATGACACTTAAAAAAAAAAAAAAAAAGATAAAATAGCAGTAGTAATAATACGGATTGAAAATAAAAATGTAATCATTAAAAAGGTAAAATCAAGTGATGAAAAAAGAAAAAAAAGTTTCTTGATTAAAAGATGCAAAAAATGAAAATTAAAAAAAAATAAAAAAAATAAAAAAAATAAAAGGTAAAAATAAAATGTGGAGTAGTGAAGGTCATTCACTTCCTCTGTTTTTCTGTTTGGCACGCCTGTTTCTCAGTCCAGACAGTATTGCAGTTCCCTGCGATCCACTGCTCTTCGGTGTTGTAAGCCAGTCCTGATTTTAAGCAGGCGGTGTGTCTTAATTTCTCGTATTCCTTTATTTTTGATTACACAAGAGTCAATTTGTGATTCAGCCCCTGGGTGGCAGTGTTTCTGGATTGACTTCCGGGTCTATCTATGGCCTCTCTAGGGAGTGTTAGAGCCTTCTTTCCCTGTGGCACTCGGGCCTGTGGGAGTGGTCTGCCTCCGAGCTGACTCTCTGATGGTCACTCCCCGCTCCGATCCCCAGGTTCCAGAAAAACAACCTTCCCCTGCAGTCTCCCAGGGTGTCCCCAACTGGGTGATCCTATGTATTGGGCTTAGTAATCAGAAGCAAGGATTTGAAGAGGAAAAAAGCCCAAGTGTGCGAACTCCGGGACTGCGAGTGAGCCCAGGCACCCAGGGAGCGCACGGGCTGCGCGTAAGTCTGGACTGCCTGAAATTCTTAGGGTGTCCCTGCACTTCAGATCAAAATGGGTTGCTTTTTAGAGTGCCCTTCTCTTAGCAGCTCTGAGGACCCCTTTCCACAGTCACAGATCACGCCAGCCCCTACAGCCACGGATTTTTCTAGGCACAGACTTCCCTGGTCCTCCAGCTCCCGCAAAACGCGCGTTCCTCTCTCCCGCCGGGACCAGAGACCTCACCTTATCCCAGGCGAAATCTGACCTTTCCGTGGTGGAGTGTAGAGCTTCTCTGAACCCGTGTGCTTGCGCCAGTTGGGGAGCGTTGTTCTGGGGCTCGCAGCTGTTCCTGGGGTGCCGCAGTTGTGGATTCTCAGGCTTCAGATAAGCTCCACTTTCCGGATCAAGATGGCGCAGACTCCGCGTCCAAGCCCGCAGCTCCGGGAGGGGACCCAGCCGCAGTTCTTGCTGCCAGGTCAGGGGAACCCCGTTCAGCAGTCCCCCACCTCCTTCTGGAATTCAGCTGTCTCCCAACCAGCCAACAAACACTCCTTGCGCGACCCTCAGCTGTTCTTTCTTTCTGCTCCGGGACAAGGCTCGGAACACGTCTGTCTATTCCGCCGCCATTATTCTCCTCCTCCTCTCAGATTCTTCATTTGTAAAATTAAGGAAATGGATGAGATGTTGGCTTAAAATATTCTGTCTTTAAAATTAGACCAATTCAGAAAGCAAGTTGCTGGACACCTCAGATATGACATTTTCTCTTCCTCAGTGTTTTAGTATATGACATTGACTTTATCATATATTGTTCATATGATTGCTAAAAGAATGAAAGGAGACTAAGTGCATAAAATTGCTTTTTAACTATAAAGAGGTTTGCTTGAGAATCCCCCAAGTTCAGCATTGAGGGCTTTCCTTACGTCTTGTCATTTGAACTCCTCAACTTCCCTGTGCCGTTAGCAATGCTGCAACCCCATTTTTTACAGATGAGGGCATCTATATGTAGAAAAGCTGTGTAACTGGCCCAGTGTCTCATAGCAATTTATAACATAGCCTCAGAGCTTGGACTCAAACTCGGGATCATCTATTCCAAAGTCTAGGCGGGTAGCCATGAGCACTAGGTGAGTCATACCATTACCAGGAGAGAACCACTCTTTCTCCTTCTACTCTGTTTTTTTTTTTTTTTTTTTTTTTTCTCTCTAAAAGTCCCTGGTGACTACCAAGAACATCAAATTCCTGATTTCACCCCAGCCCCTTAATCTACATTTCCAGTAGAGAAATCAAGTGTCCTTGGTGATCCTTATCATCAAGGACATTTTAGAAAACATGGTTCTGTCCACTTCTTTTCTCTGTATTATGTTTAAAAGGATTACCAATGAGAGAGGATTTCCATCTTGTATTTTGGGTTTGACTGAGACCTCTACTAAAAAGCTCTGGCCCAAGATGCAGTGTATGCAACAGCACAACCTGTTCTTCTGCACTGGACCTTCTCACTGGTCTGCTTGGCATCTAGCTGCAGGGAAAAGAGCTCCTTCTCATCCCCAAGGGTCCCCAGACAAATAGCTGAAGGACCACGTCTGTTGACTTTGAATTCCCTCAGTGTCTATAGGAAGTCTCTGGCTGGCTGTGCTGGAAAGTCTAGAAACAAGTCAGCAAGACAAGTTCCAGGATTCTTTCCGCAGAAGTCAGCCAACTCGCTCCTTGCCTGGCTCCCTCCGGATATTACAACAGAGGGGGCTCAGCTCTGCAGAAACCCACACATCCTGGAGATTTCTTACAACATCAGGATTCTTATCCACTTACCCATTCCTGAGTCATTACCAATCTCTCATCTTCCTCAATTTAAATTTGCTTTTGAAAAGAATGGACAGCAAAATATGGAGGATCCCTCAAAAACATTTAAATCTCACAAAGTAATGATTAAAATACAGAAAACAAATGAATTAATAATTCATACTTATTCTGTCTTTTTATGATGCCTTTTCTGTCCAGAGCATTATAAGCTCCATTTGACTAGGAATATTTTCCCCCATAGAGGTTTCCCACACTGCCCTGCACAGTGTGCTACTGAACGTTTAATGAATATTTATTGAAAAAATGAAGGGAATAAAGTGTAATACATTTCTGTAGATATAAATATGATTGTTTGAACACATCATCAGTCTTTGACTATTCCAGTCTGAGAGGGGTTATAGTTGCAGATAACTTAAGATAAGAAAGAATGGTACTTTTCTCTCCAGCATTAAAATGGAAGTTGAATTCCTGGGGTGGGGTTGGGCTAAAGTAAAATCAGGAAATTAATTTTCAGCTTTCTAAATCAAAAGTGAAAACCTTGCTATTTATGAGCTAAATCCATCTCACAGACATATTTTATTTGGACTTCACAGTGTTTTCAAAAAAGATAAAGCCATTTGTAAAAATCAGGTTATTTCACACACACACACTCCAGAATTCTGTCTTTCCTTGGAAAAGATCAGACTATCTGGCCACCCAGGACCCTATATTCCACATGACAACAGTCAACTGGCTGACTTCACCCACATCCAGTACCTAGTGAGACAGTGTGGTACCATGGTTAGAGTGTAGGTTGTTCAGAGGGTTACACCAGAAAGCTTTTTGCACCTAATACATGCTCAATAAGTGTCAGCTACTATCATTAGCATTAGTACATCAACATCATCATCAACACGATGGTCACCTACCTCCTCTGCATAGGCCCTGGGGACCCCAGAAATGACTATTGTGGCATCTTTCTCTGTTTTTGGCTAGCGGCTTCTACAATGTTGCCCAATAAAACTTTTTGCAACATTGGGGGTGCTCTCTATTTGTGCTGCTCAATGTTATAGCTGTCACTAGTAGCTACTGAACACTGGGAATGTGGATAGTGCAATTAGGGAACTGAACTTTCATTTTATTTCTCACTAGCCACATGTGGCTACCATACTGGATAGCACAGCTCTATAACTCCACTCAAGCATTATCTTTTTTCCTCGCCTCTCTCCCTATCAAACTCACTTTCTAGATCTAAAACTAATTTATGTTCTATTGTAAGCAGCTGGTAATATGTTAAATAGGTTATCTCTCTAAAGGCAATTGTCCAATTTTGCATAATCAAAATCACATTTAAAAATATGAATTCTTT
This sequence comes from Plecotus auritus, assembly GCF_963455305.1. NCBI lineage: Eukaryota > Metazoa > Chordata > Mammalia > Chiroptera > Vespertilionidae > Plecotus > Plecotus auritus. The sequence goes on from NC_137782.1 coordinate 49,078,532, forward strand.
GTATCCCCATTCCCATTCTACCTCTGTAAATCTAAGGTAGGGTCTCCAGTCTCACATTGTATACTTTTAACAAGCCCTTCTAGGTGATTCTTATAATTAGGTAAATTTAGTAATTTCTATCATAGAAATAATTTCCAAAGACTGATAAGGAAGAGGAGTCAGCATGCAACGCTGGGTATTTTTGAATGATGTGTACCAGCCTCCCTCCTTCCCTCCTCCTGTCCCACCTTCACCTTAACCTCCACCCACCATCCAGTGCACTGCTTACTACACTCCTCTCAGAGGAGTCCACCCTTTGGTGTCTATCATTTCATGGTACATAAAATTTAGGTCCTAGCCAGCTCTGTTCTCTTATGATGATTGGTACTCCAAACCCACTAATGTCAGCCCCTGTAGCAATGTTTGAACTTTTTGACCCTGAACTACTTTCCATCCCTGTGTGAGTGATGGAACCTTGACCATGCTGTGCAATCATCCTTTTTCTCCTGAGACTTTGAATTTGGAATCCAAAAAGGATACTTGCTTTCTGCCTGATGGTAGAGTCAAGGCAATATAAACCTGTGCTGAGGGTGCCATGTTCAGTCATATCCCCAGGACTGATCTGGTAAAGCTGATCCTCAGGGCAAGAGAAGCTTGAAGTCAATGCTCGGAAGCAGGGGGAGAAGTCTCCTGGACTGGGATGGAGGGAGGGAGGAATATAACTTCCCAAAGGCTTTCCAGTGAGGATGGCTATGGAAGAATGGGGTGTGGGCTCAATCTCATTTAAATGGCAGCACCAAGGACAGGTTATTGACTGACATTGTACAAAGACAGCCTGTGGCCTCTGCTCCTCAGCTAAACTCTCACTGTTTTCTGGGGAATTCCTAAAGAACTGTGCGTTGGCCCCTTAGGGACCCAGGACAAACTCCTCTGCTACCGTCCACTTAATCAATTTGCCCCAGAAATGTGAAATACAAGTTCCACTGTGCCCAGACTGTATCAAATTTTCTCTCCTCTATTTTATAAATCCTATTTATCTCACTCTCTCATGTGTGAGCAAACAATCAGCATGGAAAATAATGAAACTAGCTGCAGAGTCCTTCCCTACGTCTCTGGAGTATTCTGGAATATCAACTCCTTTCCCTCGATGGTCCCTGGGCTCCTGCTAGCCTGAGGATGTTTCAGTCACAATGCCAAGTGGTCCCTCAGACACCTACCCCCCCCCCCCGCCCATGTGTAGGGAAGAGGAAAAGAATGAGAGTCCTTATCTTAGAACAGTGACTGTCCAATGTGGCATGCATCTGAGGAGCACTGGAAAGATGCAAACTACTGGGTTATACACACCCAGAGTATTAATCCATTTGAGAAATGGGCATTTTTAGAAAAACTCTGGGCTTTTTTATACTGATGGTCCAAGGATTTTAATTTGTAAACATTGTCCTCTAGGAGAGAATTCTGACAATAGAGGCGGTCGAGGTTTGCCTGTGTGTGCGTGGATGTGTTTGCCTGTGTGTGAAGAGGTTTGCTTTTTTTTAACATCAGAAGGGCATTCCTGATCACCTTAAAGTCACTTCTTCCCAAACAGTTCTGTAGTAATTGATTTATTGCCAGTTGTGCCTGGTAGCCTAGCCCAGGCTCTTAGATGAGGCGAAATAGCTGGTGTTAGGAGTGTCTTTAACCAAGCAAAGAGATATGGACCCAGTACCTGATAAACAACAGAAAGCCATGTGTAAATACATGAATAAGAGCAGCTCAGGGACTAACCACAAAATGGTGACTGAAAGCCCTCAGGACTTGCTTCAAACAATTATCAACAATTCGCATATCATTGATTTTTAGAATCAGTGGGCTAAGGCGGGGTTTTTCAAACTCAGCAGTATTGACATCCTGGGCTGGATAATTCTTTGCTTGGGGTAGGGATGGTGCTGGAGGATGTTTAATGGCATCCTTGGCCCTGCCCACCACATGCCCTCAGTCCCCCATGCCCTAGCTGAGACAATCAACACATTCTCCACTGTTAAATGTTTTCTGAGGAGCCAAATGTCCCTGGGGTTTGGTATAAGACAGGGAGGGGACAGAGAAGGAGCCCCATCTCTACTCCCTTTGTCAGTTTCACTTTGTCTAAAATTGTCCTTTAGCGTAAGAGCAAAGATGTGGTAGTAATAATGCTTCCCATTTAAAAATACAAGGTTTTACTAGGTGTACCGGTTAATAATGCAGATTTTGTAATCAAAGAAAACACGATAATTTCAAGAGAAACATCAAAAGTGCTTTATTCAAAGTTATGTCCATCGCTAGCTACACATTTCCCCCATCTTTCAGGTAATTTGTGGATACCGTCCCAATAGAACTTTTCTTGTTTTGAGGCAAACCTTTCAGAGACCCAATTTTCTGCTTCTTCATACAGTTTGAAGTGTTGCTCAGAAAGTGCATGTGCCATCCATCAGAACAAGTGGTAATCTGAAGGAGCAAGGTCTGGTGAATATGGCGGGTGGGTCAATACTTCCCAGGCAAGATCTTTTAACGTGTCTTTAACTGGTTTTGAAGTGTGTGATGGTGCGTTATCATGAAGCAAAATTACTTTGCCGTGTCTTCTGGCACATTCTGGTCGTTTTATGATCAAAGTGTGGTTCAAATTGATTATTTGTTGTCGGTAGTGATCAGTATTAACGGTTTCACCTGGTTTTAGAAGCTCATAATACAGCACACCTTCCTGATTCCACCAAACGCAGAGCATTGTCTTCTTTCCAAAGCGATTTGGCCTTGCAGTCGATGTTGATGGTTGACCTGGATCAACCTATGATTTTGTGTGTTTGGGATTCTCAAAATAAATCCACTTTTCATCACCAATCACAATTCAATGCAAAAAAGACTTTCTTTCGTGCCGCTGAAGCAACATTTTCGGTTTTCATTTGTCTTTCGTTCAGTTGATGTGGCACCCATTTTCCTTCCTTTAAAATCTTTCCCATTGCTTGTAAATGATCGGAAATTGTTTGCTGAGCAACGTTTAATCTTTCAAGTTTTTGAGTTTGACACGCATCTTCATCTAATATTACTTATAATTGTTGGTCTTCAAACTTTTTCGGTTGACCTGGACGTTCTTTGTCTTTCACATCGAAATCATCACTTTTAAAGCATTTAAACCAGCATTCACAAGTATTTTGAGATGGAGCATGTTCACCATAAGCTTCCTGAAGTATACAATAACTTTCAGCAGCACTTTTCTTCAAAATAAAGTAATGAATTTAAACTTCCCGCAAATGCTCTTTTTTTTTGGCACGAAATTCAACATTTTTAAGCATAAAAATATCTATGATGTTAACACCTTCATAAAATTTGACATATGAAGTTTTGAAGCTCATTGTCAATACAACAGAATAGCATACATATCAAATTGCATATATATCAACATATGTGTAACTCCATCTATTGAAAAAAATCCGCATTATTAACCAGTACACCTAGTAGTGGACTTCTGGGGAAACCTCTGTCCTCAAAACTTGGCTTTGGTATTTTAAAAGTTTTAAAAATCCGGTTACTGTCAGGCTCCTGTAGAGCTAGATAAACAAACTAAAGGAAGACTCCCAGCCACATCTTCATTAGCAGCTCTGCCGGCAAAATCCCTGTCACTTTGAGATGTTGTGCATTCAATGCAATTGCAGAAAGAGTATTTCTACATTCTATTGCCTGCTTTAAGTCTGTGGTTTTGTCTTTATTATCGGTGTGGCTTATGACTGCTGGTCAATTGTGCAAAAAATAAAATAAAATAAAATAAAATTGCAGCTTAAGTTTGGTGTCTGTTTCTGTACCGTCACAGCTGCTCTCTCCCCAAATGCTGGGGCAAACACTGGTTCTAACAGAGCTCGTGGATCACTATAATACACATCTCATCTTGTAATTGGTTCAGGAAATCTGTATCTGAGCTCTCAGCCAAAACCATATGAAGGAAGGGCCGGGCAAAGGGAGGACTAATGAGATCACCCGCAGATTCACACGCCTGCATTCTCTGCAAGCCCGTGGGCTAGAGATCTGCACGTGCTCAGTTGCTGAATGAACCGCAGTCAGTTCTTGGACATCTTTGCCCCGATTATTAAGAGATAATCAATACAACAGATCATCAACAAAAGATTTCAGTCAAGGGACGTCATGTAGTATCTTGGTTTGTTTTAATTGCTTGCATTTTATCCCTCTATAAGACAATGGGGTATATACCTTAGGCTCTGAGGCTCAGAACTTGAAATTATCTACCTTAAGACACAGAATTCTTGCAGAAATTCTCCTTATCATGTTGACTGACATTCTAGTCTTAGGTGGCACTTGAATGAAGTCACCCCAAGACACAGCTCCAACCAATGATCCTATGGTAACAAGCTTCTGAGCATGGTTGTGAGAGAATGAGCTCCTGATTCTGCTCTTTAGAGGTTTATAACTTTTTTTCCTCTTCTGCAATAAAATAAGGGTGATAATCCATGTTCAATATTCAACATACACTCAACACAAAGTGCTAGGCTCTGGTCTAGCTGTTAAAGAATTAAAAAGAAGAAGGAGAGGGAGGAAGAAAGGGAGGGACGGAGGGAAGCAGGCCCTGCCTTGGGAAATCTAGTCTAGAAAGAGTCATCTCTGTTTTAAGTGGTATGGCTGGTAGTTTGGTTGAAAGATATGCAAATAAAAAAACCAGATTTTCATAAGTGCTTTGAAATCATGAGTAAAATCTCATGTAGATTTAAGATCTTTGTATATAGCAGAAAATCCCCAGAGCAATAGACTGTACTGCTCTTCTTTTATATAAAATAAGATACTGCTCCAGGATTCTGAATTTAGCAGCTGTTGGTGTATGTGTCTCTTGCCACACTCATAAAGGTTTTCAATGTACAATAACATAACATATCGCTCATCCCTTCTACGGTTAAATGCATTATTTATAACTAACTTTGTATCATCTTCACATGTTGAAGGAGCAATAAATAATCGCAGCTATCCATTTTTAGTTCCCAGAAAACAAGATTCTCTTCATTTTTCTTTTTTTAATTTTTATTTGTTGATTTTAAAGAGAGGAAGAGAGAGAGAAATATGAATTTGTTGTTCCACGTATTTGTGCATTCATTGGTTACTTCTTGTGACCCAAGATCAAACCTTGGTATATAGGGACGATGCTCCAACCTACTGAGCTGCCTGGCCGGGACCTTCCTTCATTTTCCATAGTGCCATTTGCCACCCACCCTTTCTGCCTGTGATTAGCATTGGTCAACTGTAGCTCCTGTTTTATTTCAACACACTTATAACTGGGAGATGATGCTGCTTAATGTGAATTAGCCTGAAAGCTCACCTGAAGATGCTGGACGTTAGCTGCATCCCACAGCTTCAGCACCCATGCAAGGGGCAAAACCAAAAGGCCACAATGTCTGTACCTGAATCCATTCATCTGTAAAGTGAAAATGGACATATTGATGTTAATAAATCTGAAAAAAAAAAGGATTGGATGGAAGTTAAAATATTCTCCTGCCAGATGTTAGTGCTCATAATAGTCTCCATGATTCACCTTGCCTTAGTGTCATGGGAAACTTGGGATCCACAAAATAAAAGAACGCCATCCACACATTTTGTTCTGAAAAAGTCTGCATACTTATTCACTCTGTTTATAGCACTAATTCCTGGGCAGTTTCCAAAGCACCTCTTTGCAGAAAATTATAGGAATCTCTGCAGTTGAGCTCATCGTTCCCCCAACTCTATGCTCTCCCATAACCGAGGTTGGAAGCCATGAGTGGGCCACACAGGGGGACAAGCCAGACTTTCTCAGGAAGTTCTGTTTCCGGAGTTCAGAGGAAGACTCATGCTTCAGAATGAATGTCAGTGGAGGAGACCATGCTCCACATGGAGCCCACTGTTAAAGGTTCAACTCGTTTCAAACACAGATACGCACTTACAGAGGGGATGGGTGACTGCTTGGAAGTTGAAGGAGCTTTGCACAGAGCACAGGAGTCAGTCAGGTAAATATTAGGCATAAAACAAATGCTCTAAGGGCTGACTATAGACCCAAATCACGAAGTGCTTGAGTGACTCATTCTGGTTAGGGAAACCTAGGAGGTATTTAGAGAATAATTTAAGCATCTGAGCTAAGATGGGAATGATTAAAAGAATCTCAATAGACAAATTTCAACTAGTAAGTGAGGGTGGTTGGGCAGATGATGCTGTGCAGGGAGGAACAGGATAAGCATCGTTATCAAGTGCCAAAGCAAAAGCAACTTTGACCATTTGGACTGCGGTGGGGTCCCCCAGGCGACAAAATAGAAGGATGAGGAAGTAGAGGCCACTTTTCACCTCCAAGGTAAGTTATTGAAATTTATTCTCCTAGCAATGGTCTCTTGTTTGGTTTTATCAGGAAGTGATCTAAGCAAGACACTCATTTTTTTTTTTAATGGGATGGGCTTGTTCATTTGCAACTCTTCATATTTCCCTGTGTTCTTATTATTGCTGTTATTTGTGATAGTTGAGGTCAGATCTCGGGTTGGTTTACACGGAAATAAAACCTCAGATACCTGTGAGAAGTTCAATAGGTCGAGTACAACAGGATTCACAGCTGCCTTAGGATTTCCTAACCCTAGAATTGCAATACGTGTCATAGTAACCAAGGGACTCCCTCTTCGCCTGCCATGGGTCTTTACTCCAGTTTCCATTTCTTTAATAAGAAAGAGGCTCCTTCCACCTGTTTGTCACACACCTTTCCATATTTATGCTGCCGGAGGAATTATTTCAATCCATAAAGCTAATGAATATTTTTTTTGGTTACCCCTGATCTTTAGCATCTGTGCCCCTGAAGTCACTCTCAGATTACTCTGGTACACTGATTTTGCTTTCCTATATGACAGCAACTTCAGCCAGACTGCCTGTCATCCCTCCCCGCCTCAGCCCTCGCTCTTCCTAAAGGGTGATGGCAGACACCCACCGCCTCACCCCACCAGTCCCCGCTTCTCCCATTTGTCCTCATGCACAGAGCTTCCTCCATCTTTCTCCCACCTCCAGCCCTGTTACAGTGGTCCTTGCCCCTTAACCAAAGGGACTCGGCAGGCAGGCGAGAACTTCAGACGCTCACACACCCCCAAGCCCCGGCTTGGAGATCCCGTGGTTCCGGAGCGCCCGTGGTTCCGGAGCGCCCGGCAGCCGGGAACGCGCGGGCCCCGAGCCCCTCCCGATAGGATAGGAGAGCGCTCGGCTCCGCCCCGGTCCCGCCGTCGCTTGTTCCTGTCCCGCCCCCAGCCCCGCATCCCCTCACCCAGTCCCTCTGGCCCCGCCCCGGCCCGAGGCCCAGTCCCTCTGGCCCCGCCCATCCCCGACTCGACTCTCCCCCTCCCCCCCAGCCTTAGGTCCCGCCCAGGCTCCGCCCCTGTCTGGTCCCGCCCCGCCCCCGGCCCGCGTAGCTGTCTCTCGCCCTCCCCAGGCCGCGCGGCCAGAGCTGGCACGAAGGAGCGGCAGCAGCGGCGGCGGCTTCGGGCATCGCGGTTTGGGGACGCCGGCGCTCCGCTGGACACGGCGTCCCCGAGAGCGCCCTCCGCGTGCGGGGACCTCCTCCCGCGGTCCCGGGCGGCCCGGGAACGTCCGGCGTTCCCCGAGGGCAAGCGTGTCCGCGCGGTGCGGGGGACCAGCGCGGGGCTGCAGCCTGTTGGAGCTCAGAGAGCGCGGGGCCCGGGGTCCGGGACCCTGCGCGGAGCCGCACGGCCAGGCCTCCTGCGCACAGCAGTTCTCTCGAACTCCCCACCTCCGCCGCATTGGGGCCCAGCGCTGCCGGAGGACCCTGTCCGGATCTGCGAAGGTAAGTGGACTTGACCATTTAGGGGTCTTCTGTCCCCAAACCACCGCCAGAGTTCGGGGAGCAGGAAGCGCAGGATGGGGGCGGCATGTCCGTAGGAAGCGTATTTAAAAAATGCAACAGGCGGGGCCGAGCAGGAAAACTCCTCGGGTTAACGTTTCCCACGGAGGAGACTTGTCCAGGACTGAAACTTGGGTAGGTTCTTCCCATCCGAAGACTCGCAGGGGCTCCTTTTAAGTCTGGGTCTGAGCTCCCTCTGCTGGTTCCTTATGAGGATGGAAAACGAGGCTACAGGTGAGAGGTGGGAGCGGAACTGCCTGCCCTCTTTGCTCCCACACATTGTCATGATTTCTCCTTTGAGGAAAATGACTGGTCCCTTACAGGGACACCTTCTGATCCCATGAAAGCTAAACCCTCAAACGGAATCTAAAAAGGTCCTTGCAACTTTTGCTTTTTATCACTGAGTCGTTTGTGCCTGAAACAACAAGAATCATAGCAGGACTCACTGGGTAAACTGCATTTGAATAAAAACATTTTATTTATTTTACATTCTAAATTAAATCTATTGGGGTGACATTGCTTAATAAAGCTATATAGGTTTCAAGTGTACAATTCTATGATACATCATCTGTATATTGGCTGGTGTGCCCAACACCCAAAGTCAAATCTCCTTCCCTTAGTCACCATACACTAGAACCCCTCGCACCCCTCATTACCCCTCACCCCCTTAAAACATTTTAAATGGCTAAAGCCAGCCACAGTTAAAATAAACTGTCAGGCAAAGTTATATCTTGTAGCTGCTTGTCATCTGCCACTATTCTTTGTTTTCCTAATGTGTGCATTTAAAAGTATAATAGCAATAAAAAAAAGAATCACTTGAATTAACTTAGATTGTATTTAATAACAGATTTTATTGCGATTCCACAATTTCTGTCCAGTACACGAATTGCGATATCAGTTTATATCCACTCCTAGCATGCCTTTAGCCTCAGAGAATTTCTTTGTGTTTTTTTCCCTCCCAGAAAGGAATGTCATGAAAAAGGAACAGAAAAGAGCCGTCATTGTTGGTGAAAGGGGAGTGTTCTTTCCCAGCTGGTGGTTACTTCATGATTGGAAGAGATGTATCTAGGTGGCGGAAGAGATTAGATTTTTCTAGCTGTACAGATGAAGCTGATAAAAGAAGACATGAAAATGTTCCTCATGGTCATAATAGGCTGATAAGCAAGAAGGCCTGAAAAAGACAGATTTGAAATGAGGGCAGGAATTTTGAGATTTTTAAAACCAGGTAGGACTTTGGACACTTGTTGAGGATGTTTTTCTCCCAAAACGGAAGAAGAAAAAGTTCTCAAAGCCAGAAATGTACAAAGTTGGGAAGAAAAACAGCCGAGTCCACTGCAGGGAGTTCGGTGCTGCGTCACTTTCTTTGGGGAGACACACACACCAGGGCATCACTCGCCTGTGGGGATTTCATTTCCCGAGATGGTTTCCTATGCTAGGAGTGGCTTAGTTTGGAGTTTGGAGTGCTTTTTTCTTCCTTTTGGTTTTTCTTTTTAAACAATGTGTGTTTTGACACTTCATGTTAAATTTATGCAAAGGAAGTAAATTCTAAAGTCATGGTATGTTTGACTCTCTATATCACTGTTTGCTCTGTGATATGGAAAAACTAGAGGATTTAACATTCCTTGAAGTTTTATTGGAAGCAAAACTGTGTTAGAGACACAGATATACAGCGTACGTTTTCTCTTTTTGGCAATCGTATTTGCTTTGAAGGAGCCAACTATCAGCTGGATTTCACAGCATAAGCGATTTATAGTCTTTGTTTTATCAAGGCCTTAAATGGGTGTTTTATACTGAGCAGATGGGAACCACATTGAGTGCTCTGTTTGACATGATTGCCTAAGGAAAGGAACTCCCTGATGGATCATGGCGTTAATGTTTACAGGACATTTCTTATTTTTAGCATTAGTGATGTTTGCTTTCTCTACTTTTGAGGAATCTGTAAGCAATTACTCTGACTGGGCAGTTTTTGCAGATGATATAGATCAGTTTAAGACACAGAAAGTGCAAGATTTCAGATCCAACCAAAAGCTGAAGAAAAGTATGCTTCATCCAAGTTTATATTTCGATGCGGGAGAAATCCAAGCAATGAGACAAAAGTCTCGCACAAGCCATTTGCACCTTTTTAGAGCTATCAGAAATGCAGTGACAGTTATGCTGTCCAACCCAACATACTACCTACCTCCACCCAAGCATGCTGACTTTGCTGCCAAGTGGAATGAAATTTATGGTAACAATCTGCCTCCTTTAGCATTGTACTGTTTGTTATGCCCAGAAGACAAAGTTGCCTTTGAATTTGTCTTGGAATATATGGACAGGATGGTTGGCTACAAAGACTGGCTAGTTGAGAATGCACCAGGGGATGAGGTCCCAGTTGGCCATTCCTTAACAGGCTTTGCCACTGCCTTTGACTTTTTATATAACTTACTAGATGATCATAGAAAACAAAAATACCTGGAAAAAATATGGGTGATTACCGAGGAAATGTACGAGTATTCCAAGGTCCGCTCATGGGGCAAACAACTTCTTCATAACCACCAAGCTACTAATATGATAGCACTGCTCACCGGGGCGTTGGTGACTGGGGTAGAAAAAGAATCTAAAGTAAATTTATGGAAACAAGTTGTTGTAGATGTGATGGAAAAGACCATGTTTCTATTGAATCATATTGTCGATGGTTCTTTGGATGAAGGTGTGGCATATGGAAGCTACACAGCTAAATCAGTCACACAGTATGTTTTTCTGGCCCAGCGCCATTTTAATATCAACAACTTGGATAATAACTGGTTAAAAATGCACTTTTGGTTCTATTATGCCACCCTTTTACCGGGCTTCCAAAGAACTGTGGGTATAGCAGATTCCAATTATAATTGGTTTTATGGTCCAGAGAGCCAGTTGGTTTTCTTGGATAAGTTCATCTTAAAGAATGGAGCTGGGAATTGGTTAGCACAGCAAATTAGAAGGCACCGACCTAAAGATGGACCAATGGTCCCCTCCACTGCCCAGAGGTGGAGTACTCTTCACACTGAATACATCTGGTATGATCCCCAGCTCACCCCACAGCCTCCTGCTGAATATGGTACTGCAAAAATGCACACATTCCCTAACTGGGGTGTTGTCACGTATGGGGCTGGGTTGCCAAATACCCAGACCAATACCTTTGTGTCTTTTAAATCTGGGAAACTAGGAGGTCGAGCTGTGTATGACATAGTTCACTTTCAGCCATACTCCTGGATTGATGGGTGGAGAAGCTTTAACCCAGGACATGAGCATCCAGATCAGAACTCATTTACTTTTGCTCCCAATGGGCAAGTATTTGTTTCCGAAGCTCTCTATGGACCCAAGTTGAGCCACCTTAACAATGTATTGGTGTTTGCGCCATCACCCACGAGCCAGTGTAATAAGCCCTGGGAAGGTCAACTGGGAGAATGTGCACAGTGGCTCAAGTGGACCAGTGAGGAGGTTGGTGACGCAGCAGGGGAAATCATTACTGCCTCTCAACATGGGGAAATGATATTTGTGAGTGGGGAGGCAGTGTCTGCTTACTCTTCATCAATGAAACTAAAAAGCGTGTATCGTGCTTTGCTTCTCCTAAATTCTCAGACTTTGCTAGTTGTCGATCACATTGAGAAGCAAGATGATTCCCCAATAAAATCTGTCAGTGCCTTCTTTCATAACCTGGATATTGATTTTAAGTACATCCCATATAGGTTTATGAACAAGTATAACGGCGCCATGATGGACGTGTGGGATGCACACTACAAAATGTTTTGGTTTGATCACCATGGCAGTAGTCCTGTTGCTAGTATACAGGAAGCAGAGCAAGCTGCTGAATTTAAGAAACGGTGGACCCAGTTTGTTAATGTTACATTTCAGATGGAATCCGCAATCACAAGAATTGCATATGTCTTTTATGGGCCATATGTCAATGTTTCCAGCTGCAGATTTACTGATAATTCCAACTCTGGACTTCAGATTTCTCTCAATGTTAATAATACTGAACATGTTGTCTCCATTGTAACTGACTACTACAACCTGAACACAAGATTCAATTACCTGGGATTTGGTGGCTTTGCCAATGTGGCTGATCAGGGCCAAATCACCCGATTTGGTTTGGGCTCTCAAGCAATAGTAAGGCCCATAAGACAGGATAAAGTTATTTTCCCCTTTGGATTTAAATTTAATATAGCAATTGGGTTGATTTTGTGCATTAGCTTGTTGATTTTAACTTTCCAGTGGCGGTTTTACCTTTCTTTTAGAAAGCTAATGCGATGGATCCTAATACTTGTTGTTGTCTTGTGGTTTATTGAGCTCCTGGATGTGTGGAGCACTTGCACTCAGCCCATCTGTGCAAAATGGGCAAGGACAGAGATGGAGGCCAGCACCAAGTCTGTGTCTTCCCAAGGGCACCACGTTGATCGTCCTGATGTTGTCATTACCTCACTTCCTGGTTCAGGAGCTGAAATTCTCAAACAACTATTTTTCAACAGTAGTGATTTCCTCTACATCAGGGTTCCCACAGCATACATTGATATCCCTGAAACAGAATTTGAAATTGACTCCTTTGTAGATGCCTGTGAATGGAAGGCATCAGATATCCACAGTGTGCATTTCCGTCTGCTCCGAGGCTGGTTGCAGTCTTTGGTCCAAGATACAAAACTGCATTTGCAAAACATCCATCTGCATGAATCCAGTAGGGGTAAACTGGTCCAATATTTTACAGTGAATAAGGACAAGAAAAGAAAATTGAAAAGGAGAGAGTCTTTGTCAGAACAAAGAAGTAGAATGAAAGGCGCCTTTGATAGAGATGCTGAATACATTAGGGCTTTGAGGAGACACCTGGTTTACTTCCCGAGCGCACGGCCTGTGCTCAGTCTAAGCAGTGGGAGCTGGACCTTAAAGCTTCATTTTTTTCAGGAAGTTTTGGGATCTTCGCTGAGGGCATTGTATGTAGTAAGGGACCCTCGGGCATGGATTTATTCAATGCTGTACAGTAGCAAACCAAATCTTTACTCTCTGAAGAATATACCAGAGCGCTTAGCTAAACTGTTTAAAGTAGAAGGAGGTAAAGGCAGATGTAGCTTAAATTCGGGCTATGCTCTGGAGTATGAATCATTAAGGAAAGAATTATCAAAACCCAAGTCTAACGCAGTCTCCCTGTTGTCTCATTTGTGGCTGGCACACACAGCAGCAGCCCTGAGAATAAACACAGATTTGCTACCTACCAGCTACCAGCTGATCAAGTTTGAAGATATTGTGCATTTCCCCCAGAAAACCACTGAAAGGATTTTTGCCTTCCTTGGCATCCCTTTGTCTCCTGCTAGTTTAAACCAAATATTGTTTGCCACTTCCACAAACCTTTTCAATCTTCCCTATGAAGGGGAAATATCACCAAGAAATACTAATGTTTGGAAACAAAACTTGCCTAGAGATAAAATTAAACAGATTGAAAACATCTGCTGGACACTGATGGACCGTCTAGGATATCCAAAGTTTATGGACTGAGTGCTGCAGGTCAGCAGAAATTTGCACTAATACTTTCCAACCCAGTTTGTGGACATGGATTAGAAGAGTTTGTTTATTCTTGTACTTGGTATGTGAGTGTGTGTATGTGTGTGTGTGTGTGTGTGAGAGAGAGAGAGATTGAGGAGAGAATGTGTGTGTTCAGTTAATTACTTGCACAGAGAGATTATTTTAAAAATAGACACCGTATTTGGCGGAGCACGATTTAAGTTTTATGTTACTACTTTCTTGCCTTTGTTTCTGAATTGTTTTCTGCTAAAGTGCTTCCACTACAGAGGTGTAGATGAAGTTCTATTGTGGTCAGGAAAGATAGGAAGATTTTTAAAGTTTCTGTCTTAACTCTCTTCATCTGCAACTGTGCTGATGTGTCCCGGAACCTCAAAGACTGCTCAAGGCCTTCAGTTGTTGTTTTACCCAAGCATCTCTTGCTTTCAAGATGGACTACAGAAGTTCCTTAGCTTTTTATAAAAGGTCTTCTAACATGTTTATCCTGCACAAGAAAATAAATCCTTTACTGTGTATAATGTTTAGTGATATCACTGGGGAAATGGTGGAAACTTCTATCTGAACTGTAGGGTTCCTTCTATAAAATACAGATGGACATAAAGAAGGAATATGTTTTTTTGCAGGTCAGAAACCGACCTAAACAGCCTCCTTAAGGTTTTCTACTCTGAAGTAATGGAATCAGTCTTTGCATAATCTGGGTGCCAAGGGCTGGTGGAGTATTTTCGACCTGCTTGTCTGTGTAAAACGCTTTTCTTTGTATTGCCTCGTTGAAGCCACAGCTGCTAGCATCACACCACTCCCATCCTGTCTTTTTTTTTTTTTTTTTTTTTTTTGTCACTGTCGTGCAAAATCAGTCGCAGTTACTGATGGCTAAACTCCCTGTATTTTGGGGGATTTTCCCCCTGATGATTAATTTTGCATTAAAACCTAACGCAGACTTAGAATGAAACTTTTTGTAGAATTATCACTGTATGACTCAAAGGAAGCTGAGCCACCACAGGCTGCGTTTTGTTTTTGTTTTTTTTAGACTGGAAGCAGAGTTGGAAAACTGCCTGACTTGTCTCGCATCCTTTGAATGAGTTTACAGACTGCCAGTGTGGACAAATGGGGGATGATGTCAGAAGCATCTGTTTTCCTTTACCATCTGCATCTTATTATAAATGTAGTCGTCATCGAATGCGGTTCATTTTCTTTTGGTAGGCACTGAAATCCAAATGCTGTGCCAGTAGAAGCCAGTGGAGTAATTACAATGTACTGGATGAAAACTATTAGGCAGTGTGGAGACTTGATGAAATCTCTGTACAGATTGCAGTCTTCTTCCTGATGTTGCAAACTGTCGTTTCCCCCAAGCTCTCTAACACTTGGGAGTCTGTTATTCTGACCTAGATAAAAGTGGTTCTTTCTCAGTAGTTTGTTATTGTGTCAGAATGTGCCTGTAGAGTGATAAAGCTGTGGATATGTTCCATTCCAACGAAACCTCACTTGGCTGTCATTTCCCCCCATATAGTGTGAATGAATGCAGGCCACCCTACTCTGCTTATATCGACTTTCTTCCCGGAGCTTCCATGACTTTTTCTCTACAATGTCAAAATGAATGAAAGTCATATTAACATAGGTTGAGAGGGCAACTGAAGACCTGAATCTACACTGTTATTGCCGAGGAAGACAATAACCTTCCTATTTGAGGGTTATCAACAGGCATGTAAAATTGCTACACAGATGTTAACACTATTTTCATAATTGGTCAGAGTCTCACTGTTTGCTTTCAATTCCCAGGATATGGGATCTCAAATGAAATCCAATATAAAGGCTTTGGTTTGGCAGTAATATTAGGTCTGATCAAGGTAAGAATTAGACATGTGTAGGTAACAAATAAGAAAATGGAAGCTATACCACTGCCTTTCTTTTAAAATTTTATAGAAATGTGCCCATGGGCAGAAGAGAGCCAGGTTTATTCATTATGTGGAGGAAAGAAGGGGAAAATGAAAAAGAGTAGTTCTGTGAATGAATATGGGAACATGTTATTGATAACTAATGAAAGTGACATGGTTAATAAATTGAGCTTCACAGTGTATCCTAACTTGCACCTCCTCCTTTCTAGCAATGTCAAGGTGAATTTTCCTGTCCCTGTACTCACCCACTTCTTCCCCAAAGGAAAGTTTGCTGAAGGGGAAGACCTATTTGCAGCTTCTCCTATAAGGAATATTCTATGTGGAGAGGCATTGAACATGCATGCATATGTTCTATATTCATGCTTGGGGACCCCTGCCTTGTCATCTCAATACCTAAGGTGACTGACTCTCTCCAAACACACAGGTCCTACACTCTTAGGGTGTTACCTAGGAAAAAATTCAACCAGACTCTACACTTACTCTTATCATCTTAAAAATAAAGCAGCAATGATCACTGTGTGACTCTTCCAAAGGAAACAAAATGTCCTCTCTGTAAATTCAATCCCTTCATTAACTTCCCCAAACTTCAGCCCAGTTGAGATAAAAGCTCTTATTAAAATAAGAGCATTTAAGTCTTGAAACTTTGAAAGAATGTGTTTTGCTGACACAAGTAACATAAGTAAATACAATGATGATAATCTGTTTTTCCAAAGTGAAATAATGTTAATTACTCATTTTGGATGGAATGTGCTCTACCCAGAGTTGAATTTACTGTAATAAAAATTCCAGGAAGGATAGGAAATGGGAGAATCTGTTCAAAAGAAAAAAAGGTAAATCTATGCAGTTTAATTTATCTAAACCTGGAGAGGCACAAGTTTTAAGAAGATGACACAAGAATGCATATATTAGACATTTGATTGACGTTTTAGACAGGAAGAAGTAGTAAATGCCTGGCAAGAATGGGATGGTTATGTCAAATTCCCAGGCATGGAAGAGGACTGGCCACATCACTCTCAGCGAATATATTTAAACAAGAACTATTCCACACACACAAGTATGTTTTAATTGCTGCTTCTGTGGACATGGTACCCCTCCTTTTGGCCACTTGTAATTTATGTCATTTATCAGTAGAGTTTGGGGTGCATTATCACAGATCCTAGACAGTTCTGATATATAAAGTATATCACATTCAATTTTCTATGAATAAGTATTAACAATGATTTAAAAACTGCTATGTTTGATCATAAACTAGTTTATTGGAACTACATGTATAACAAGAATCCTCTCTTACTAAGTAAATAAAAAGCTAAAAGCAAGTTGGCCGTGGTTGGGAGAATTTGTAATAGCCCTCTTCTTTACGTCTTGGGTAACTGTTAGGATTCTGTATGGAGCTGAGAAGGCAGACAATGGGAAATGCAGTTGCATATTGACATATAGTCATACACTTTCAGCCACTAAACTTGCACCATTCAAGGGTGGGCAAGCCTTGCCTCTACTCTTCTAATTTAATTCCAAGTTCTGTCTCTGACTTGCACTGTCTTCTGCATATATCTTCCCAACTTACTAAATGGCAAGAACATCCCTATACTATGTACTTGTACTCTCGATCTGTCCCTCCTGCCACTGGTAAGATCTTCCAGTATGATCTTTCTAAAAAAAGGTTCTTGCAGGTTGCTTGAGATATTCTAAGTCAGTGATGCATGAGGTTGGCACAGGGAAGCCTTTTTTTTTTTAAAGAGATGTAGCATATATCATGAATTAGTCTCAATATGTGCTGCAAATTGAACCATAAGTTTTCATGTATCTCATTACAATCCTCACAAAAACTCTATGTGGTACTTATTTTACAGATAAATTTGAAACCCATATTATCTCTGTGGGGAATATGCTTTGTGAAATAATGAGGAGTGAATTTACAATTAATTCATTGTTTACCATACTTTTTTGGCTATGTCCAGGTATTGATTAGTATGAGGGAAGAACACAAAAATTGGTTGACTATGACCCTACTCTGTAAGGAATTGGCAATCTCTAGAGACTTCAAAATTTATCAAGGAGAAGAGAGACAGGCAGGTAGAGATGACCACTGGATGAAAGGCATCAGAAAATCTTATCTGCGCTGTAGTTGACACGGTTTTTTATTTCTGAAACTGTGGTTCTGAGGAAAGAGTAGTTTAAAGAGGGAGTTTTTTGGTAAATTTGGATAGAGATCACCACCTATTCTTTTCTTAGTTAGGCTTTGACTCTATAGTTGTCATGGCACCTGCCATTGATTGCCACAGAGACATGCAAATAGAACAGACGCACTGACACTTGCCTTCTTCCTATTTCCTCTCACTCAACTTCCCCAGCACATTTACTACAAAGAAATTCGATCTGTCACTGAATACCAATGTCCTGAAGAGCACATGGTCTGCGAAGTTCATGCTGATTATTGCTGGTAATGACAGGAAGATTAACTCAATGTATTTCATCTTATTCACTTTAATGCCATACATAACAAAGGATTATCTCAATTAAAAATTAATCTATATACAATAATGTTTTCCTGTTAACTCACATGTCATTCACACATTTAATTTGGGTTGGACTAGAAGAACCTTATCCTCTGCTTGGTGCTTTGTATGTTTGGATGCTTTCTGTCTTCCATGGCTGTAGAAGAGGACCCAGGAGCAAATCCCAGAGCCTCAGCCAGAAACTCAGCCTCCCAATGAAAAGTACCCCTCTGCATTGGGACCAAGTGCCACAGACCTGTTGAGAGTGGGGCTCATACTCTTGATAGACAGGGATTCCGTTGCTATGGTTGGTTTTTCTTGGATATTGCTGTCCACACCCTGCTATGGTTCACTGTAGGTGAATTAGAAAATACTATTGTGTTGATCTGGAGTATGCCAGCTCTGCTGCGCCTGTTTATCAAACCGTAGGCATTATGGATATGCAAAATAGGTTCTGTTAATATGTTGACCCTATCTGGGAAGAGAGAAGCCCTTCTCGGTGATATTGATCAGTTTCTGTGGCCAGAGGTGGGACTTAGCATCAGAATTCATATACTCACACATTCTATAATCTGGTGCCAGGCATAAAAGATCTGAAAGATATTAAAATGAGCATGAGTATACATCTCATCTACTCTGAGAAATGCACAATAGAACAGACTAATTGTATAAGCTGCCTGTAGTATGGACATCTGACTTCCCATGATCACATTCTCCTATTTCCACCAAGTACCCCAGAGGTGAATGTTTATCCTGAATTTTCTGTTAACCATTCCCTGGATTGTCTTTATTGCTCTACCACACACATCTCTCCTTTTCAACATATTGTAGATTTTTTTCATGTTTTGTAACTTTTTGTAAACAGTAACATACTGCATATATTATTGTGCAACTTGCTTTGCTTTGCTTTGCCCAAAATTTTGTCTAATGCATGTTGATTTTGTAGGTGGCCACTTATTTTCAACATGGTAGTGTTCCATTATATATATATATGCCACTTTCTGAATATTCCATACTTTATCTTTTATCCTGTTGATAGATTTGGGGAATATTTGTAATTTTTGCAAATTCCAAAATTGTATAAAAAATTCTCAAGTATGTTCTATATATAAGAATGTTCTGTGTTTTGTTTGTACCCGGAACCTTCCCACCTACTCCCACCCTAGCCTCCTCCCTAGTATATGTATCCAGGGCTGAAAGCACACCCTCGGCTATTCTAGATGATGCCAAGGTATTATTTCTCAGATTGTCTGCACAAATTGACACTCCAGCCATCATAGGAAAGTTTCTATTGTTCCCGATGTTCTCTTGTACTTGACAGTTTCAGAGTTTTTAATACTTTCCTGTCTGGGTGTCACATTTTTGTTTTCATTTGCACTTCTCTGATTGTTAATGACATATAGCCTATATGCACCTGAGCATGAGCACATGCACATGTATAGTCCTTATTGTTTTCCATCTGTATTTTGTGAAAAGAAATCCATGTTTGTGTCTTTTATCCATTTTTCAAGTTCATCTTTTCTTATTAATTCATTGAAGTTTATCATATATTAATAATAGACATTTTTTGGTTATATGTGCTGTGAATAACTTTTTGGCTTCTATTTTCATGATCTTTGTACTACAATTTGTGTAATCAGTTTTGCTACATAGGTGTCCTTAATTTGAATGTAAGCAAATATGTCAGTGTTTTCTTTTATTATTTATAGGTTTTTTTTGTCTCATTAAAGAATCTTTTCCAGAGTCTTGGCACTAAAAATATCCTCCTCTATTTTCCTCTAAACCTTTTAATACTTTTATTGGATGTCTATTGCTGTATAACAAAATTACCACAAACTTAATGGCTTAAAACAACACACACTGATTATCTCAGAGTTCCTGTGGGTCTTTCATAAGGCTGCCATCAGGTTGCTGGCTGGCATCTGACACTCACCTGGAGAAGCATCTGCTTCCCAGCTCTATGGTTATTGGCAAGATTCAGTTCCTTGTGGGTTCTTGGACTAAAAGCCTTAGTTCTTTTCTAGCCTTTGGCTGAAGACCACCCTCAGTCATGACCACATGGGCTTCTCCATATGACACTTTACTTCATGAAAGCCAGGATGGGAGTGAATCAGTAGAGAAACTACTAACAATGCTGCTCAATTGGAAGTGACACCCAATCAGCTTTGGTTAGAAGCAAGTCACAAGTCCTCACACCCAAGGGATTACATGAGATCATGAATACCAGTTGTAACAATGGGGGTCATTTTAGAGTCTATCTGCCATAGATTTTTGTCTTTTAATATTTCAGGATTCAATCTGCTTTATATTAATTGTGTTGATTCTGAATTTTTTTTCCTTATGAATAAACCTGTTTTCCTAGACTGAAAAGATTGAAACCCCTTTCTTTCCCACTACCTTTATTTTTTTTAAATTTTTTATTAAGGTATTATATGTGTACATATCTTATTATTGCCCCACCACCACCACCCCACTCCCATACATGCCCTCACTCCCCAAAGTTTTGCATTCTTGGTTACTCTTATATGCATGCATATAAGTCCTTCGGTTGATCTCTTATTTCCCCCACCTCTCCCTAACCTTCCCGCTGTAATTTGACAGTCTGTTTGATGCTTTACTGCCTCTGTATCTATCTTTTTGTTCATCAGTTTATAATGTTTTTTTATTATCCACAAATGAGTGAGATCATGTGGTATTTTTCTTTCATTGACTGGCTTATTTCACTTAGCATAATGTTCTCCAGTTCCATCCAGGTTGCTACAAATGGTAAGAATTCCTTTTTTTTATGGCAGCATAGTATTCCATTGTGTAGATGTACCATAGTTTTCTGATCCAGTCATCTGCTGACGGGCACCTAGGCTGTTTCCAAATCTTAGCTATGGTAAATTGTGCTGCTATGAACATAGGGGTGCATATATCCTTTCTGATTGGTGTTTCTAGTTTCTTAGGATATATTCCTAGGAGTGGGATTACTGGGTCAAATGGGAGTTCCATTTTCAGTTTTTTGAGGAAACTCCATACTGTTCTCCACACAGTGGCTGCACCAGTCTGCATTCCCACCAGCAGTGCACGAGGGTTCCTTTTTCTCCGCATCCTCGCCAACACTTGTCGTTTGTTGATTTGTTGATGATAGCCATTCTGACAGGTGTGAGATGGTATCGCATTGTCGTTTTGATTTGCATCTCTCGGATAATTAGTGACTTTGAGCATGTTTTCATGTGTCTCTTGGCCTTCTGTCTTCTTTCGAAAAGATTCTATTTAGGTCCGTTGCCCATTTTTTATTGGATCATTTATCTTCCTTTTATTAAGTTGTATAAGCTGTCTGTAGATGTTAGAGATTAAACCTTTATCAGTGATAACATTTGCAAATATGTTCTCCCATACAGTGGGGTTTCTTGTTGTTTTGTTGATGGTTTCTTTTGCTGTGCAAAAGCTTTTTATTTTGATGTAGTCCCATTTGTTTATTTTCTCTTTGGCTTCCATTGCCCTAGGGGCAGTATCAGTGAAGAAGTTCTTTCAGCATATGTCTGAGATTTTGCTGCCTGTGGATTCCTCTAGTATTTTTATGGTTTCCCGTCTTATGTTTAAGTCCTGTATCCATTTTGAGTTTATTTTTGTGTATGGTGTAAGTTGGTGATCTAGTTTCATTTTTTTTGCATGTATCTGTCCAATTTTCCCAACACCATTTATTGAAGAGACTGTCTTGACTTCATTGTATATTCATGCTTCCTTTGTCAAATATTAATTGATTATAGTGGTTTGGGTCGATATCTGGATTCTCTGTTCTATTCCATTGATCTATATGTCTGTTCTTGTGCCAGTACAGGCTGTTTTGAGGACAGTTGCTTTGTAATACAGCTTGAAATCTGGTATTGAGATCCCTCCTACTTTATTCTTCTTTCTCAGGATGGCTGTGGCTATTCAGGGTCTTTTTTTATTCCAGATGAATTTTTGGAGAGTTCTTTCTAGGTCTGTGAAATATGCCATTGGTATTTTAATTGGAAGTGCATTGAATCTATAGATTGCTTTGGGTAGTATGGACATTTTAATGATGTTGATTCTACCAATCCATGAACATGGTATGTTCTTCCATCTGTTTATATCTTCCTCTATCTCTTTTTTCAGTGTCCTGTAGTTTTCCGTGTATAGGTCTTTTACCTCCTTGGTTAAGTTTATTCCTAGGTATCTTAATTTTTTTGGTTCAATGGTAAATGGGATTGCTTTTTTAGTCTCTCTTTCTGTAAGTTCACTATTAGTGTAAAGAAATGCCATAGATTTCTTGGCATTAATTTTGTATCCTGCTACATTGCTGAATTCATTTATTAAGTCTGTTAGTTTTTTGATGGAGTCTTTCGGGTTTTTTATGTACAATATCATGTCATCTGCAAATAAGGACAGCTTTAATTCTTCTTTTCCAATTTGGATGCCTTTTATTTCTTCTTCTTGTCTAATTGCAGTGGCTAATACTTCCAGTACTATGTCAAACAGGAGTGGTGAGAGTGGGCATCCCTGTCTTATTCCTGTTCTTAGGGGAAATGGTTTATTTTTAGCCCATTGAGTATGATGTTAGCTGTGGGTTTATCATATATAGCTTTTATTATGTTGAGGTATGATCCTTCTATTCCCACCTTGTTGAGAGTTTTATCAAGAAAGGGTGTTGGATTTTGTCAAATGCTTTTTCTGCATCAATTGATATGACTTTGTGATTTTTATCTCTCAATTTGTTTATGTGATGTGTCACGTTTATTGATTTGTGGATATTGTACCATCCTTGCATTCCTGGGATAAATCCTACTTGGTCATGGTGTATGATCTTTCTGATGTATTGCTGGATCCGATTTGCTAGAATTTTGTTTCGATGCTATCACTACAACATATCAAGCTGTCTATTTTGTATGAGTCTATTTCTGAGCACTCTACTTTATTCCACTGGCAAATTTGATAATGCCACTGACAATACCACACTGTCTTAATTACTATAGTCATTTTGTTAGCCTTGAAATCTGGCAAGGCAAGTCTTTTTATTTTCTTTTTCCTCATTTTTTCTTAGATTTTCTTAAGCCTTTGTTCTTCCATGTGCATTTTAGACTTAGTTTGCACAGTTTCTCAAAGCTTACAAACAAGTACAATACGTGTTCATTGTAAATGCATTAAATCAATTTTAGAGAATTGACCTCTTTACATTAATTAATCTCTGTTCATGAGCATGGTATGTCTCTTTTATATAAAACTTATTAATCCTTTGATAGATGTCTCTGAGCACTTTATGTTGTTATTACAGTAGATGACATTTGTTAATTATATGTTCAATTGTATATAGAAAATGCATTTGATTTGTGTGTATTTGTATTGTATCAGGGACCTTATTAATTCTTCTTACTAATTTAATAATAGACTTGTAAATTCTTTTGAAATAAATGGTTTTGCAACTGTAATTTATGAGAATTATGGTATTTCCTTCCTTTTTCTAATAACTTTTTAATGTTCTTACTGCATTTGTTAGGACCTCCTGTAAAATAATGAAAGGATTTGGTAATAGTGAGTGTTCTTGTAGGGTTCCTACATGAATGCAGTGCTTCCAGATTTCACCACTGAGCAATGGATGTGATGTGTATTTCATAGACTCACCTTATCTGGATGTGATACTCCTTTCTAGTCCTGCTTTGATAAATGACTTTTCATCATCAATGTATAATAGGATTTATTCAGTGCTTCTGATGCATTTATTGTGATAGTTGTATGTTTATTTGCCTATATCTGTTAGTGTGAAAATATTATCTGTATTATATGAAAAAATATATTTCATTTTGAGATTAAATCAAAGTTGGTTGGTTATGATAAAATCAGCCTGAGAGTGATTCATTATATTTGTGTATGTAGCTGGATTGAGTTTGTTAATAATCAACTGAAGATGTTTACATCAACATTTGTCATTTTCTCATACTGTACTGGTCTAATTTTGAAGTCAATATATCTTTCACATAAAATAAGTTGATGATGTTCTATTTTCCTATTATGTAGAAGTGTTTGTGTAAGTTTGGAGTGATCTAATACTAGAATGTTTGTTACAACTCACTTTTAAAACCAGCTGACTGTTGTGTTTTTTTGTGTGAATATTTTGACTATGTGTACAATTTGATGGTGATAGGCTTATTTTATTTAGCTCGCCTATTTAATTTGAAGCCTATTTTGGCAAGTTATGTTTTTAAAGAATTTGTCTTTTTTAAATTTTCCACATTTATTGACCTAAATTTGCTGAAAAAGGCATTCTGCTGCCCCTCTTATTTCCCATCTTCCCCACTCCCTGGTTCATCACTGCTTGTTCCGCTGTGTCCATATGGGTGTGAGAGAAATGGGAAGCTGGATTGACCAAATGGTGGTTGTTTGATTGTGAGATGACAGAAGAAAAGAGTGTGAGAACAGTTGTTTGCAGGTACTCAGTACAGAGAGAAAAGAGGCTCATGAGAAAACCAGGAGACACTGTTATAAAGGACTTAAGATTCTAGTGGCACCAAAGACTATTGGAGTGGACATCCTCCCTGGCAAGAATATGGGAAGGAAGCAATGCTCAAAGAATATGATCCATGGATTTGAGATTATTGAGGCATTGAAATTGTTGCTAATAAATCTAGGGCATCAATTCTAAAACTCTTTTGGGAACACTTTGTACTCTTAAAAATTCTTGCGTGCTCACAAACCTTTTTGCTTTATATACATGAAGCCAATATTTAATATATTCTACCTCAGAACTGAGGATTTTTAAATACTCATTTATAGGTTTATTTTTAAAATGACACCAGTAAAACCATGATAGCATGATATGCCATAGCATTATTATCTGTTAAAAATGGCTATATTTTCCAAAAGCAAAGCAGTTGTGAAAGAGTGTCACTGTTTTACCTTTTTACAAATGATCTTAAATGTTTGGCTGTTAGACTACACCTGGACTTTCATATCTGATTCTGGATTACATAAGGTGCTTAGCTCCTGGAAAATCTGAGAATTGTATGTGTGTGTGGGGAAATGGGGAAAGAGAGTTAAAAGAAAATGTTTTGCAACACTATAAAAATAGTTTCACAGACCCTGTGAAAGTGTCTCAGGGCCCCCCCACATGCATGGAGCATAGATTGAGGGTCACTGGCTAGCACCTGATACAGGAAGTGAGTCAATAAAGACATCTGGTTATTGGAAGGATCACCCATGTACAATGTGATCCAAAGATATATCTAGTAAAATTTTGAGATTAAAAGAGCATTGAAGATAATTATTTAAACTATATATTAATTCTGGAATTGTTGTAAGCAAACTAGGACATTGGATGGATATTGAGATTACAAGTGATAATGGCAGAAGTGGAGAAAAACAGTGAGCCAGGAGATGAAATCCTTAAGAATAAGTGAAGTGGAGAAGGACTACACACGGGTGGATGATGAAGAAATGGCATAGTCTAAAGACCAGTGTCAGTGCTGGTTACTTTTTGTGAGTGGGAATGACAATTATCTAGAAACTGAAAAAGAAGCCAAAGGACATTTAAAATACAAATACTATTACTTTTATTTACATTTAGTATCTTAAGCTCCAAATTATTTCTCCCTAAAGTCTATCCTACCTCTACTAATAAATGGGGGGACAAAGAAATACAGGAAAGAAAATAAGAAGTCTACAATTCCTTGAGACTTAATCAAAAGCTTTTTTAGGACTACTTCCAAACATAAACTGAAGGAAGAGTGGTAATCTGATGTGGCCAAAATGTGCTTCTCACTGGTATAAAGTGTCACTGTAGATGACTAGTCCTGCCCAACTCAACAAATGACCCTTGTGTATAGGGGCTAGAATCCCATGCTTATACTATTTCTGTGCAGGTCACATCGGTGACCCATACACAAAGAGCCAGTTCATTTTAGGCCATCCTTTTCTTTTTCTTTCTTAATTTTATTCTCAAAAGCACAACCTACTAGACCATTGTTATTATGTCTGGAAAAGTGACCTATATTAGGTACATATTAAGCACAAACCACCCATCCCCACCGCCTGAAAAACCTATTAGTTATTTCTGCTGAACCTGACTTAGCAGCCTGAAACTTCCTCTCAAGGCAATTTTATTTCATGTATTTTCTCATCCTTTTTCTTTTTTTTTTTTCAAGATATATTTTTATTGATTTCAGAGAAGAAGGAGAGGGAAAGGGAGATAGAAACATCAATGATGAGAATCATTGATAGGCTGCCTCCTGCAGGCCCTGCGGGATCGAGCCTGCAACCGGCACGTGTCCTGACTGGAAGTCGAACCTGGGAATCGAATCCGCAGGCCGATGCTCTATCCACTGAGCCAAACATGCCAGGCCTCATCCTTTTTTGCACACATATTGCTTGCAGAATCATGCTGAACCAACTTTCAAGGCCTCTCTACTTTCAAAAGTTGACGAAAAGGGAGGGGTTATGCGTCACTTAACTTTCACAAATGTCCTGGCCTCTTTGAGTAAGGAAATCAACTGTCATCACAGTGTGTCCAGCATATATATTAAGTCAGTGGTCGGCAAACCGCAGCTCGCGAGCCACATGGGGCTCTTTGGCCCCTTGAGTGTGGCTCTTCCACAAAATACCACGGCCTGGGCGAGTCTACTTTGAAGAAGTGGCATTAGAAGAAGTTTAAGTTTAAAAAATTTGGCTTCTCAAAAGAAATTTAATTCGTTGTACTGTTGATACTTGGCTCTGTTGACTAATGAGTTTGCCGACCACTGTCTTAAGTCAATAGGCACCCACTTATGTTAACCTTAGGTTATGTTAACACTGTTTCTTTTGTTTGTTTGTTTACACATTAGGGAGTAGAAAGTAGCTTCTGTATAAAGAACAATCCAAAAGTAAAAAAAATACAATTGATCAAAAAATATAAACATTATCAATCTCATTATTAATCATATAAATTCAAATGAACAAAGTATCAGTATTGTATCTTAGTTTATAAACCAACAAAAAAGAAAAGAGATATTGGTAAATATAGCAAAAAGTAAATAAATGGCAATAGCTTTGGTAATATAAGTGTACTCTATTCTTTATTAAAAGCAATTTGGATATTTGCCAGATATTTTTAAAATCCTGTTTTTCACCATCAAAGATTTCCTTTGGTCCAGAGTTTCTATTTCAAACATCTTACCCACTAGGAAAACAAAAAAGAAAAAAATGTGGAAAGATGTACATGTAAGTATGTTCATTATGGCATGAATTATAATATGAAGACAAAAAACTTCCAGTTCAGCTGGCATGGCTCAGTGATTGAGTGTGGACCTATGAACCAGGGGGTCATGGTTTGATTCCCTATTCCTGGTCAGGGCACATGCTTAGGTTGCAGTCTTGATCCCCAACAGGAGGCGTATAGGAGGCAGCTGATCAATGATTCTCTCTCATCATTGATGTTTCTATCTTTCTCCTTTCCTCTCTGAAATCAATAAAAATATATTTTAAAAACAAACAAAAAACCCCTAAAATTAACATTAAAAAATATTCCAACAGATGCAAAAAAACATATCAATGAAAATGTGTAGTGGGCTTATTAGGACAACCCTGAGACAATTTTTTTCCTATTATTTAATTAGAAAATAACTATAAATGACCTCATTTTTAAAATATATACTTTTATTGATTTCAGAGAGGGAGAGACAGAAACATTATTATGGGTCAAATGTAAATAGTGGTTTTCTCTGGGTGTTGAAATATCAGATGAGAGTTTTTGTTTTCTTATGATTATCAGTGCTATCCATTATTAGAATAATGGTTTTAAAATAATAGAAGAAACAAATTAAAAACTCAATAAAATATTCTCAATATTTAAGGGCCTAAGTATTCTCAGAGGATTCAATATAGGGACTTTAATAAATGAAGTATTTTCACCCTATGGTGATTAGATATAAAATTTAGAAACTGAATTAAAATGCCTATAAGCAAATTAACTGTTCATCTCAATAATTATGAAAACAACTTGAAATGAGGGTGGTTTTTTTTTTTAATAGCATGTTCTCAATTTTTAAAATGGTGGTATTAAACAATGCTTCTGTTTACAGAACTTCCATGAAAAATAAGTAGCAATAATCATTAAAAGCTTAAAAATGTGAACAACTTTTTATTCAGCACTTGATATTGACCATTCAGTTCAAATTAAGTTTCAAGTAAATCTATTCAATTTTGGAGGAAGTTATTTAGAGATTTGATAATTAGACTTATTTTGAGAGTTTTCTTTTTATAAATTATAGAGGTAGGAACACATTTAATTTCTTTCTCCCTTCTTTCAATGACCACTTGTGAAATGACAATTATGGCTAAAGTGAACTAGTAATAAGGAAAGTGATCCAGATTATTCCAGGAAACATCTAGAAAATTAAAATGGCCAGAAAACAACCCAATCTAATCCCTTAGCCCATCCAATGGTCAAAAGTAAGCAAAGTAAGCACCAGCACCAAATTAGACAATGAGCTGGGTTGTGGTTATTGTCTAAGACACATGTGCTGTAAAGAAAAGAGGACGTAGTATATCAGAATTACAGTTTTCAACCACTGTCCCTCTGGACTTACTATTCCACATCCTGTTCTTAGGATAGAATTCTCCTACTGTCCTCGCTTCCCATATAGAATGCATGGCAGTGAATTCTCCTCAAGTGTAGCTTGTTTACTTCTGAGTGCACTATGTGAGCTGCTTTTAAGAGGGGTCCATTGCAACAGACCGATATATGGCTAGGCCAAAGTGCTTTTAGGCTCTTAGATATTTTCTATTCTTTTCTTATTAGTCACTATTTAAACATAGGATATTTAGAAGTGTGTGTTAAGTTTTCAAATATTTAGAATTTTCCTCTCTATCCTCTTATTGAATTTACTATTTAATTTCATTGTGGTTGGAGAGGATTCACTAGGGATTCCTAAAATATGATCTATCTTGATAAATGTATTCTGTAAATTTGGAAAGATTTAATATGTTAATACTATTAGGTGAAATTGTCAATTAGGTAAAGTTAGCTCATAATATGTATATTATTACTAATTTCCCTGCAGTCTAGAGGACTTGCTTAGAATTTCTTATAGTACAGAAGTACTGACAAAGCATTCTCTGTCTCTCATTCTGTCATTAGATAATATTTTCATTTTGCTTTAATTTTACTGGATATAAAAATCTAGGTTGAAAATATTCTTGCCTTTTGAAATGTTATTATAATATTTTTCTGCATTCTATTGTGTCTGATGAAAAGTCATCAGGTATTCATATCATTGCTGATATTTACTTTTAAAGTGTTGGTTGTTTTTTTTTAAATCTCTACTTTGGAGATGTTCTTTTTAAGCTTGATTGTCAACAGTTGGGTTATGATGTGTCTACAGGTTGTTTTCTTTGTATTTTTTCTGCTTAACACTGATGAAGTTCTTAAATCTATAAAAGTATGCCTTTTACCAAATTGAGGAAAATTTTGCCCATTTATTCTTCAAATGTAAGTTTCCTCCTATTCTCCCAGAATTAACTTTACAGGGATGTTTATTTACCCTTGTGTTTTAGAAGGTTGACTTGATGTAACCCAAACTTCAAACTCTGCTTTCCTGTTGTCATCAGCAGATGAACTGTGTCTTTCCTTCTCTTAGCCTTATCTGCATGCAGTGCCTGGAGTCTGCTGCATGCTATGCTGCTTCCTGGAGCTGCCAGAAATTTGACCAGACTTTATCTGCAGAATTTCATCCTGCTTTTCTATGGTTTCCTTTTCTGTGGTTTTCCCTGCTCTGATTTTCTAACATTAGTGTGACCATGATGGTGTTCTTGTTCTTCCAAAGAGTAAGTGTGCACATTTATGGCTAAGTTTTAGACACTAAGACCAACTTGCTTAGAGGCACATCAGAAATTCCAAGATAAAATAATATTTACTTTCTTAATCTGGGTGATGAAAACAATTTACGTTCACTTATTCATTTGTATTTTTTAGTGAAGTATGTTCTTTTCAGTTAGTATACCTTAAGGCGGCTTTATCTGGTTAGGAGTTTTCAATTTAGACAATAGTAAATAATGGGCAGTATTCAAGGAGAAAGAAACAATTTCAGAGTTCGAATGAATCTTTATGATCACCTAGTATGGCACCGCAGAAAATAATACCTAGGTAATGTTAAAAACAAGACCACAGGCCCAAAGTAGTCACTTGTGCTAAACCCCATATTACCAAACTGAATCTTAATTACAGTTACTGCTTGCCCAGAAAAGGAATCGGAAACAGTCAATCAGGAATCATCTGATCAGCACCAGTTAGGTCGTCTGCCTGATAGACCCCTGCCATCCCTCAAGGAAAGTGACCTCCAATAACCAACCTGCTTTTTATTTTTGCTGAGTATAACTTCCTTGTCCTGTTCCCTTCTGCCTATAAAAGCCTTTTATTTTGTACAGCATCCCGGAGCTTCCTTCTATCTGCTAGATTGAATGCTGCCCAATTCATATCGATTTTTTGCTCAAGTAAACTCAAAATTCTTAATATCTCTCAGTTTATCTTTTAACAGTAACGTAAGTGATCATCCCTATTGGTACATTATGAATGATAAATTCAGTAGGTGAAAATGTCCTGAAAGTTACCCCGATGCTTATTATTAAACCAAAACACATGAATATCCTAAATGGTCTTGAATATAAATTTTATTTTATCTGTTTCAAAATATCTCTTGAATGTGCTAGCTTATTACTGCAAAATGATAGGTATACATTGTGAATTGGAAGGTTACAAATCTACAGTTTATCATTAAACTTGGACCAGTGTTGGTTTGTCTGTCAAAATATATGTTCTATCTCCATGATAAACTGAATTTAAAATGTTTATCATCATTTCTCAAGTTTCCTGAGACTCTCGCAGTATCTTGCTAGCAGTGCCCTCTGGATATTATTCACCAGATTTCCACTTGACTGTGCTTCTGTGATACTTCAATAACCTTGAAATAAAACTCATATCCCAGGATACATTCCTTACTAGCTTATTCCAGAGAAAACCTGCAGATAAAAGAAACAAAATCTTCCAAACACTTTGGAAGGTTTTTGATATGCTAATGATAACTATTCACAGCCTAGGGACCATGGGCATGGAGATGCGACCTATTCAAACAGACTTCTGTCAAAGAAACATCCTTGAAAGTACTGTCTCACTGTCAGTGCAGGACAGGGACACAGTGCAGAAGAGGATGAATCCTAGGTCTCATTGCTGACTTTGCCACTTTTGTTTCTTATTTCTTTTTTAAATCATTCATGTTCATGTAAAAGTCACTCCAAAATCGAATAATTTAAAATTTATGCATCCCTTCCTGAGCACAGATTAATATTGACCAAATAATATTTTGCCCAAATATTTCAATGAAGATTAACCTAAGCTCCTTGTTAATGGTGCTTATGGAATCACTTATAGTCAATGAAATGTTATTTTATAAGACTTTGTAGTATGTAACTCACTTTTCAGCTATAAATATGAGGCTGTGATAACCAGATTGAAATTTGCAACTTGCAGTAAAAGCATTCATGTTTTTTCTTAATTGAATGAAAGTGGTTTTGTACTAAACGTTGATTAGAGAATATGGTGGCCTTTGGAGGCAGCTGTGACACCAGAACCAGGTGTCCTGGCTCTGGCTCCTGCTCTAGTTTAGCCAAAAGAGCTGCCACCAGCTTTGGAATTGAGCACCTTCTCATGTTGGGCAATTTTAGCCCACAAGGCAGCAAGCCACTTTGCATAAAAAGCCTGCCACCCAGATTTGTGTCTTGAGCCTCAACTACAGGGCATCACAAATCAATCCTCAAAAACAGTTAGTCCCTGAGTTCAGTCTCTCTCACAGGAAGAACAAGTAGCAACAATCCATAGACAGGACACTATGATGAAAACCCTAGAATGCAGGGTGTGCTTGGAACACCCTCTCCTCCATCAATTCCAGAGACTTTGGAGGACAGCACAAGAAAGGTAAGAGGAGTAGGTTCACTCTGACTGAATTACTGGTCCCTAAGCCTGGCGCATTGCCACGCCCAGAAGACCCCTGGCCCATGGATTCTCCAGTGGAAGACCCAAAGTGGATTTCTAGTTTTCCCAGCATTGTGGGATGCTTCCTAGGAAGCCACGTTGGGTTTTGCCTCATGGGGATCGCTGGAAGCATCTGTGAGGCTTGACAAGTGGGGACCAGATAGATGAGCACAGCAACCAGTGCTCTGGTCTGGGCCCACTGCATTCCTGCTCACAGCCAGTGGCTCTGCCCACCTGCTGAGCCAAACAGACAACTAGAAATCAATAGCAGGAGGAAAGAGAAAATTCACAAATGGGGGGAAAGGAAAGAACACACTGCCGAAATAACAACTGATGAAAGAAAAAATCAAACGAGATATAACACTAACTAACTTGATACAAATGAAAATGGAACACGTAAACATTTAAAACCTCATGGGATGCACCAAAAGCAGTTCTAAAAGGAAAGCTTACAGCTAAATTACAACATTAATAAAAAAGAAAGATCTCAAATAAACAACCTAATGTTACATCTCAAAGAACTAGGAAAAGAGAAATAAATTAAGCCCAAATTTTCAGGATGAAGTAAAAATAAAGATTAGTACAAAAATAATAACATACAAAATGGAAAAACAACAGAAAAGATTGACAAAACTAAAAGTTCATTCTTTGAAAAGACAAACAAAATTGACAAACCTTTAGCTAGACTTACCAATAAAAAACAGATTCCAATAAATAAAAGCAGAAATGAAAGAGGGGAAATTATAATTGACACCATAGAAATGCAAAGCATTGTAAGAGATTACTAGGAACAGTTATACACCTACAGATTGGACAGCCTAGAAGAAATAGATATATTTGTAAAAACATACAACCTCCTAAGACTGAATCATGCAGAAATATAACATCTGAACAGACCAATAATGAGTAAGAGGACTGAATCACTAATCAACCACCTCCCAAAGCAAAGCCCAGGACCAGATGGTTTCACTGGGGAATTCTAATAAACATTTAAAGAAAAATTAATACGAATCCTTCTCAAACTCTTCCAAAAAATAGATGAGGGAACACTCCCAAACGCATTTTATGAGGCCAGAATTACCCTGATACCCATCTTAACCTCCTATTTTGCAAAAAGAATGTTGCTTTGTGTTAGAATTTTTGGGAACCTCATCCTGCTAGTGACAATATGCATATATGTCCAATTCAAATCTACTCATCTGTTTACTAGTAAAGTAGGGGTGGGGAACACCCAGCCTGCGGGCTATAAAAGGCCCAAGAAATCATTTGGTCTGTCCCTGCCAAGGCATTAGTGGTGAATTAGTTAAATGTTTGACCAAATATAGCAGGCTAATTTGTAAGCTGATAATTTTTTATGGCCTGGGAATGATGTTATAAATATCCAAGTGGCCCTTGGCAGAAAAAAAGTTCCCCACCCCTGCTTTAAAGGAACAGGTTTCTTCTTTTCTGAAACTATATCACTGAGTTTAAAAAGTACCAGACTTCTGTTGATTTCTACAAATTTTTATCTGGGTTTCTACATATCAGACCCAGTGGTCAAAAACATTTTTTCTCTCTTGGTTTTGTTTCTAGTGCTTTAGTTATTACTCCAAGGTGATGCTATCTACAAATCTTAAAGCATAATCTTTATCTGTCTTCCTCCTGGTTATTATGTGTTTTTTATTAAAAAATATGTTTTTATTGATATTTTTATAGAGAGAGGAAGGGAGAGGGATAGAGAGGTAGAAACATCGATGAGAGAGTAACATCATCAATCTTCCCCTCCTTACTGGGGATCGAGCCTGAAACTCAGGCATGTGCCCTGATCAGGAATAGAACTGTGACCACTTTGTTCCTGGGTCAAACACTGAGCAACACTGGCCAGGCAGTGATTAACTTTTTAATAAGACAGGGCTAAGAGCCAGCCCACTATAAGACTTCAGTAAAGACTATTCCACGTTGCAGTTTGGTATTTGTTAACATTCTTTGGGCCTTTAGCTATAGTACAACTTGATTTTTATGTGAAAAACTATTCATTGTCCTTTGGCTACTTTCCCTTTTCTTTAATATGGGGTGGGTTTTGTGGCAGCATTTCTCAAACCATCTGTGGAAAGGGATAGTTTTGCTTTTTAATTTCCCATTGTCAGTGACATATGCTTTTGTAAAATACAATCAAATAAAATGTAAAGAATAAAATTACCAGAAAAATGAAACTGGAACAATCTTATTATTAAACTCCATAGACAGTACAATCACATTTCAATAATCAGATAAAACATACAACTGGAGAAAAAAGTGTCACAAAAACTATTCACATTATTCACTGAAATTGTGCATAGGGGTAACTAGTATAGAAAACATTATTACAGTCATAGCTTTTTAGTTGTTCAACTTTAATCAAAGGTTACGAGTGAAATGTTAATCCCCATACTAACTCCTACATGCTCATTCTGAATCAATTCTATGTATGTCAGTAAGGTTTTTTAATGTGATGGATGAACTTGGGTTTTGCTTGTTGATTTATCAAATTTAGATTGGGCACATGACAATTCCACTCATAGAGGTTAATGTCCACCTTGACCTCAGTGTTTTGATTTCATTGTACTCATAGTCGCGTCTCAAAGAGGTATGCTGACTAGACTGAAATAAAATAATTTAAAGTAAATTAAGTAACCTTACAAAATGCACATTTATCTAACATAAAGTGAGAGCTTTTGTGTTTTTAAAATGTATCTTTAGTCCTTCATCAGTAGTGAGTTCCAACCATTAACATTGTAAATCTATTTATACTTGTTATACTTTAATAAAATAAATGGGTTTTATGTATGTTTTTTCTGGTATTGATATTTGATGGGAAACTAAAATTCACACTATTGTATTAAAATTGTATTCGGTAATAATTTTTCACAAATATGCAAAATCAAGATTCATTGGTGTGAGAGTATGTGCACGTGTATGTGTGTGTGTGTATGTGTGTGTGATTCCAGGTATGGAGGTACTAAGATGATTTTAAAAATTCAAACATTTGGTACAGGGCAAACTGTATTTGGTGCCCTGATCAGTTGGCAATGCTTTATTGGGATAATCAAAAGGAAACTTGGTATCTCTTATTATATTACCAAATTTGAAAATGTGTCTATCTGCTAGGAAATATTATGCCAGTATTTTCTGTGCAGACATTTAGGTTGACTCTCACCCAAACCTCATTAACTCCCTCAGTCTGTCTCCGCAGGTTAGAGAGATAATCTCCAGAGTGCTGGCTGTCACAGTGCCGAGTCACTAATGTATTTTGACTTCATGCTAGAAGAAACTGCTTCACATCTGGTATTAAAGAGTGTTCATGTTTCTTGCTTCTTTTGGCAGTTCTTGGTGGAGTTTGTAAATCATAATGCTTATTTAAACATTTTTTAAAGATGTATCCAAATTGCTTTTGGTTTCATGTAGTTTACACATAAAACCATCTCATGGAAAAACCCAGAACATAGCTGAGTTATACAAATTGCCCATCTATAAATTGTTGCCACTTGAATATAAAGCTTTTAACATGTGATGAACTGTGAGGCTTATAATTGAAAATCTTAATAAAATCCTACCTAAAATGATAAAAAATTTCTGGCCAATATTCAGTAATCTATCAAGCAGAATGAGGTATTCCCTTTTCGGTGCCTTCAAAGAATTTTCACTGTATATATGGAGAGAGAGAGAGAAAGAGAGAGAGGAGAGAGAGAACGTACATTTACACATATATGGTTCTTACTACTGCTGTAACAAAATTCCATAACCTTGGTGGCTTCAAACAAAACAAATGTATTGTCTTTTAATTAGGGCAGAAGTCTGAAATGGGTCTCACTGGGCTAAAATATAGGTGTTGGTAGATCTGCATTTCTTCCTGGAGTCCCAGGGAGAGAATTTTATTTCCTTGCATTTTCAAGCTTCTCTAGAGGCCACCCATGTTCTTTGGCTCACATCCCCATTTTTTATCCTCAAAGATGATCCATGTCCTTCTCACACTGCCATCTCTCCAAGTCTCCTTCCTTGGCCAGCCCCTACACACACACACACACACACACACACACACACACTAGAGGCCCAGTGCATGAAATTTGTGCACAGGGGCTGTCCCTCAGCCCAGCCTGCACCCTCTCCAATCTGGGACCCCTCGATGGATGTCCGACTGCCTGTTTAGGCCCGATCCCACTAGGATCGGGCCTAAACAGGCAGTCAGACATCCCTCTCACAATCCAGGACTGCTGGCTCCCAACTGCTCACCTGCTTGCCTTCCTGATTGCCCCTAACCGCTTCTGCCTGCCAGCCTGATCACCCCCTAACCACTCCCCTGCCAGCATGATTGATGCCTAACTGTTCCCCTGCCAGCCTGTTTGCCCCTAACTGCCCTCCCCTGCCAGCCTGGTCACCCCTAACTGCCCTCCCCTGCAGACCCAGTCACCCCCAACTTCCCTCCTCTGCTGGCCGGGTCACCCCTAACTGCCCTCCCCAGTAGGCTTGATCACCCCCAACTGCCCTCCCTTGCAGGCCTGGTCCCTCCCAACTGCCTTCCCCTGCTGGCCATCTTGTGGTGGCCATCTTGTGTCCACATGGGGGCAGCCATCTTGTGTGTTGGAGTGATGGTCAATCTGCATATTACTCTTTTATTAGATAGGATACTCAGTGGCCAGATTATTATGACCACTCCATCAGTACTTCGTTGGGCCACCTTTTGCCTTCAGTGCTTCAGTGATTCTTCTTGGCATTGATTCCACGAGATGTTGAAAGATGTTGCGAGGAATCTGACACCATGCCTGATGAATAGCACTGTCCAGTTCTGTGAGATTTTTTTTTTAATATATTTTATTGATTTTTTACAGAGCAGAAGGGAGAGGAGGGATAGAGAGTTAGAAACATCGATGAGAGAGAAACATCGATCAGCTGCCTCTTGCACGACCCCTACTGGGGATGTGCCTGCAACCAAGGTACATGCCCTTGACCGGAATCAAACCTGGGACCCTTGAGTCCTCAGGCCGACGCTCTATCCACTGAGCCAAACCGGTTTTGGCCAGTTCTGTGAGATTTGATGGTTGTGGAACCAGCTGCCTGATGGCTCTTTTAACTTCGTCCCACAAATGCTCAATTGGATTGAGATCTGGTGATTGTGGGGGCCACCTAAGCAAGGTAAAGTCTCCCTCATGTTCTTGAAACCACTCCTGCACAATACGAGCGCCATGGCATGGCACATTGTCTTATTGGAAGAAGCCATCTCCATTGGGATACACCATCAACATGATAGAATGAACTTGATCAGCAACGATACTTAGGTATGTTGTGCTATTCAGATGTTGTTCCACACGAATTAAAGGGCCCAAATCATGCTAGGAAAACATGCCCCAAACCATAACACTGCCCCCACCAGCTTGAAGGGTTGTACTCATGCATGTGGGGTGCATGTTTTCATGCTGTTTCTGCGAAATTCTCACTCTGCCATCTGCATGATGCAACTGGAAAAGTGATTCATCATGACTTTTTTCCAATGCTTGATTGTCCAATCCTTGGAGACATTTTATCTTGGTAAGTGCAGACAGCAAAGGTGTTCGAACAGGCCTTTGGCTTCCATATTCCATACGATGCAGTGTATGGCTAATTTGCCTACAAACACCAGGTGGTCATAATAATCTGGCCACTCAGTGTGTGTGTGTGTGTGTGTGTGTGTGTGTGTGTGTGTGTGTGTATTTGATTTCAGAGAGGAAGGGTGAGGGAGAGAGATAGAAACATCAATGATGAAAGAGTTACTGATTGACTGTCTCCTGCATGCTCCCTACTGGGGTTGAACCTGAAACCCAGGAATTGAACCATGACCTCCTGGTTCATAGGTGGATGCTCAACCCCTGAGCCACACCATCTGGGCCAGCCTCTTCCACTTTTAAGGATCCTTGGGATTCTTTGGATCTACCAAGATAATCCAGAATAATCCCCCATCTCCAAATCTGCTACTTAGCAACATTAATTCTATCTGAATCCTTAATTCTCCTTTGCCATGTAGCCTAACATATTTATTACAGGCTCTGGAGTCTTACATGGGCACCATTATCCCTGTCATCATGCATTTCATCATGTCTATAAGACTTTGATATAATCATTGACATTGCTGATGAATTATTAGATTCTATCATAGGGGGCCTTCCATTGTTTTGTTCTGGTAGGTGGCACAACTAGAAATGATTAGAAATGATTTCATATCACAATTTTGTATTTTACACACATACATATATATAAGACAGTTATACATCACATTAGAGATCCGATGCACGAAGATTCGTGCAAGAATGGGCCTTCCTTCCCCTGGCTGTCGGCACTGCCTTTGCTCCAGCCGGAGCCGCCTTTTTGGCATGGAGTCGCCTTTCCACCTTCCCACGCCGCACAGAGGCCCCTGACTGCTCGGCGCCTGTGTATGCAAATTAACTCGCTATCTTTGTTGGGTTAATTTGCATACTCACTCCTGATTGGCTGGTGGGTGTCACGAAGGTATGGTCAATTTGCATCTTACTCTTTTATTAGTGTAGATGTGCTTATAAAGTATCGTGAGAACTCTGAAGTGACTACATGGAAGCAACTTTATTTAGGGAGGGAAATACATTATACTTCTACTTCTCTGCTGAGTTCTGAGAGAAAGAGAGAGTGTGGCCATAGAGGAATCGACAGCTGGAACCTGAAATCACCTTATTAACAAGAATGCCTAGGTTGGAAGAATGTGACAAGGTGGCCTCCTAATACTTATAACCAGATATAGATATAGACAGTGTCCCATCCAATCTCAAATAGTGCTGAAACCTCACATGGGAACCTGCCCTTACAGGCCTCTGGGCATGGAGACAGATCAAAGCATTTACTCCTGGGGACCTAGTGGGTAGGCTACTGCCAATTCCTTGGGGGGTGACTTCAACCCCGAAGGAGAAGCCAGGCATCAGCCCCCTCTGCCGCCCAACACACTGGCCATTTCAATAGGAATACAGATCCGCCAGTTCACTCCACATGTTGGAACCAGTTGTGGATAAAAACAAATTAGCCTTCATGTTGGATTGAAAATACAAATTTTTAGAAAACTTGGTAAAAATCCATAGTATGTAAACTATCTTGAAATATAGAAAATAAGCAGGGTGTATATCAGTAAACTGACCTGTAAGAAGTCATTTCCCAAATCATCCACCCACCACTGCTCAATAGCTTTGGGTTTCAAGGCTATTTCTGAGGAAAGCCACTTTACATATTTTTTAAATAAATAGAATGTTGATCTAACC
Organism: Plecotus auritus; assembly: GCF_963455305.1. Classification (NCBI taxonomy): domain Eukaryota; kingdom Metazoa; phylum Chordata; class Mammalia; order Chiroptera; family Vespertilionidae; genus Plecotus; species Plecotus auritus. Next base: position 49,117,555 of record NC_137782.1, read on the forward strand.
TATGTAAAAATAATGAGAAGAACAATTAAAAATTATCTGAATATTTACAAACCTGTTAGTAACACTTGTTTTCCTTTACACCAGAATCTATCAATTATAAAATAAAATATGTTCGCAATGAAGTCTGGCATCTATGAACAAGGCCTCAGTTCGGAGACCTTTCTCTGCTGGGATGACATGCTCTTTGAGATTAAGGATGGGGCTGTGACTTTTGTAAAACATATCACCGTGAATGTTTCAGGAACTCAGCCAAGGGTTGTTGAGGTCAAGAATAAATAAATCTTCCCAAGAAAAGCAGGGAGTCATTTCTATTTGGCTGGAGCCAAACTTCCTGAGTTCATATTCCACTGCTATAGTTGCAGGATTTCAGGCCAGTCTCTAAATATCACTGTCTCTCGATTTTCTGGAGATGTAAAAGGGTTATGGTAATGGACCCACGAGGTTATTGTAAAGGCCAATTTAGTTGACTATGCAAACCTATTAGAGCAATAGCAGGCCTGTCGTAGGTTATGATACTATATGTTCATAGTAAATGACATATAGGCTCAGAGACTTGTTTCATGCCATGGAATTGGGAAAATCCAGGACTTGAGCCCAGGACTCTGATGGCTAACTCCGGCTCTATATTTAATATTGCAGCACTATCTTTAAGATATATGTTCCTAATATTTAAATAGTCCGCTCTGTCATGCTAGGTGCTGTTTGGGCTTGCATGAGGATGCTCCTATAATGAGATGTTCTTATGAGAGCCACCTTCCTGGAGTCACTTATTCTTTCAAGCACAAATTTGTCATTTGACTACTGATGTCCTATAAGATCTATAATCTTGGTGACCTTCCAGAACTTCGGATAAATTTTCCAGGATTTCCTCAGGATCCCACTGGGATTCTTATCTGTTTTCGGTTGTGATTTGTCGCCTCTCCGTGTTCTTTTGATACCAGTTGCTAATCTTATCTGCACGCCTGCAGCCTGATATTTTCTCTCTGCTTCATTTGTCCTAAACTTGGACAGAATCTTCTCTCAATTCTCTAATGCACCATTAATAAAAGATCACGATGTGATGCAATCTTTTCCTCACACTTGGGGTGTATTTCAGGGAAATTGTAGCATGGTGCAGGCAATGTTAAATTTTAATATGGGATTCTTTTGTTGGCCTCCAGCCTGCTGTCTCCTTATAGAAAATATCTGCCTGTCTCACCTCACCCCAGTGTGCCAGAAAGCTCAAAGTTGTCATTTATGTGCCAAACTGAACCCAAATTCAGCTAACTTTAGAAATGCCAGTTCCCAGCATGGCTCAGTCAAGAAAATAATTGTTAATGTCATTTTATATAAATTAATTAAATTAGATATTAGGGCCATAAACATAATCATGTTAGACACAGCCCCCTTGGAAACTAATTTTAAAATGTTGTATTATTTTTACGGTTCATGGAGTTTTGTAGATACAGACCATTTATGTATCCAGTTACAGAATAATATGAAACAATTTTAATATGAAACAGTGAAATCTGGATAGTGAGACAGGAAAAAAATGAAAAGCAACTAATATTTATCTAAGTGGGTTTTCAACAATGTGATTTTTCTCTCAGAGAAACTTTAATGTACAGAAAGACTGTAGTTATTTGAGAGATAAATTACCACTGTTTCATTAAAGTGACAATCATAAGAATGCTTCAGCTTAGCTTTAAATTCAACTCAAAATCTCATTATTCTACTCATATCACTGATAACTTAGTAATTCTATTTCTTCAGGTACTTTAAATTGTATATTCACATATAATATGTTTATTTAATTATATTTTAAAATATTCAAATGCTGACACAAAAAAGCAAAACTTTCCCAAAATTTAAACAAATTTTGTACACCTAATAAATAAAACCATTTCAGCACAGTGAGTCAGGAGTTTTTTAAACCGTGTCAGTATTCTCCAAATTGTTGTCATGATGCTATGATAGTATTCAGCTATATTGAAATCTCAAGACTGATCTTTCAGAATATCTAGAATGACTTCATTAAATATTACAGGCTTCTCAATGCCAAATGTATGCATGTAATTCCAATGATTAAAATCATCTGCTTATTCCTACCATCTATAATAATAAAAGCATAATATGCAAATCAACCGAATGGCCGAACAGCTGAATGACCGTCCAGATGACCTTCCAGACGACTTTCCAGACGAAGCCGAGCCTGCGAGGGCTGAGGGAGACAGGGCTGTGAAGGCCTACTCTTGCACGAATTTTATGCATCGGGCCTCTAGTTACATAATGAAATTCACTTGTTTATTCAATTTTCTTTATATTTAATTATTAACCTTTCCAGGATTAAAGACATGACCAAGAAATCATGTTATCATATGTAGCAAGTTGAAGGCAGTTATCCATTCAAAAATTGAGGCTAGAATGTTGAACCTGAGAGAAACTTACACCCAGGATATTTGACTTTCAACATTGATGACAAACCAAGCTCCATGACAAGTATCTGTGAACAGGAGATTGTCAGTTATAGTTGTGTACTTCTAAAGCATATAAAATACATTATAATTTCCATCCTTGTTTCTACCATACACCACCTTATTTTTCCCAGTTCTTTTTTCCTGTATGTGTTGGAGGAAATCTATACCCTCCTATCAGTGCAACACACATGTGCAACCATGTATACACACACTCACATTGTACACGCATGTACATACACACTGCAGCTAAGTTGCTTCTTAATCTCTTTATTATGATTGCATTGGATTGTGTATCAATAAAATATTATTTAGGTCCAGCCATACAAAAGTTCTCATAGATATTTTCATGTACCTAAGTGGTTCTGCATACCTCAGGTTTTTTCCTGGCTCTGTGGTCCCCACACTTAAATCATGCTCATGACACATTGATGTGCATGTGGTTCTGCGTACATTAGATGATCTAAGCTTCATAAGTTGAGTGAGGTGTATATTTTTATTCTGTTTTCAAAAATTAGGAGAGTGCCTCAGAAATTCTAAACAACTTACACCATGTCATAGAGCCAATGAGTGGTAGGCAGGGAAGGAAGCCCAAGCTGATGTGATGTAAAGCTAAGAGCTATCCACTACAACATGGGGCTCTGTTCTTTTAATAACCACCATGGAAATATTTATGGAAACACTATATAGTAGGCACAGATTTTGAAAAAGGTACAAAAGATTTATTCTAATGAGAGGCTGTGTGGATAAAGTGGGAGTTACAAACCCTGTAATGGCTCCAAGTACAAAAAGCAAGGCTATGGTTAGCATGAAGGAGTAATGCAGTTCATGTCCTTGCGGGTGATGTTGGAGCAGCACTGTGTAGAGGAAAGAGCAATCTTAATTTTAGTGTTTGGTTGGTTTATTTGCAGTATGACTTGGGACAAGTTACTTAGCCATTCTGGGCCATAGTTTCCCTATCAGTAAAATGAGAATACTAATATCTACTGCACTGTTCTATTCTAAAAATGACTGATACAAAGGGCACATTAAATAGTGTGTGCATGTTTTTCTGTGTTTGAAGATATGCACTTTTATCATTTATTTTAGTAAAGTCCACATGTATATTATCTTTTCAATATATGTATTGACTTGTTCTGTGCAGTTCAATAAAGCAATTACTATACCATTTTTTTTCAAAACATAATTTTGCCAATACTAGTCCTCTTAGAAAAATGACATGTTTTCTGTGCACACATTTGGGGAAATTATGGAACAAGACCACTGTACTTTACTTAGAAAGTAAAAATATAGCATATGTTAAATTAAGTTTAATATTATCAATTTCCAAAACAGAGTACCTACACCTTTTCTAAGACTTAGTCTTTAATCAAGGATCAAGTCACTTTCTAACATCCAACCCAATTTCTCTCACTCAGACACAAATATTTCTTTTATTGATCTTCCCTATTTCTGAATGCAAATTTAATGTACGTAGTATTCAGTCAAATACACACTTAGGTACCACAACATATTTTTATTTTCTTTTCAGTTGTGTTTTGGTTTCTTTTTTCTCTTTAAGGCAAGTCTTCCAAAGCATGGCAATTTTCCTCCAGGATAATGGTGGTCATGTAGCAGGACAGTTTTGACTGACACAGTCTTTTATGCCAAGTATACTTATGTAAAAGCGCTTTAGAGGAGCTTGTTCCCATCTTAATCCCCTCATCAGTGATTTCCTTTGGACCTCTGAATTTCCTTTTACCTGGTAAAATAAAACCAGTAAAATAAAACCACTCAAAGCACAAGGAGGGAACACTCCTTCACACCCCTCCTCTCATTCAACATCTGCTTTCTTCTGCTGTTTGAAGAGACATTTTGAAGAGAAAGTGGGAAACACAGTCATAATTTGAACTAGCTTAAGCAATTTTGATGTTTGATGAAGCCATCTGTAATGAGGATTTCAAATCACCAGTATAATCAGTGTTTGCTTATGTTAAAATTCTGTCTTAGGCATTGAATTTATGTAGTTCTTGAAATAATTTTTTTATATTTTTCACTAGCTCAGTAAGTGCCTGTTATTTATTGGTGGCAATAAGTTAAATTTTGGCTGGTTAGGGTTTGTATTGTCTTATGTTTTCTGAAGATGTTGAACCTGAGCTAAGAATTTGTTTGCTTGTTTATTTAGAATTAAGAATACTCTTTGGCATGATTAGTCACATACATAATCATATATTCAGTATGTAACCATTTGTTAATTTGATAGCCTTTGTACAATGAAATAAATATATCACTATTTTCCTTAACTTATATCAAGTAACTCTTTCAATGATTACTATATTTTTCTTGAAACATCAACTGTTATCTTTCCAGGTTAAGTCTTAATTTTTCCACATTTGTGGTTAAGCAAATGAAATAAAATCAAACATAATAGATCCTATCTAATAAAAGAGAAACATGCAAATTGACCATACCTCGGCTACACCCACAAGCCACACCCACCTGCCAATCAGGAGTGAGTATGTAAATTAACCCAACCAAGATGGTGATTAATTTGCATATCCAGGCTCAGAGCAAAGACTGAAGACAGCATAGAAGGAAGCCAAGCACTACAGAAGGAAGCGAAGCTGTGGAGAAGTAAGCGGGGTGGTGGAGAAGGGAGGGAAGCAGGCGGGGCGGCAGAGACGGCTGCAGGAAGCCTTATTCTTGCAGGAATATTCCTGCAACAGGCCTCTAGATTTTAATAAAGGTATATTCTTGAGAATCTAAGACAATTACATTTTCAGAGTCAAAGGAATATATATCTGTGTATCTACTCTAAAGAGTTTGATCTTATTGGTAATACCGTAGTTAGGGCCAGTTTAGATATATGAGAGAGAGAGAGAGAGAGAGAGAGAGAGAGAGAGAGAGAGAGAGAGAGAGAGAAAGCAGGAATTGAACCAGGAAGCCAGATATGTTACCTTTCACTTCTTTGGTTATGTCATCTTGATTTAGTCACTTAACTTTTATGAATTTAAGCTTCATTGTCTCAAAATATAAATAATGGACCTCATTTTTCATTTTGAGACTGTGAAGAGTTAAGTAGATAAAATGGTTCTCCACTAGATCAGAACTAAGCATCAGTGTACCAGCAGGCAGAGTTTAGTGGCATCTCCTCTATTATCTAACCCAGTAAGGACTATGGACCCAGGTAGGTTCTTAGAAACACATTAATCACCCTCCACCATTAGGGTAGCAACATGTCAGAGCACGTGATCAGGGTGAAGCAGAGACAAAGTTGTTGAGGGAAACCATGTGACAGGGAAGGACAGCAGGGCACCAAGAGAAGGCATAATGTAGTCATGGCATGTCAGATACAGCAGGAGGAAGGGAGAAACTATCCATTAGCGACAAGGCAATGAATCAAGCAAATTCACCAATGGGCATTAAAAATTAAAAGAGGACTGAGTGCCATAGCATCACTGTCCTCAGGAGAGTAGTTTCGGCTCCTCTGTGGTTGTGAGGGACACCTGGGGAGGAGAATGGCAGCTCAGAGTTTCCCAGGGCAACAGGCGAGCAGCACAGACTGGAGGAAGGGGGAGGTTTAAGATGCAGGGGAAATATTTTGTGTCCACTGCTCCCTTTTGGGGACTTTTAGTAAAAAAGGAAAAGACTCAGTGTTCCACCTTTCTGTGCAGGTGAAATAACCCAGTTCTCCCCACCTACATCTTTCTTCCCTGTGTGCCTCCTGTCCCATAACACAGAACACTTCCCTCTGACACTCGGTTCACCAAAGTGTGGGGGCTTTCCTGCACACCAAGCCATTATCCATGACACCGGCTGGGTGTCCGACAAATCAGCTAGATTCTGCCACCATCTAACTGGAGATAGTTCAGATCCAATAGGCTCAAGTCCACAAGATCACTCCCCTCCCACTGCAAATGCCAACCACAAGAAGTAGGCTCCCAAGTTACCCACTACTTCTGTTTGACTTGGCTATAAATTGAAGGTCCCAGGAGCTCCTTTTCCCTTTGAATATGATTGATCTGTGTGAACAAAGTGACTGGGGTTTGGACTGTGGAATATGCAGAGAAATAACGGCCTGCATAATCTTCATGTTCTATCTTCCTCTCTTTTCCTTGTAGGTAGAAGGAAAGGACTTCAAGATAGCAGAGCCAAGGAAGAAAAGCCACCGGGGGAGAGACCCTCACTGCATTTGCCTGTGACGTGAGCTAGGAAGACACTGATCTGGGGTGTTTGTTCCAGCAGCTGCTGTTACTAATATTGTTTAGTGTAACAGGTATGTTCTTATGTTCAGTTTCTACTGAATATCTAGATAACCCATGATTGCTTGTTGTTCAGGGATTATTTTTAGCAAAATGACAGAAAGAACTATCTGATGATGGAATAAAAATTGAATACAACTTTTTAATGATATAATTAATGGCTTCATAAGGACTCTTTAGGAGGTCACAACTTAACAAGTAGGCAGGCAAATCTCTTCAGTAACTTGCTAATGGTCAAGATTAGATAGATGCTTTTTAAATTAGAGAAGGAACTAAAAATCTCCCTTAGCAAACACTAGACACAGTATACCAGGGTGTCAGGTAATTGCAAATAGATTTAATAACACAGTCCTAACATAATCAAGTAGTAGCTGTGATTTAAAGGCTGTTAATCAAATAAAATATCAGTCTATCATCAGAGGTAGTTTAATCATGATAGATGCTGAGTTCTCCCATGGCAACTAATTTCCTCCGGAACAGTGACATTCTGATAAAAAATGAATCCTGTTATGGCAGCGAGGTAAAGGTCCTATCTGTAAGCTATACCTGGGCTTCTCATGTTGCTTGCTTGCTTGTTTGCTTTTCCTTCTTTAACTTTGTTAACAAGGTGAGTGTTCTTTCCCCTCTTTTGCCACCTGGAGATTTCCTAATTTTCCTCCAAGTCCGGGAGTAACTACAATTTTCTGCACGAAGCATTCCTGATTTCTGGTTTTCTTTAGGCTGGCTGTCTGCTCTCCCCTTTGTGCTGCTAAAACGAATTGTACATGCTTCTTAGCACTTAATACTGACTCATATGATGTATGACTGCCTTGCAGCCAAAGATGTCTCCATTTATCCCTGGAACCTGGAATAGAGAAAGAAGTAAATGTATCTGTCCCATTTATTTGCAGCCCAAATAAGAGTTTGTATCTTTTGTAGTCCATGCTGACACTGGATAATATTCAAACAAAATATAGAAAGAAAAACAATCATATGTATTGGTATATGCTGATATCTACAACTTTTATATTCTCCCCACCCATAAAGTTCAAAAACTAAACTTTTTGTTACATATATTTAAAGCCATGAGTTAGAAATGTATGTAGCAACTATTTAGAATGAAAAGTAGAATAGAATATGGAAGTATGTTGAAACCCCATTACACCACCACTCCAATAAATACACACACTCACCATTGAAGTTATAACCATTATATTGACCTGTGTTAAATTTTCCCTATTAATTTATTTTTGCCTTTTTCCACTTATGGGTGCATGCTTATTAATAATGGGAAGTGTGTTAATTCCAATTCATAGAATAATTTTGAAGACAAAATGACTTATATGGTGCACTTAAAAGTAGATCTGCATATATAAGCCTTGTACAAGTATTATTTGTGGTTTTGTTGTTTTTTATATTATTACTAGAGGCCCAGTGCATGGATTTGTGCACCAGTGGGGTCCCTCAGCCTGGCCTGTGCCCTCTCGTAATCTGGGATCCCTTGGGGGATGTCAGATAGCTGGTTTTGGCCGGATCCCCTCAGGCCCGATCCAGACAGGAGGGAGCCCAATCCTGTGCGTTGAGCATCTGTCCCCTGGTGGTCAGTGCGCATCATAGCGACCTGTCTACTGGTTGTTTGGTAGTTTGGTTGGTCAGTTGCGTAGGCTTTTATATATATAGATTATTATTAGTAGTAAAATTTAACATGTCTTCCTATGCACTCTGTAGTTTTTTTAGGGAACATATATATAGATGTGCAATATCTGGACTGTAGGATTTTCAAATATATTCAACTATACCAACTAATATAAAACTATTTACCCAAAGTGCTTGAAGCAGTTTATATTCTCACCAGCAATAAACAAGAGTGTGCCTTGTTCCATTTTCTCACAATACTTGGTATCATCAGACTTTTTCATATTTGCCAAGCCAAAGGGTATTCACTGTGCATTTAATTTGGACTTTCCTGGTGAGTTGTTTAAGCATCTTTCTTTCATTCTTCATGGGTTGTTTGAGTTTACGCTTTTGTCAAGAACCTCTTTAAATTCTGGGAAATTTTTGTTGTTTGTCTTAATATTCCTGAACATGAAAGTTCTTTATATATTTTGTATGTAAGTATTGTGTCAATTTCCAGTTCACAAATAACTTTGTCTAGTGCTGTCATATTCTTTATGTTAACATTTAATAAATATTAAAATTTTAAATTCTGTGCAGTTGAATGTATCATGCTTTTTTGGTACTTTCTGTGTTTTGTGTAAAAAGTATGTCACTAACCTGTTCTCTGATATTGTCTTTGAAAGTTTTATTTTCATATTTAAAGCTCCATCACTGATTGACTTTTGTGTGTGATGTGGTAGTAATCCAGTTTCATAGCCTCTACTTCATAGGGTTATTATGGGGATTAAAAGAGCTAAGAAATTTAATCCTTAGAGCACCACAGCTAAGGACAGGTGCCAAGGCCTGGGCAAGAGTAGTATTCCCCCAGAGGTAACAGCCAACACTCCAACCAACAACAGCGGGTGACAGGAAAGTGGCAACTTCTTAACACATTTGAGAGGAAACCTATTTTGAGCCCAGGAAAGGCCAAATCACTTTAAACAGACATTCTAAATCTTTAAACAGTAAGAAAAAAAAAATAGTCTATTATGTTTTCTCTCATTCACACCTCTAACTATGCATTGCTCTTCATGATGATTAAAAACAATCTCTATATGTAAGTTAATTATATCAAGGATATTCTTTAGAAATATATCCTATTGTACACAATAGTTATGCATTATAGCATAATTTGGTAAACTAATATTAGGTTAAAAACAAAATTATGAGGAAGGCACAAAGATTTCCCATATACACCTGCCCCAGACATGCACAGCATCCACCATTATCAACATCCCACACCACAGTGTTACAGTTATTACCATTGATGCACGTACGTTGACAAACCATTATTACCCCAAGTCCATATTTCACCTTAGTGTTGGTGTTGTATAATCTATGAGATCTATGAGTTGGGACAAGTGTATAATGACATGTATCCATCATCATGGCATCATACAGAATAGTTTTACTACCCTAAAAATCCTCAGTGCTCTACATAGTCTTCAGTCTTTCCCCTCCCAATTCCTGGCAACCACTGATCTTTTCACTGTCTCCACAATGTTGCTTTTTCCAGAATGTCACATAGTTGTAATCATAAATATGTAGCCCTTTCATATTTCTTTTACCCATTAATATGTATTTTATAGCTTGATAGCTTATTCCTTTTCAGTACTGAATAACATTCTATTGTTTGGATACACCACAATTTATTTATCCATTTACCTACTGAAGCACATTTTGATTGCTTTCAAGCTATGGCAATTATGAATAAAGCTGCTAAAAACATCCATGTGCAGCTTTCTGTGCAGACATACATTTTCAATTCATTTGGGTAAATACCAAGGGATATAATTGTCCTATTATATGGTAACATCATGCTTACTTTTCCAAAAAAAGAAAACAAAACAAAAAAACAAAACAAAACAAAAAAAAAACTGCCAGAGTGGTTTTAACATTTTGCACTCCCACTAGCAATGAATGAGAGTTCCTGTTGCTCTACATCCTTGTCACCTTCTGGTGTTGTCAGTGTTTTAGATTTTGACCATTCTAATAGTGATGTTGTTTTAATTTGCATTTCTCTGATGACATATGATTTGGAACATTTTTTCATGTACTTATGTGGCCTCTGTATATCTTTGGTGAGCTGTCTGTTAAGGTCTTTGGCCCAATTTTACTTTATTTTTTTTTCTTAATTTATTTCTATTGTTGAAAGTATTACATCTCTCCTTTTCTCCCCCCAATTTTATTTTTAAGTATATTTTTATTGATTTCAGAGAGGAAGGGAGATAGAGATAGAGATAGGAACATCAATGATGAGAGAGAAAAATTAATTGGCTGCCTCATGAATGCCCCCCGACTGGGGATCAAGCCTGCAACCTGGGCAAGTTCTCTGACTGGGATTCGAACATGACCTCCTGTTTTGTAGGTTGATGCTCAACCACTGAGCCATGCTGGCTGGGCTCCCCCCAATTTTAAATCAAGTTGTTTATTTTCTTATTGTTGCATTTAATAGTTCTTTGTATATTTTGGATAACAATGCTTTATCAGATGTGTGTGTTTTTAAAATATTTTCTACCAGTCTGTGGCTTGTCTTCTCATTCTCTTGAGATTGTCTTTTGGAGAGTAGTTTTTAATTTTAATGATGTCCAGCTTATCAATCATTTCTTCATGGATTGAGTCTTAAAATGTGTTTTTCACCCTAGTTGGTTTGGCTCAGTGGATAGAGTGTTAGCCTGCAAACTGAAGGGTCCCAGGTTTGATTCGGGTCAAGGACCTGTTTGTGGGCTCACTCCCCAGTAGAGTGTGTGCAGGAGGCAGCTAGTCAGTGATTCCCTCTCATCATTGATGTTTCTGTCTCTTTCTCCCTCTCCCTTTCTCTCTGAAATCAATCAAAATGTATTTTTAAAATATACTTCTCAATGTCTTAGAATTAAATGCAAAGAGGAGAAAGTCAAAAGAGAAAATTAACTTTATGATGTAATATATTTTCAATGCCACAATTACACATAATTTAACTACAAAACTTTTGATGTTTATAGGATTTTATTATAGAAGAGTACACCATTATAGTGGGTTACAATAATTGTCACACTTAGATGCACTGCTATAGCATATTTTCATCCCAATATTGCAAAGCTAAGAAATAAGCAATTCCGCCCAAGAAGTAAGTGGTTAGGGAAGTTTTGCAGCTAATGGAAATGTACATTTCAATTAAGAAATTTTTGTTAGAATTTTTAATAGTTCTTCTAATGTATCTTATTTAATGGACAGTTTAGGTCAACAAAACCTGGCTGGCTAATTAAAAATTAAACTCTACTTAAAAAGGACAAATTTATTTCATCAACAACCTGTATATCAAGACATAACTGTTGTGTTTGGTCTCTTAGGAGCACTTTGGAAGTTAACTTGTACTTGGAGTTGTATAAATTCCTCAATGTTAGGAGATTTGACCTTTTTCTCATTCGATCTTTGGATTTTCTGCCAAGACTGGATGCCTAAAATGACAAACTACTACAAGAAAAGTGTCTTGTAATTTTCTGGCAGTTGCCCAGAATATAAATAGGAAGTGAGACTAAAAAGTACATTCTATGAGGAACCACTGAAGCAGTAATTTTTAAGATGTTACCCTAGTGACCGAAAGACATGATGCAGGTTCAAAAAAAAAAAAAAAAAGATAAAAGAAAAACATTCATGCATCCAGGGAGTAACTTACCAATTGATGCATAAGTTTTGGAACACAGCAAACAAACAACAAACAAACAAACAAAAAACAGAACTCTAAGAGAACTAGAGATCATTTAATGCATGTATTTCCCTTTTAGTCTCAATATAAAAATTCAAAAATGCATTTTGTTAACACATTGTTGTTATATGTTACAGACATTGCATAAAATTATGATGATAATTATACTATTTTACATGTTAGCTTACATAACAGAAATCCATTGATTTTCTATACTTCTGAATTAATGGTAATGCCTTCTTTATATTTTAAGCAGTTTGGTATTTACATGTTTCTTTCAGTTTCATTTACCACAAAGAGTTTCTGTATAAATTTGATTATATTATAAAAGTTCTTTGTACTTATAGGAAATGAATAATTGTAGACCACTTCATGATTTTTGCCTTGAATTTTATTTGCATTTGTAAAATTTGCCTGTGATGTTACCTCTGCTATTTAGTGTCACTCTGTATAAAGCATGTCTTTTGGAAGTTGTATAATCTATGATTTTTTATTTGACCCCATCCCAGTCAGAGTTTCTTATTTGTTGTTTGAATAGAAGGCTTTATTTTATTTACAAGTGTTATAAAAATATTTATCTCAGTTCTGTCACCTGCAACTTATTTGTTTCTTTTTTTTTCCTTTGATGTACACACTTTCTTTGCATTACTTGTTTTTTGTTTACTTTTTTCTTCACTGTCTTGAAGGGTGTATATTTTGTTTTAAATTCTACTTGTGGTTATCTTTTACTTTTCAAAATGTTTTTTAAATTTAATAATTATCAATTCAAGAATGAAACTGTAACTCCAAGTAATTTGTAATAAGTAGTATAATAAATACATAACTTGTGAAAAATTCTTTAAAAGCAAACTTCCTTTAATTTCTCCATCTTGTTGTTATAATTTTGAACTTGAAATCTTGATTACTGTTTTGAAATATTTTTTGAATAATATTTTTCCAGAAAAATTTTGACATTTTGCTCAGCTTAGAAATCACGTTTTTCTGAAGTTATTTTTAATTACACCCATTTTAACTGGTTTCAAAGCCCTATGATATGTCCATTTGATGGGGATACACCTTTAAGTGTTTTTTAAAAGATGAACCCATTGATGGTATATTCTCTGACCCCTTTTATATTTAAATCCTTAAAATCATAAACACCTGTCATTCACCTTCACATAATAATTTATTGGCTGTTTAAAAGATTTCTTAGGTCAGGTATTTTTTGCATATCTAAGTATTTAGTTTATATTAACCAACTCAATTTTTATTTGCTAGTTTCCTACACAATATCTATGGACATATCCCCTCACCCCAATTTTATTCAGAAATAAGTTTGTAATCAAAATTATTTGTTTTTCTCCTATGTTGTTCTGGGTTTCTGCAGGAAACAAAGAACACTCACAAAAGGAATAATAGAAGAAATGAGGAACTATTTGCAATCACATAGGCTGCGTTAAGGGAAACCAACAAAAGAAGCCAATAGGGGCAAGGAAGGCAGAGTGACCGCTCCCTATCCCCATGGAAGTGTAGGGAGGAGCCACCTGATGTGAGCTGTGGCGTCTGCGGGCAGAATTCATCACTGCCAGATAGTGGCCCACCTGGAGAGTCAGAGGTATAAGTACCCAAAATCTCAGCGGCCTGCTGGTTCTTGTCCCATCCAACAGATGGCAAGAGTCAAGGGAAGGTGCTGATATGGTCATCATGGTCATCAGTAATCAATGCTCATGTGACCTGTTCTAATGAACCCGGGGGAAATCTGAATAAAAGCTTGTGTAATTATTTTCCTTTCTCAATAACTTGTCCCAGTGCTCCTTGTTCAATTCCCCTTTCCTCTTCCCTTCCTCCCACCCCCGGAAGCAGATGGGAACTGAGGTTCCTGGCAGGGACGCTGGCCCAACTGCACCATCCCCAGATTGACTGCATTAGAATTTTTTTTTAATATGAAAAAAAAGTCAAATTTTATTTTTAGTATCTCTTGCTCTTTTTCATCTCCAATATATGATTATTTCATCTAATCCTATGTTTTCTCTCTTTGAAATAGCTCATCCCAATTCCATGGCTATCTGACTTTTTATTTTTAATCCTGGATAATGATAGTAGGTTATTAACTGACTTTTTCTTTATGCTCTCCAACCTCTAAACTATTTTGGCTATTGATTAAATTAATCTTCCTAAAGCACCATTTCCACTATAGTAGTCTCCTGACAAAATCCCTGTAATTATTCCTGTCCTATATAATTAATTATAATATACTCCAAGGGCATATACTATTTGGTTCTGACCCACCTTATCTCTTAATACTTCCTATGGGTACATGATATTTTGACACAGCCCTTTTAATACCAAGCACATTTTGACATGTTTACTTTTTTTATGTTGCTAGTATAATAAAGAAAAACTTTGGTTTGTCAGAATATAAGTAACTATATTAACATTCCTTTCTTTTCTTTTAAGTTACCAGTTAATAAGCAAAAAACAACAACAACCATTTAGGTAAAAATACATTCATTGCCTAATGAGAAACATATACATTATAATAATAAATATTTACTTTGTCCTGAAACTAACAAAATTATGTTTGTGAGATTCAGTGTATAGATGTGAACAAAAATTAGTAAAATTAAGAAAATTATTTACAAACTAGAGACCATGAAATTCGTGCATGGGGGGATCTCTCAGCCCAGCCTGCACCCTCTCCAATCAGGGACCCCTCGGAGGATGTCCAACTGCCAGTTTAGGCCTGACCCCTGTGGGATTGGGCCTAAACCAGCAGTTGGACATCCCTCTCGCAATCCGGGACCACTGGCTCCTAACTGCTCACCTGCCTGCCTGCCTGATCACCCCCAACAGCCTCCCCTGCTGGCCTGGTCACTCCCCAACTGCCCCCCTGCCAACCTGGCCACCCCCCAACTGCCTCCAAGTGATTGGTTGTCCTTCATTTTCACTTTCTTGGGTTTGAGTGGCTGGACTTTGTCTGAAGCTTTGGTTTGTTTCCCTGGGCTACCAATGCCGCAGAGCTGTGCCGTTCTAACGGCCTCCATGTTACCCGGCTTTAACTTACATGGTGTGTCTTCCCAAATAAACTCTAAAAATATATTAAAGCCTTAAGTAAGGGTTTTTAACTTTCCATAGTTCTGAACAATTCAGGTCATTCCAACTTTTAAATTTAGTACTCTTACTCACCCAAAATAAACTTTCAGGAACTGTTGAATGACAGTGCATATTTTTATAAAAAAATACATATCATGGAGATAATAAGAAATGATTAATAAGCATATATATATATGTGTGTATATATATATATATATACATATATATATATATATATGAAGTATAATTGATTCTGAACAGGGAGTTAGCATATGCACAGTATAGCTGTATTTGTACTTATTGCATAGTAGAGGCCCAGTGCACAAAATTTGTGCACTGGGCGGGGGGGCAAGGAGGGTGTCCTTCAGCCTGGCTTGTGCCGTCTTGCAATCCAGGACCCCTTGGGGGATATCGGACTGCAGGTTTAGGCCCATTCCCCGCAGGGATTGGGCCTAAACCAGCAGTTGGACAATCTTCTCCCAATCCGGGACCTTTCAGAGGATGTAGCAGTGCACCAAGCGGCAGGTGGCCAGGGAGGAGCCCAAACTGGGGCCAGGTGCCATGCCACTGACATTCATTCCGGCCTCTGTGCCTGCTGCCACCACTCAGTAGTGCTGCAATGGAGTTGGGAGAGGCTCCTGCCACCGCAGCTGCACTCACCAGCCATGAGCCCAGCTTCTGACTGAGTGGCGCTCTCCCGTGGGAGCGCACTGACCACCAGGGGGCAGCTCCTGTGTTAAGCGTCTGCTCCCTGGTGGTCAGTGCACATCATAGTGACTGGTGGACCAGTCGTTCTTGTCATTCCATCAAAACGGTCACTTACTCTTATATATATAGGTTATAGAATGTTGAAAGAAAGAGAATGAACAATGATAGTGTCTCATGAAACAAGGATTTTCATTAATTAATTATCACTATAATATGCATCCCCGGGCATTTTAGAAGAAAGAAGAGAAGAAAGAAGAGGAAGAGGAGGTAACCAGTCTGCTGAAATACAAGAGTAATTTTATATTAAAAAGAAGGTAGCAACATTGTTATTGATATTGAGTGATCAGTACAATTTTGAAGTTCAATAGGAAATTCAACAGGGTTAGAACTAAAGAAGTCTGGGTGATTTAACATGAAAGTTGTTACTGTTTTCTGATGTTGCTATAAAAATCTAGTGGGCAATTATAGGAAGTAGCTATGAGGTTTCAGAAAGCAGATGAATAAATTTGAAACATTTTCAACATCTTTTTGCCAACTGAATCAAAAAGCTTTAATCATTTTTCTTAACTGCAATATCGAACGAATCATTCTATCAAATGAAATGGCTCTCATACCATTTCTGTTTAATTGTAGCATAAGCCCCATAGATTAGGCTTGCTAAAGTCTTGATCTTTTTTAGTGTGTTTTTTAAATTAAAATGTTAGAATTTGCATTAACAATCAATGAATTTAATATATTATTGAATTTACTCCAGATTACCCAAATATTTTATCTTGGTGATAATTTACAGAATCTATATTATGGAATCAAGTTTACCCTAATTCACAGAAGATACAATTTGAAACAATGTCTTATAGGTTTTTTTGCAGAATGTATCATCACAATTTAATGCAAAATCTTATTGACTGCAGATTATATATCTCATATTTTAATTGTCTAACCTTACAATAAAATATTTTAATATCCATCAGGTTTGGCAGTTTATACTCAGTTTCCTATATAAAGTATTTTGGGCATCTTCAAAATTCTCTTTGCTTTTTCTATCACATCAATGAGAATTAATACACATTAAGTTTATCAGTTATACACTGACTTCAGGAAGGTTGAAGTGGTGAAACATATAAATCTAATTAAAGGCAGAAATGTGTACTTATAGTTTTATAGAGGAGCTAGTATAGGTTTTTAAATTTTATTTTAAATATACTTTTATTATTTTAGTATTTTATTTTTAGAAGGGAATTTGTTAAGAAGTCTATAAAAGCAGTATGAATCCACAACTTCTGCTTTTAAAAAAAGGTGGTGACATTTATAGTTAACCTGACCATTTGAACCAAGGAGAGTGAAAGACAAATTATTGTGTCTTGAATCTCCCACAATAAAGGATGAAAGTACACACTCTAGAAAATACGCTACTTGATAGGCTTCTTTGAGTTCTAGAGACAGCATGGTTCCCACTTAGAAGTGTGTCCCAAACCACATGGTGGGTGATAGGACAGGCTGCTGGCATTCAGTGGAGCAGAGACCCAGAAGTGCTCCACAGCAGGTCTAGATACCTTGGACCATAGGACGGACTCCGTGTTATTAATGTTACCAGTGATGGGAAGAGATGCCATATGTGGTAAGACCTAATGGAACAATCATAGCATTGACCTCGAGAGTTTTTTTGATCCAGAACATGCCATTTGCAATAGACAATTGTACATCTTTTGAAAAAATAGCTCCTGGCATGCTACTGGATCCCAGATGAGTCAGAGACTTCTGACCATGGGACATATTCCAAATTTTAAAATATTGTGCTTAATTAAAGGACAAAATAAATTGCAAAGCATACCAAAGATTTTTTTAAATACATTTTTTATTGATTTCAGAGAGGAAGGGAAAGGGAGAGAGAGAATCATTGATTAGATGCCTCCTCTATGCTCCACACTGGGGATTGAGCCCAAAACCCTGTCATGTGCCCTGACTGGGAATTAAACCATGACCTCCTGGTTCATAGGTCGACACTCAACCACTGATCCATGCTGGCCAGGCCATATTAAAGATTTTTAAAGGCATTTTCCAAAGGAGAAGATGAGACACAGTTTCTTTTACATTTCTTTAACCTCTGCTTCACAGGGAATCACGATGGTTGTTTCTAAGCTGTTATAGCTTAACTGCTCATATTCCAATGAAGCCCTACAGTAAATGTCACAATTCAGCTTTTAACATGCGTTGATGGCCATGAATGTATAAGTAATACCATTGAAATGGTGACCGTTCTGTTCCTCTAAAGTTCTTTCCCTGTTATAAAACATGTAGGAGAATATTATAGCTTGTTAGCAATCATTTTATTTTAACAATTTAACACTGTCTAGAGATATATTTATGTGAAACCAGTAACCATGAAATCCCCTACAAGGATAACTAAATTTTCTTTTATTATAATTGCCTTTTTTCACATATAAAAATAACGATCACCAAGCTATACCAGGAGAAAACTATAGCATACTTTTAAAGAGCACCTGCTATTTAAGTATTTATCTAAGTTATCAAATTTAAAAAGAAGTAATTAAAACATTTTTCCCCCAGTCACATTCTGACTCTTGGTGGACTCTTGTGATAGCTTCATTTTTCTTCACAAAAACACATTTTAAAAGTTTAGTGCAATGTCAGCCAGGTTGGTGTGGCTCAGTGGTTGAGCACTGACCTATTAACCAGGAGGTCATGGTTCAATTCCACATCAGGGAACATGCGTGGGTTGTAGGCTTGATCCCCAGTTGGGGTTGGGTAGGAGGCAGCCAATCAATGATTCTCTCTCATCATTGATGTTTCTGCCTTTATCTCCCTCTCCTTTCCTCTCTGAAATAAATAAAAAGTTTAGTCAAAGTCAAGATTTTATTTGGTAAGTCAGCTTACCTGGATAATTGTTCCCTTGACTTCTAATTACCTGCCAATATCCTACCCATCAGACAAATGGCTGTGATGCATAGCCTGCTTGACTGACACATCACTCTTCAAAAAAGTCAATTATTTTCCCTAAAATGGAATTATTATTATTATTATTATTATTATTATTATTGTTATTATTATTATTATTTGGTAGAAAGGAAAAGAGCAAAGCATCAACACGTCCCTGGTTACATATTTAGTATTTTTAAAGGAAATTTATCTTACCAAAATTTTTTTTTTAAATCTTTCTTCTATTTAAATTTGTTCTTGAAAGTTTTGTTCTTAGTCCTCTTTCCTGACCAAAATGCACAGATGGAAAAGAATGAGTGTCTGGTGTGTCTGTGTGTGTATGTATGTGTATATATGTGTGCGTGTGAATATTTGTATGAAAGTTGTTGTGTTTTTGTTTAGTTAACATCTTTCCACATACTTTTCCAATCTCCTTATATATAAACACTTGTTCAAAAGTTTCTATAATTCCTTATTTTGAGATCTTAGAAAAGAAGAAAGGAAAAACATGGCTGATTTATTGGAGACTTTTTAAATGCCCATATTATGTTCTTACTAGTATGATCATATTCATATTTTTGCTAATTAAAAATGATAAAATTTCATAATTTATTCATTTCAAAGTTCTAGGATTTAAGTGGCATTTTCCTCAAAATACAAAGGATTATTAGATTACAAACCCATTAACTGAGTCTTACGTAAGAGAACTGTCCCTGGAAGATCCTACCTATCGTTTGCATAAATTTCTATATAACTTCCTAACCTTGCTTGTTTTTGTCTTAATAAAAGTAGACTACTGAACTGCTAAAACATACACACCACAGTGACACTGATAAAACATTAAAGAATTCTCCATTTATGTTACAGAATGCCTTCTGATTTCACAAAGTCAGTCTTAGAGATGTTAATTTCTGAGGGGAAGTCATTAAACTTTAGACTGAACTCGTGGGTTTCTGCACTATTATAAATGTCTTCATAAATACTCAGGCTTTACTAGTCTCCAGGAACTAATGCAGTCCAATTAAAACTAATAAACACATTGCACTGAGTAACTGCAATTTTCAAGGTTCTTCATACTAGTCCTTCCGGGAGTCCAAGATGAGCTTTGGAAACAGAGTAGGCTATTCCCGACTGCTGCTTAATTCTCATTCCAGGCTGTTCTTTGATTCCACGGGTCTGAGCATAAAATATAAAATATGGTTCAGATCCCCACTGATCATTATGCCTCCTAAGACTTTCTCAGTGCTGAGACTGACCAGAGCTACAGTGAACTGAGAAGGAGAATCAGTCTTTTTTGTGTTTTTGTATTAGAAGGGTGGAAGGTGTCACTCAATTTAGTGAGACAGTGCTTTCAGGTCTGTCTCCACCTCTTCCTCCCAAGGTGCATTCACACTTCTGGGGAGGCAGAGCTGGGAAGGGTTCAAATAGCAGTAGCCAGGTTGTCATAACACCAGATTGCCCTGTGCTCCACAAGTTTTAGTGCTGAATCTTGCTCCATTGTAGCCTGTTTCTCGCTTTATAATAGAAACTGCCTTGACATCTGGCTTCTGTCACTCTGTTTTCACAAGTGCATCCCAACTATAGCTCTGACCTTAATTGCTGATTTTGTTCATGTACCTGTTCCTCTGACATCTATGGGTGTGTTTGCTTGTTACAATTTTTATAGGACCATAACAATTGAAGTCAATTAGTTTTGTAAATTATCTCTTTAATGCATGTGTATATATATTTATATGTTATTTTAAAAGCCTGTATGTGTACGTGAGGGAGAGATATACAGTAGGATGATTTATGTATTGCATGTGTATGTGTGTGTGTGTGTGTGTGTGTGTGTGCAGGCCTAGGTGTGTTCTGCTATTCTATTCTGGAAAATATATACTTCTGTAAGTGAAACCAACCATAATTAAATACAGTAGGTTCACAATTTACAAGACTGTAGTGTCTTTTATTAAAGCAACTCTTATATTTGGTTTACTTATATTCAAATCCAATTTCAAGAAAAATTTACAGTTCTACATAACATGTTTATAGTTTTCTATGTCCTAGTTTCTAGTAAGTTCCTTATTCTTATGAAAATTAGATGCACATTTTATTTTTCTTAAATCTCTTCCAACAGTAGACTTTCCAGAATGTCTGGCATATTGTGTATATTGCAGTTCAAGATCACAGAAACCAAAATAAGCTAAAGGAAATAAAGACTTTTTCTTATTATGACGTTACTAGAGGCCTGATGCACTAAGTTAGTGCAAGGGACTTGGCCCTCGTGGCCCTGGCTGCCTCGCATCTGGGGGTCTTGTGGCCCTGCCCCTGCCCACTGTTTGTTCCGGAAGGTTATTCCACCGTCTGGTCTAGTTAACATATTAGCTCTTTATTTTATAGGATGGTATTTCTATTAAAATCATTTATGTGTAGCACTAAGTCCTTCATTGGATTCTGGGTCCCTATGTAAGATTTTCCAGTCACTACTCTGAGTGCAAAGAAATAACTCAGTTTTGGGTCCAGGATAATTCCTCAGAGGAAATCCCATGGGTAGAGACTCCCAGTTTAAACACTACAATTTTCACTCTGGGGCAGCCGAGAATCCTCACGCAAAAGAAATACGCTCCCTAAATCAATTGGGAAGATCTGTGACCTGGTAATCAGAGGTTATTCATTCACAGCTCAGAAAGCCCCCGGAGCTTAGCTCCCAGCACCCAGTCAAAGCCCTCAGGTGAAGTGTCCTTGGCTGTAATCTTGATCCAGTGTGGAGGAGCAGGCGCATTTTGAAGGGGAAAGAAACCTTCCCCGTAGACCTCTTACTTAAATGCCTTTTCAGAGTCCCCAGAAAAATACCGAGATTTCCCTTTATCTATGCCTGGAAAATATACAAACATTATTTAGATTTGTAAAATAATATGCCTCCTAAGTGATTAAAAAAAACAACTATGAGGAGTGGGGAAATAACATAAACATGCTATCCTGATTTGTTTTAAAGAACAAACTTGCTTGATAAATGGTAGCAATTATTATCTAGAATCTCTAAACTCAGGCATTCATGCAAATGAAATGAGATAATGCATATTTTCCATCTTTAGAGAGCTCTAATAGACATATAACATTTCACATAACATTGTATAAGTTTAAGGTGTACAAAGTGTTGATTTGGTACACTTATATAATGAGATATGATTACCACTTTAGGTTTAGCTAACACATCCGTCAGGTCACATAATGACAATTTCTTTTTTGTGAGAACACTTAAGAGCTACTTTCCTAGCAAACTGCAAGCACAGTCCAGCATTGTTCCGCATAATCACTATGCTGTGCATTAGATCTCCAGAATGCATTCATCTTCTTCTTGGACTTTTGTATTCTTTGACCAACTTCTCATTTTCCCCAGCCCTCAGCTTCTGGCAACCACGTTCTATACTGTTTCTATGAGTTAGATGTCTTTTAAATTAGATGATATTTTTAAAGTTTTTTTTTTTTAAGATTTATGATATCACATAGATGAGATCATACACTTTTTGTCTTTCTCGCTGTCTGACTTAATCCTCTTAGTATAATGCCCTAGGGCAGTGGTCGGCGGCAAACTCATTAGTCAACAGAGCCAAATATCAATAGTACAACGATTGAAATTTCTTTTGAGAGCCAAATTTTTTAAACTTAAACTTCTTCTAACGCCACTTCTTCAAAATAGATTCACCCAGGCCGTGGTATTTTGTGGAAGAGCCACACTCAAGGGGCCAAAGAGCCGCATGTGGCTCGCGAGCCGCAGTTTGCTGACCACTGCCCTAAGGTCCACCCATGTTGTTACAAATGGCAGTATTTTGCTCTTTTTCATGGCTGGACACTATTGCATTGTGTGTGTGTGCGCTTGTTGTTGTTAATCCTCACCCAAGGATATTTTTTCCATTGATTTTTTTTTTTTAGAGAGAGTGGAAGGGAGGAAAGGAGGGGGAGAGAGAGAAATATCAATGTGACATCGACACATACATTGATTGCCTCCCACATGCACCCTGATCGGGGTTGAGGATTGAACCTGCAGTCCAGGCACATGCCCTTGATCGGGAATAGAACCCTTTACCTTTTGGGGGTGGGTGGGCCTACACTCTAACCCAGCCGTGGGCAAACTACGGCCCGCGGGCTGGATCCGGCTGTTCTATCCGGTTCTCTTGCTCTCCCCTCCTCTCCTTTACTTTGAATTTATATTAGTTCACACAAACACTCCATCCATGCTTTTGTTCCGGCCCTCCGGTCCAGTTTAAGAACCCATTGTGGCCCTCGAGTCAAAAAGTTTGCCCACCCCTGCTAACCACTGATCCACATAGGCCAGGGCTATATAACATCTTTATCATCCATTTATTGATGGACATTTAGATTATTTTCTTATCTTGGTTATCATGTTATATTAACCTGATTAATTGCTACTCATATTAAATAATGGTTTATGGCTCTCAATGTTGCATGCATTATACATACATTCACATTTTTTTGGTATTCTTTTAAACTCTTCAGATAGTACTTTTCACATAATATTAACTGACACACATGGTTCATTTGTTTCTCCCTCACACTCTCCCCAGCTTTCTGTCTCAGATTTTTGCTATTGCCTGCTGATAGAAAAAGTCAATAGGAGCAAACCAAGGAATAATTCTTCAGAATTTTAACTCCTTTTTTACACAGTAACTACAATGCGACACTTCCCTCAATAAGCATATGACAACAACTCATAGAATTTAAAATAGTAAAAATTCTAAGACTCAGAAATAACATTTATTATGTTATTGATTATTGCTGTTTGAGATGATTGCAATGCACTTTAGTTCTCTCCATCACCCCAGTGTTATTTTTCTGTTTAATATATGGAATTTTATTGAAGAGAGTCTGGGGGGCAGGCAGTATTTTCTGGTTAAAAATTTATTTTTAACTTTACGACTGTCTTCTTTATTGAGGAATAATTTCATGAAAAAATGTAAACAAATCTGATAGAGTGGAAGAGATTTCCAAATTAATTGAAACGTTTCAAAATTTCCTGAGCTGTGAATATGGAAGCGGTAACTAGTCCATTTGCATAATACACTTTATGTATGTAGATATATTCACAAAAAGTAAAATATACATAAAAATAATGTTTGATGTCAAAATATAATCATAAATGTTGGGAAAGATGAAGTAGGAAAGATGAAGTCAGTTATAACTGATTTTATCATCGCCTACTTCTTCACCGGTTTAAATACATGAGGCTCATGTGAAAACTTGATAACATGATTTTAAAAAATCTACAGTGTTTTTTTCCGCTTTGTTTCACACTGTCAAATTTCTTTGGTATCAATCATGAAGAGCAGCAAAAACTTTGGTTATGGGATACACCATTGAATGTTTCTTCTTCCATGTGGACTATAGATTATCTTCTCTTTAAAAGATGCCCACTTTAAGACAGTCACTTTTCTAGATTCTGTATGTTTGTACATGATATTGGTTGCCAGCCAGATGTGCCAGCAGAGGACGTTAGAGGACACAGGGGTTAGGGAAGGGACTCGTCCCTTACTGTTTTGCTTACTGTCTCCCAGCATCATTTTCCTGGCAACCCCCTCCCCCACCCCCTGTCCAGGATCACCCATTGATTAGTAGTAGCAAGTAGTTCCAGTGTCCAGGTTTTCCTGACATTACCAGAATTGCCCTCATGTTTTCCTCTCAGAGGTGCCATCACCAGAGGTGTATATAGTTCCCTCTCCTTAGA
Source organism: Plecotus auritus (assembly GCF_963455305.1). NCBI lineage: Eukaryota > Metazoa > Chordata > Mammalia > Chiroptera > Vespertilionidae > Plecotus > Plecotus auritus. The sequence goes on from NC_137782.1 coordinate 49,142,008, forward strand.
GGTCTGAGTCTCAGCTCCACTTAGTATCTCTCTGAACTTCCAAGATGCCAGAAGCATCTGGGCTGTGTCTCCCCCTAGAGGTCTGAGCTCTAATACTCTTGGGTCTCTCATCCTAAAGCTCCCAGGTTGTCATAGCCCAAGCCTCTCCTCTCTGGTTCCTTCATTTGTAAATGTTGCAACTCCTTTCTCCCTCTGTCTCATTTAATTTCAGGATTCCCTTTGTGCCTTTCCAATCCTCCAATACCAGTTCAAAAGTTCCATATATGAAATCCATTCCACATAACTGATGTAAGATTCTGTTTTCCTGACTTGACGCTGACGGATATGGCACCAAGTGCCAGGAATTCTCCAAGAAATTCAATCCTAAAGGATGGCATTCTGGGGTTGATTAGGTTTTGCCTTTGGACATGAACACAATGATCCTTGCTAACTGGAAGTGAGGTGCTGTAATTTGTGGGATGTTCTGGCACTGTGGTTCACAGTTATCATGTTTATTTTGATAAAGTTCCTACTAAATCAAATGCCTTGGTGAGCAAGGTGGCCGATGCACCTGACTGCATGACAACAGTGATGATTCTGGGTGGGATGAAAGCTTCCTGCTGTATTGGAGAGTTTACAGAAAGAAACTGATGAGGCCAAGTCTTTAATCCCTCAACAAGGAATGGGGATAATATTCCATCAACTAGTCATTTTCAGTCTTTGTATTGTACTCCTTATCATTATGCTACTGGGAATCTCAGTAGACAACAGAACTGTGATTAAATGACACTTATTTCTACCAGAACAAAAAGCTGTATTGTGCACCTACTGCCAATACTCAGGATTAGATTCTCTGAAGCTTGAAAAAATCACTAGAGAAGACCTGGTGGACCCATTCAGATCCCTGGCACTCTAATGAAAGGGCAAAGAGAAAATGAAGTTTACTCGTATACCTGGCTCTAAGGCATAGCTTTGTCAAAACACCAGCATATTGGTTCTCTGCACCATAGGAGGGACAGCCTAGGGGAATAATGGGACACAGCTGGATATGCTTGGAGGGATAGTCCTTGGATTGAAGAGAGGAGAGCGGTAGGAGTTACTAAATCTGAGGCTCTGAGATTTAAGGCAAGGATATGTCTAGTGAACCGAGGACCAACTGGCAAAGTCTCTGAAAGAGCCATGATATCAGCTATTGGCGGAGTCCAGACCTGGAGTGCTTCTTACTGATCCAAGGACAAGTGTGTGGGGCAAGGTTTCCCCTGCAGGTGCATCCTTTTGACTTCTCAGGAAATTGATCACAAATTAAGACTTAAATTTGGTTAAGAGCTCTTTGATTGTTCCTTCAATATAGCTCAGAACTCACTAGCCTTAGCTCTTTCTATGGATTGAACAAATCAGGCACCAGAACACACACAGTGGCCACTACAAACAAATCTTATAGTAGAGAAACTGTCTTACAGTTGCCTTGTTATTTCTGTTGGGATATTTTAAAAAATAAAAAGGAAAGAAATAAATGTTGTTCCTGACCCTCATCAAATTGTTCAATATTTTTTATCCAATCCAATTTTGCAAATACTGTTCTATTTTGTACCGTATTAGTATTGTATCATGATACCCTCATGTGTCATTTCAAAGCACATGTGCTTTTCTAAGACTTTGTCCTTTTTATTCATTAACTTTAACAGACTGATTTTATATCATGAAACTCACCCAAGACTTGAAAATCTCTTAAAGACATTCTCTGTGCATACACTGGATGTGGCTTTGAAGCTGAATTTGCCTTTGAAGACTTATGCATCTTTGAACACAGCTTTGCTGATATATTTGTACTCAAAAGAGATTGAAAGCATTGGCTGTCTTTTATTACTGAAGACTTTCTACTAAAAATTACTTCTATTGAGAATATGCACAATTTAAGGTTTAAATGTCTCATTAATAATCTTGATTTACTTTTTAATAATTATATTTTTCTTCTTGTGGAGAATGCATGTTTATACATTTTTGGCCAAATATTAATCTATCACTCATTTTAAATTATCTTATTAAAATGTTTGCAAGGGCCAAGATTTTTGCTGAATATCAGGGAGACAGATATGAGTGGTAACTTAGAGCATAAACAGAAAATTGCAACTCTGTGTGAGGTTTACTTAACTCAGCTATGCCTTGTGAATAGAGAAGAGGGTCACACTTTTAAGACTGGAAAGTTTGGGAGAATGGATGTTAGAAGATCTTAAGGTGTCATATGTTTTTGTCCATCTTGCAAAACTGAGATGTCGATTCTCTTTGTTCTGGACTAAATTTACAAGGATGCCTGTGCAGCAAACAGCCTTGGGAATTGGAGATAGTGTCTCTCTCTGGAGTAAAGAGCGGCTTCTTTGCTGTCCAGTATTATCAATATACTATTTCTCTCCAGGGGAAGGTCAGGCATGCTTATTGCTAATTATAAAAGTTTTGGGTTCTCTCAGCTCAGGGTTCTTGTCCTGGAATAAGATTCACTATGTGTGCAGGCATCTTCTGGCCTGAACTGTTTCACTATATCAGAATTGAAAGTTGGGGATTCAATGCAATGCTGATATTCTGGAGATTGCTAGTACTGTGAGTATTGTACCATCCTTTCTTTCTCATGTCTTCTGCCAGCATCCAGGGACCTGTGGAAGACTAACCTGCTTGTAAGTAGGTAGTCACTGCTTTTGACAATGGTGCATAGATTCTTGAATCCTGTTCTTCTTAAACTTGGACGTCAATAATGCCTGTTGAACCCATCTACTATTATTAGTATTGCATTCTACTTAAAAATATTGAGTATTCATAAATTGCTTTCTTTATTCACCTCATAACTTTTAAATGCACATAATTAAAATTTAAAATATTTATAAAAGGAAGATGACTAGACATTAAGGTTTAATCCTTAATGTTTAGAATAAAACTATTTTGAAAGTTTTGATCATATTGGGATGCTTGTAAGAAAGAGCAAAGGCATTGACTCTGGCTGAGCAGCAGATAGAATGTTGATCATTTTCATCTTGGTGAACATCTGGATTTTTCTTAATGGATACTTGTTTTTCACATTGGCATTAATTTTGGAAAAAAATGTCAATCAAATTATCTTTCTGGGATTTATATTATCAGCTGAATGATTCAAGAATCAAAAACTAACTCATTTGGATGGTGCCATCCTGAAGAAATAAATCACCTTACTTTCCTGAGAAATTGTCCTTTGTGCCAAATGTGAATCTAGAATCATTCTCTCATTCCTTGTCTTTCTGTGACCTATCTGGTCAGCTTCCTCTATTTAGTAAAGTAGCTATTATTATTTCAATAAATACCAGCTGCCCACAGCTGATATTTTTTTAAGTTGACCATATTAATTTTATTTTTTTTATTTTTTTATTTTTTGCCTTTCTCAATTTGGTTTATTTCACTTAGCATAATATTTTCCAGGTCCATCCATGTTGTCCCAAAGGGTAAGAGATCCTTCTTTTTTACAACTGCATAGTATTTTTTTTTCAAATTTTTATTAAGGTATTATATATGTACATATCTTACCATTGCCCCCCACCCCCACCCCACTCCCATACCTGCCCTCACCCCCCAATGTTTTGCATCCGTTGGTTACTCTTATATGCATGCATACAAGTCCTTCAGTTGATCTCTTATTTCCCCCACCTCTCCCTAACCTTACCGCTGTAATTAGACACTCTGTTTGATGCTTTACTACCTCTGTAACTATCTTTTGGTTCATCAGTTTATAATGTTTTTCATTATCCCTAAATGAGTGAGATCATGTGGTATTTTTCTTTCATTGACTGGCTTATTTCACTTAGCATAATGTTCCCTAATTCCATCCAGGTGTCTACAAATGGTAGTAATTCCTTCTTTTTTATGGCAGCATAGTATTCCATTGTGTAGATGTACCATAGTTTTCTGATCCAGTCATCTGCTGACGGGCACCTAGGCTGTTTCCAAATCTTAGCTATTGTAAATTGTGCTGCTATGAACATAGGGGTGCATATATCCTTTCTGATTGGTGTTTCTGGTTTCTTAGGATATATTCCTAGGAGTGGGATTACTGGGTCAAATGGGAGTTCCATTTTCAGTTTTTTGAGGAAACTCCATACTGTTCTTCACAGTGGCTGCACCAGTCTGCATTCCCACCAGCAGTGCACGAGGGTTCCTTTTTCTCCGCATCCTCGCCAACACTTGTCATTTGTTGATTTGTTGATGATAGCCATTCTGACAGGTGTGAGATGGTATCGCATTGTCGTTTTGATTTGCATCTCTCGGATAATAAGTGACTTTGAGCATGTTTTCATGTGTCTCTTGGCCTTCCTTCTGTCTTCTTTCGAAAAGATTCTATTTAGGTCCGTTGCCCATTTTTTTATTGGATCATTTATCTTCCTTTTATTAAGTTGTATAAGCTGCCTGTAGATGTTGGAAATTAAACCTTTATCAGTGATACCATTTGCAAATATGTTCTCCCATACAGTGGGGTTTCTTGTTGTTTTGTTGATGGTTTCTTTTGCTGTGCAAAAGCTTTTTATTTTGATGTAGTCCCATTTGTTTATTTTCTCTTTGGCTTCCATTGCCCTAGGGGCAGTATCACTGAAAAAGTTCTTTTGGCATATGTCTGAGATTTTGCTGCCTGTGGATTCCTCTAGTATTTTTATGGTTTCCCGTCTTATATTTAAGTCCTGTATCCATTTTGAGTTTATTTTTGTGTATGGTGTAAGTTGGTGATCTAGTTTCATTTTTTTGCATGTATCTGTCCAATTTTCCCAACACCATTTATTGAAGAGACTGTCTTGACTCCATTGTATGCTCATGCCTCCTTTGTCAAATATTAATTGAGCATATTGGTTTGGGTCGATATCTGGATTCTCTATTCTATTCCATTGATCTATATGTCTGTTCTTGTGCCAGTACCAGGCTGTTTTGAGGACAGTGGTTTTGTAATACAGCTTGAAATCTGGTATTGAGATCCCTCCTACTTTATTCTTCTTTCTCAGGATTGCTGTGGCTATTCGGGGTCTTTTTTTATTCCAGATGAATTTTTGGAGAGTTCTTTCTAGGTCTGTGAAATATGCTGTTGGTATTTTAATGGGGAGTGCATTGAATCTATAGATTGCTTTGGGTAGTATGGACATTTTGATGATGTTGATTCTACCAATCCATGAACATGGTATGTTCTTCCATCTGTTTACATCTTCCTCTATCTCTTTTTTCAGTGTCCTGTAGTTTTCCGCATATAGGTCTTTTACCTCCTTGGTTAGGTTTATTCCTAAGTATCTTAATTTTTTTGGTGCGATGGAAAATGGGATTGCTTTTTTAGTCTCTCTTTCTGTAAGTTCACTGTTGGTGTATAGAAATGCCATAGATTTCTTGGTGTTAATTTTGTATCCTGCTACCTTGCCGAATTCATTTATTAAGTCTGTTAGTTTTTTGATAGAGTCTTTCGGGTTTTTTATGTACAATATCATGTCATCTGCAAATAAGGACAGCTTTACTTCTTCTTTTCCAATTTGGATGCCTTTTATTTCTTCTTCTTGTCTAATTGCAATGGCTAATACTTCCAGTACTATGTCAAACAGGAGTGGTGAGAGTGGGCATCCCTGTCTTGTTCCTGTTCTTAGGGGAAATGGTTTTAGTTTTTGCCCATTGAGTATGATGTTAGCTGTGGGTTTATCATATATAGCTTTTATTATGTTGAGGTATGATCCTTCTATTCCCACCGTGTTGAGAGTTTTTATCAAGAAAGGGTGTTGGATTTTGTCAAATGCTTTTTCTGCATCAATTGATATGACTATGTGATTTTTATCTTTCAATTTGTTTATGTGATGTATCACATTTATTGATTTTCGGATATTGAACCATCCTTGCATTCCTGGGATAAACCCTACTTGGTCATGGTGTATGATCTTTCTGATGTACTGCTGGATCCGATTTGCTAGAATTTTGTTGAGGATTTTGGCATCTACATTCATGAGGGATATTGGCCTGTAATTCTCTTTCATTGTGTTGTCTTTATCTGGTTTTGGTATTAGGGTGATGCTGGCTTCCTAGAAGGAGCTTGGAAGTGTTCCTTCCTCTTGAATTTTTTGGAATAGTCTGAGGAGGATAGGTTTTAGTTCTTCCTTGAATGTTTGGTAAAACTCTCCTGTGAAGCCGTCTGGCCCCGGGCTTTTGTTTGCCGGAAGCTCTTTGATAACTGCTTCAATTTCTTCCATAGTTACTGGCATATTGAGCTGTTTAGATTCTTCCTGATTGAGTTTTGGAAGGTTATATTTTTCTAGGAATATGTCCATTTCCTCCAGGTTGTCCAGTTTGTTGGAATAGAGTTGTTCATAGTATTTTTTAACAATCCTTTGTATTTCGGCGGGATCTGTTGTTATTTCACCTCTTTCATTTCTGATTTTGTTTATTTGGGTCCTCTCTCTTTGCTTCTTGGTGAGCCTGGCTAGAGGTTCATCAATCTTGTTTATCCTTTCAAAGAACCAGCTCTTGGTTTTGTTGATCTTTTGTATTGTTTCTTTGGTCTCTATGTCGTTTATCTGTGCTCTGATCTTTATTATTTCCTTCCTTCTGCTTACACTGGGCTTTTCTTGTTGCTCTTTCTCTAACTCTTTGAGTTGTTGGGTTAGGTAATTTATTACCCCTGTTTCTTGTTTTTTGCAGTAGGCTTGTAGAGCTATGAACTTCCCTCTCAAGACTGCTTTCGCTGTGTCCCATAGATTTTGGATTGTAGTGTTTTCATTGTCATTTGTTGTCATGATGTTTTTTATTTCTTCTTTGATCTCTCTGGTAATCCAGTCATGGTTTAATAGCATGCTGTTTAGTCTCCATGTGTTTGATTTCTTTGGGTTGTTTTTATTGTAGTTGATTTCCAGTTTTATGCCACTGTGGTCTGAGAAGATGCTTGATATGATTTCTATCTTCTTGAATTTGAAGAGACTTTGCCTATGTCCCAACATATGGTCTATCTTTGAAAATGACCCATGTGCACTTGAGAAGAATGTATATTCTGTGGCTTTGGGGTGAAATGTTCTGAAGATGTCAATTAATTCCATCTGGTCTAGTGAGTCATTTAGGATTGATGTTTCTTTGCTGATTTTTTGTTTAGAGGATTTGTCCAATGGTGATAGTGGGGTATTGAAGTCTCCTACTATGATTGTATTGCTGTCAATCTCTCCCTTGATATCCTCCAGGAGTTTTTTTATGTATTTGGGTGCTCCTGTATTGGGTGCATATATGTTTACCAGAGTTATTTCTTCTTGTTGGATTGCTCCCTTTAGTATTATGAAGTGGCCTTCCTTATCTCTTGTTATGTCCTTCAGTTTGAGATCTAATTTGTCAGATATAAGTATTGCTACCCCAGCTTTTTTTTCAGTTCCATTTGCCTGGAAAACCTTTTTCCATCCCTTCACCCTCAGTCTGTGTGTGTCTTTTTTTCTGAGGTGGGTTTCTTGTAGACAGCAGATATATGGGTCATGTTTTCTTATCCAATCCATTACCCTATGTCTTTTGATTGGGGCATTTAATCCGTTTACATTTAAAGTTATTATTGATAGGTACTTATTTGTCACCATTCCTATTCTTTACACCTGTGTTCCTTCTTCGCTTCCTATTTCTTTTTTTTTTTTACAGCAGACCCTTTAGCATTTCTTGCATTGCTGGTTTGGTGGTAATAAATTCCCTTAGTCCTTTTTTGTCTGTGAAGCTCCTGATTTCACCTTCAATTTTGATTGATAGCCTTGCTGGGTACAGTATTCTTGGATTCAGACCCTTCCTTTGCATGACTTTGTATATTTCATTCCATTCCCTTCTGGCCTGATGAGTTTCTGTTGAGAAATCAGTTGCTAGTCTGATGGGGGTTCCTTTGTATGTAACTTTCTGTCTCTCTCTGGCCGCTTTTAAGATTCTTACTTTGTCGTTGGTGTTTGCCAATTTAATTATAATGTGCCTTGGCGTCGGTCTTTTGGGGTTCATTTTGCTTGGGACTCTGTGAGCTTCTTGGATTTGTGTGGGTTTTTTCTTCTCTATATCAGGGAAATTTTCTGTCATTATTTCTTCAAATAGGTTTTCTATTCCTTGCTCAGCTTCCTTTCCTTCTGGAACCCCTATTATGCGGATATTGTTTTGTTTCGTGTTGTCCCAAAGTTCCCTTAGGCTCTCCTCCTGCCTTTTAATTTTTTTTTCTAGAAGTTGCTCTACTTGGGTATTTTTTCCCATCTTGTCTTCTAGCTCACTGATGCGGTCCTCTGCTTCTTCTAGTCTACTCTTGATGCTTTCTATTGAGTTCTTTACAGCAGTGATGCCATTTTTCATTTCTTCTTGGTTCTTCTTCATTTCCTCTTGGTTCTTGCTCATATTGTCGAATTTGTCTTCCATTCTTTTCAGCCACCTTATGACCATTTCTCTGAATTCTTTTTCTGGAAGGTTGCTTGCTTCCATTTCGTTTACTTCCTTTTCTGGTGATGCCTGCTTTTCTTTCATATGCGGGCTGTGTCTTTGTCTCCCCATGGTCTCTCTTCTCTGGGTGTCTGGTTATGTAGTTCTCTCTCTCCTGCATCGATTTAAAGGCACAAAATACAGCACTACCAGGTACAACACACAAGGCACTGAACAGAAATGTATTCACGATATTAATAACCTCCAATAAAGGTGACCACCAGAGAAAGGCAAATCAAGGGATAGTAGAGAAAGAAGAAGAGGAAAAAGCAAGAAAGAAGAAGAAGAAAAAAAGGGGGGTGTCAAAATGAAATTGGGAAAAGGGAAAAAAAGAAGAAAAAAAAGTAAGAGAGACAAGAAAGAGACTAAGAGAGAAAGGGAAACAGACTATATATATTGGGGATAAAACTCCAATAGAACAATCACTTATCCCAGCAAATGCCAGCAACAAATACCTGGGGATTAATACAAATTACAACACCAACTAATATTGAGTGAGGCAAGGGAAAACAGAAGCACTAAACAAACAAAAAATAAACAAAAGAAGAATAAGCAAAACAATCTCACAAAAAAGCATAAAAATTCGATATAATCTACATTCAAACGAACAACAACAAAAGGACAGAGAGAAGAACAATTTTTTGGATAGTTAAGACAGCGAAGAGAGAGGTGTGTATGGACTTGGAGCAGGGGATTGGAGATTAGATATATAAGTAGGGTGAAATTTTAAAAGGGGGTAAACAGAAAGAATAGGGAAAATCTAAAGCAGGAAAGGGGTAAGATAAACAGGACACTGAAAAGGGAAAAGTGAGGAAGAGAGTGATGGCATAAAGGTAGATTTGAGATAGAGTAAAATGATGCTAAAGGAAAGATAAAAATAGAATGTAGAACATTAATCCCAAAACAAAATGAAGAGAAAATAAAATGACACTTAAAAAAAATAAATAAAAAAAGATAAAATAGCAGTAGTAATAATATGGGTTGAAAATAAAAATGTAATAATTAAAAAGGTAAAATCAAGTGAGGAAAAAAATTAGTTTCTTGAGTAAAAGATGCAAAAAATGAAAATAAAAAAATAAAAAATAAAAATAAAATGTGGAGTAGTGAAGGTCATTCACTTCCTCTGTTGTTCTGTTTGGCATGCCTGTTTCTCAGTCCGGACAGTATTGCAGTTCCCTGCGTTCCACTGCTCTTCAGTGATGTAAGCCAGTCCTGATTTTAAGCAGGCGGTGTGTCTTAATTCATATTCCTTTATTTTTGATTACACAAGAGTCAATTTGTGATTCAGCCCCTGGGTGGCAGTGTTTCTGGATTGACTTCCGGGTTTATCTATGGCCTCTCTAGGCAGTGTTAGAGCCTTCTTTCCCTGTGGCACTCACTACCGGTTTGTGGGAGTGGACTGCCTCAGAGCTGGCTCTCCGATGGTCACTCCCCGCTCCGATCCCCAGGTTCCAGAAAAACAACTTTCCCCTGCAGTCTCCCAGGGTGTCCCCAACTGGGTGAACCTATGAATTGGGCTTAGTAATCAGAAGCAAGAATTTCAAGAGGAAAAAGCCCAAGTGTGCGCACTCCGTGGCTGCGCGAAAGTCTAGCACACCCCTGAAATTCTTAGGGTGTCCCTGCACTTCAGATCAAAATGGGTTGCTTTTTAGAGAGCCCTTCTGTTAGCAGCTCTGAGGACCCCCTTCCACATTCACAGATCACGCCAGCCCCAGCAGCCACCGATTTTTCTAGGCACAGACTTCCCTGGTCCTCCAGCTCCCGCAAAACGCGCGTTCCTCTCTCGCGCTGGGACCAGAGACTTCACCTTATCCCAGGCGAAATCTGACCTTTCCGTGGTGGAGTGTAGAGCTCCTCTGAACCCGTGTGTTTGCGCCAATTGGGGAGCGTTGTTCTGGGGCTCGCAGCTGTTCCGTGGGTGCCGCAGTTGTGGATTCTCAGGCTTCCGATAAGCTCCACTTTCCGGTTCCAGATGGCGGCGACTCCGCGTCCAAGCCCGCGGCTCCGGGAGGGGACCCAGCTGCAGTGGGAGCTGCTAGGTCAGGGGAACCCCGTCTAGCAGTCTCCCACCTTCTTCTGGAGTTCAGCTGTCCCCCAACTTGCCAACAAACACTCCTAGTGCGACCCTCAGCTGTTCTTTCTTTCTGCTCCGGGACAAGGCTCGGAACACGTCTGTCTATTCCGCCGCCATTTTTTCTCTCCAACCATATTAATTTTAAATTGCTGTTAACCCAAACTCATAAATGACATATTGGGAACTTTTTTAAAGTTTTGTTTGTGCTACCTTACTCTAATAAATAATAAAGGAAGAATATATTAGAGTCTAAATCAGAATTTCAATTGTGGTAGAAAAGGAATGGTTATAGCCCAGCACAAATTATTTAGAAGTTGCACCAAATTGTTTTGTTCTCAGTTTTATTAAGCTTCATCTCCCTAGGCTAGACAACACTGTTGAGCCTAATTAGTGTCATGTTTCTGAAATGAGGGTTTTGGGAGTAAATAAGTCAATGAGAAATTATACACCTGTTTCTATTCTAAAACGACTTGGAGATGTAACCATGAGGTGTAGCAGGTGCTTCTGAAAATGGGACTGGGTCAGGGATGGGATGCCAGCCTATATGGATGTAACTCTGATGACATTTGTGGCCATGAACACCTTGCTGATGTGTGTCTTAGAACCAACTAAATTATCTTTTTTCCATTTGGAATAACCACTGAAGCCTCAGTCCTGGAGATGGAACCAAGTACTTAAAGTCCAACACCTGAAACTAGAACCAAGGGTAGAAAACGAAGAGTTTGGGTAGTTGGTTCCACTAGGACACTTTTTCTTTATAAGATCTTGGGAATAAAAATGTTCAACTTGACCCCTATATAAATTGTTTTGGAAAAAATATATATGTATACACTCCCCTCCCCTGATGTTAATGCCTACAACCAATTCAGGGATAAATGGTACACCTAGGACATACACCTGTACTTTCAGATCCCCTGTCTGATAGCTCTTAAACATAATTATATTACTCCAACCTTGATATCTCCAAGGCACAGGGTGCTCTGTAGTGACATAAAAATGTTGATTTTTTTAACTCACGCGGATGCTGAAACCATGGAAACACACATGCACACAGGTAACAAGGCAATGAACAAGTTGTGCATGTCACAGCTTTTTTGGCGATTTATCCCATGTTGATTGTAAAGCTTTTATTTCATATATTAACATGTACTTTCATTTTCCTTTCCTTTGTATTTTTTGTTTTAGTTTCAATCCTGATTAAATGTCCTTATTTCAGTGCTGTCATCTAGATTCTAGTAGTAAAATAGCTTTTAAAAGTTTACATTTAATCTAACATGAAGCATTTAGCACTTGATGCTGCTTTTTTAGTGGAAACACACACACACACACACACACACACACACACACACACACACACACACACAACATGGTCCATACCCATTATTAAGAAATGCTCGATAGTTGCAGTCCAAAGAAATAGGGTTTCAGTATGGAGATTCCTTAATGTCAGTGCTGGAGAAACACCTTCTCATACCAGCTCTCAAAGAGGAAAGGGAAACATTTAGTTCAGAGAGAAGCTATTGTGTGGTAACTGCTGTAGTTCCCATGTCATGTGTCTGGTTGAGCAACAGGGTAGCAGATATGTATAAATTTGACTAATTTAAGTGAAGGGGAGGCTCATCACTCCTGACAGGATGCCCTGTTGACACTCATGGACGTTGAAGTGATTAGTGACAGGATAGTCCTTCGCCAGTTACATATTTCCAAGATGCAAGGACAAACAGGAACATCATACCCAATGCTGAATAAGTCATATTCATACCCTCTATTATCAATACTATGATTGCTTTTGGTCACCTTTGTAAATAAATTCTCTACAGGCTAGGATTAGTTAGGGGCTGTCTCCTAATGGGAAAAAAATGATCCAATTTTTGGAAAACAAGCAGATCTCTTAATAAATATTAAATTATTTTTTAGTATAAGGCCTGTTGCTTCTGAGCCATAAAAGGTTTTTGGGGGGATGGTCTTCCATAACCCTTTTCTGGTTGTCTCTTTCTCTTCACTCCTGTTAAATATCATCCTCTGAGATTAGAGCCCCTCACTGCTATGGTGTATCAGGATACACTTATGAATTATTTTAGTAAATGTAAATTAATGCCCCTCCCCCCTACACAACTCTCTGAAACATGAGCTTTAGGAGAACAGGACCATCTCTAGCTCATCTTTTCAGGAAGGTGCCTGAAAACCTATCAGCTGTTCAACACATATTTGCTGGTCACCTAAATGAATGAATATTTATATTCAGGATATTTTTCTATTTTAATACCAAATATTTTGTGAAGCAGTTTAGTAGATTGGTTCTCAACATTGTTAATATAGCTACTCCTACCATTTCCTACTAATTTCAACATAAGAGTTCTGTTTTTCATAAATGAGTCTTGTTTCCATTGAGGGCTCTTGATCAAGATCCTATTGCTACCTGGTGGTTATAATGAATTAAAGGCAAAAGTTCTGGGTGTGGGGCAAGCCACTACAATCTCGCTCTAGAGAATTCATCATCTTTGCTTCATTGAATTAACAAGACATTACATCACACCTAAATCTAATTATGAATTTTAGTTAATTGGTCAAAATGTGTAAACATTCATAATGATTTACTAAGTCACTGCTGTTGATATTAGTAAAGACTTGATAAAACATATGATTAAAATAAAACTTGCAAATTTAATGCGTGAAAAAAGACATTGGGCATTTTGTTCTATGAACTTATACAGAGAAATAAGTTCCCACAGTAAAAATCAACATGTTTTTGGGAAAAACGTCTTACTTTTCTGCCATGAACAACAATAAAGGGAATATTTCCCCAATTCTGGGGTCCATTGAAATCCTTCAGAACAGACTTTTGTATCATTCATTTTTGTAAGTAATCCACAGCTCATATAATTCATTTCACATAGTAGGCACCTATCCCCTAACAGCCCCCCAAAATGCTGAGTAAATGCTGAAAGCCAGTCAAGAGCTGATTTCCTTCTTAGTTTATATATACAATATTGTATTAGGCAAGCGACTGTTGCATCTGCCGGAATCAGTAAGCGTAAAGTGTTATATTTAAGCACAGGTAAAATAAAACCAGCTGTCAAGCAAGTCAAGTGTTATTTTTTTCTTTTAATCATCACATAGCAAAGATTTAGAACAACAAAAGTAGAGATTGGTTTTTCAATCTGTAGTGTGGTAATTCAGTGAACAACAAAATTGAAATCTGACATTGTTGACTTTTAAGATTACTGGTAGTCAGCTGGAGGGGAAAACAATATGTCACAGGGTTTTCCTACCTGACTTGCGTTTCTAGTTCCCGTAAAATGTCAAGTGGAAGGTGACAAGGAGGAAGCTTCCTATTTCAAAATGGAACAAGAAAAGGCTCAGCCACGTGACCTGCAAAGACTTGCTGAACATCATTTTTACTGACAGAAAAACAGTTGTTGTTTTTTTGTGTTTTTTTTTACATAGAGGCAAACCCAAACAAACCAATTGAACTTTTATTACATTGATTCTCACAGTAAAGCTTCCTGTTAATATATTCTGGGATGCAGCTGTTATTCTGTATTAACATATATATGAGATATTTGCCTAGAGATAGGAACCCATCTAATACCGATTTAATAGGCTGTCAGGGAACAGTAGTTCAACCACATTGGCAACTGAGGTTTTTCAAGGTGGATTAGAATACATTCTTTCTAATATATGTATTTGCTTATTTCTACAGAAAAAAAAGAAAAGAGTCACTTGCTGTGTGCTAAGCTTTGTATGAATCTGTGGCAAAATATAATGTAATATGATGAAGTTCCTGCCTTTCAGAAGCTCACTGTTTTAGGAGAGATGTCCTCGAAAGCAGAACGATCAATTCTTAAACAGCAGCATATGTGAGCACTGGGAAGGCACTAAGCTCCGTGGTGTGATGGGAAAGCTACCCACAGCGAGTGATGCCAGGCTGACGGTGATCCTGAGCTCTGCCAGCACAGCAGCCATCGGAGTAAATATCACCTGAAAGCCTAGACCTTCTTTTCATTATTTTATAATTACTGAATGTCTACTGATCCATCACCAGTATTGTGACAACCTAATTGGCTATATTATGAACTAACAGACAATTTAAAGACCTCATTGTACAACAGCTCTGAGCACTTGGATTTTTGTTTTGGTTTTGAAAGAGAAATATTTAGCTATTGAACAAAGAAGGCCAGCTGTCTAGTTAACAAGAGACTTGAAGTTCATATGACTTTCATTTGTTCAATTTTCATATTGAAACTGATATTGTATTTGGTTGGAGAGCATATATATTTTTCTTTTTCCAGAAATCCATGTTCCTCTCAGCATCCCATCCTCATCACCAAAACTGTCAAGCACGACGAAGGGTCTGACATTCTACTCTCAGGCTAACACATTAAAATCCAATAGCTTCAGGATAATATCTCTTAATAGTTCAATTAAAGAAATATCCTCCAAACAACAGAGTAAGCACACTATTGTTCCAGGAGATGAGAGGAATAAAGTCCATTTATTAAAACTGAGGTGTATCTTTCTACAAAAGGAGGTGCTTGGGGACCTGTATCAGAAGCTTCCTCTATCCAGGGGTCCTCAAACTTTTTAAACAGGGGGCCAGTTCACTGTCCCTCACACCGTTGGAGGGACAGACTATAGTTTAAAAAAAACACCTATGAACAAATTCCTATGCGCGCTGCGGGCCCGGGACGAGTCGGCTGCTAAGCAGAACAGGCAGCGGCACCCGGCGGGCCGGATAAATGTCCTCAGCAGGCCGCCTGTGGCCCGTGGGCCGTAGTTTGAGGACCCCTGTAGCTGTCCTGCAATTATGCTAGAACTGTGTGGTGCTCTGCCTCCTCTGCTTCTTGATTTTGGGGGATGTCCTTGCCTTGTCTTTATTTACAGTGGTGCAGTATGAATCTCAGTTTTTAATCAACTTCAATAAGAGCTACAAAAAAATCACTCACACCAAGCATTTTGGGTTTTTTACACAAATCATCTTGAATGGTCTTAAAGAAGCTTCACTTCTTATAGCAGTGTCTAGGGGGCCCTGCCTGCCATAACTTTCCCCTGCCTTCTTATTTAATCATCTCTCTCCAGGTTGGAGCTCTCCATTTTCCTCCCTCAATTACATAGAAAACGGTCTCCTCTCACTGGCACAAACCACAGAAGAAACAAAAACAAGTGATGCTCAAATTTAACCCAAAGCCATTATCAAATTATGCTTCCCAGCAAACACTCTTTTCCCTAAGAGGACCCCTGTCACAACTGCTAACAAAAGACACTATCATTCTCCACCAGAGACTTTTAATTGAACAATTTTAATCACACTAATAATTTTCACTCTGTAAATGTTGTTCAATAGCATAGCTAGTTCGATTCTTATTCATTTTGGAAAGTTTTGGTTCTAAGATGCACATGAGAGCAGAGGTAAGTATACATTTTGTTGCTCATTTCAGCCTTGAAGTAATTATGTTGCTAATTACATTTTTATTTCCAGATGTAAGACTTTTATTCTATCCCAAATAAAATACATTCTACTCCCTGATGTGAAATATCTGCTGCTGCTCTTTCTGCCTTACATAACACACACACACACACACACACACACACAAAAAAAAAAAAAAGAACAAAGTTGAACCATCCTGCCACCATGGCATGAGAAGAGCATTGGTCCGCTCCAGCCACTGGAGATTTGGAAAACCTGTCATTGATGGTTCACGGCTGCTTGGCAACCATCTTGATATTGAAGCACTACATGCATATTCATGTTTCAGTCAGTCTTTGATACAGAGAATCTCTTTCCTTGATTAAGCTTTAAAACCCATCGTTTTTAAATCCAAGTCAATTATGAAATACAGTCATAAAGACAAATAAAGCTTCTCACCTTTTCCTGTTGTTCTTGGGAGTCTGAGGACTGGTGTGTTCCTTACCCTGAAAAGTCAAGAAAGCAGAGTTAGTGATAGTGGTGGGAATGTTGTCTGCATCACACCATTGACATGACTTCTCCTTCTGTCAAACAACAGACAGTGACTGTGATATGAGAATGTGCAGGGCAAAGAAAAAGACAGTCACATGTTTCTTAGCTGCTCACTGGTTCCTAGAACCAAAAGTTTTCACTTTTAAGAAAGGAGAGCAGGGAGAGGTGTTTGGTGGTGGATGAGATCTCTCCAGTACAGAAATAAGAACCTACTACACTATATATACTCTTACTGTCTCAAAAATATTTAATAGGGAAAACAGAATATTTTGGAACATTTTACTTAATAATATATTCAACAAATTAAAGGTCACAGAAATATTTTTAAAATCCACAGTATGTTCTAAAATGGTAACAGTTCCACAGCTATCAATTTCATGCTGATGACTTTTTCAAAATTCTCTGTTCTTGTCATGGCAACATTAACTACTCTGGTGTCATGATTCACTTCTCATTTGAGCAAAATTACCATTTGCTTAAAAGAAAGTTCAGTACAATGGACAATTCCCTGGAAAAAACGAAGGTTTAAATCAGAAATACAGACTTGCTCATAAGGTTCACACACACTGATGTCTTCATTATTTACTACTAGAGGCCCGGTGCATGAAATTCGTGCAATGGGGGGTGGTGTCCTTCAGCCCAGCCTGCACCCTCTCCAATCTGGGACCCCTTGGGGGATGTCCAACTGCCGGCAGTCGGACATCCCCCTCACAATCCGGGACTGCTGGCTCCCAACTGCTTGCCTGCCTGCCTGCCTGATTGCCCCTAACCACTTCTGCCTGCCAGCCTGATTGATGCCTAACTGCTCCCCTGCCAGCCTGATTGCCCTCAACTGCCCTCCCCTGCCTGCCCGATCATGCCCAACTGCCCTCCCCTGCCGGCCCAGTCACCCCCAACTGCCCTCCCTGCCTCATCTTGTGGGGGCCATCTTGTGACCACATGGAGGCAGCCATCTTGCACAAGGGCATGATGGTCAATTTGCATATTACCTCTTTATTATATAGGATAATAAATCTACTATAGATTCACAGTTTTAAAATGGCAAATTGTTTAAAATACGTATGAAGGATGATTGTTACAGGCAAATCTCCAGCATCTTATCATTTTCTACTTAGGATAATCAAAGATCAGGTGCCATGGGTCAAAAAGGAGACATATGTAATACTTTAAACAATAAAAAAAAATATATCAGGTGCCACTATGGTCAGTAATGTTTGGACATTTAGCAGATATTTGGATATCTTCATGCTGCTGTAAATTCATCTTTTTCTAGGTATATTTATTTTCCCACTGGCTACAGAGGTGAGTGCTATAAAGGCAATAGCCTGGAGATTGTTTACCTCTTGGGATTCTGACTCAGTGGAGTGAGATGTATATGTCTGATTTACAGACTATTCTCTAATTTAGCAAATAAAACAGAAAATCTTCATAAAGTATACACTTACTGTAATAAAATTACATATTCTAAAATATGAGCTCTCATATGCTAACTACATTTTAAGCACTCCCAAATCAGAGTGCAACTGTCCATTCTTGGCATTGGACTTAGTGGGCTTGAGATAGGGGCTGTATTTCTTGCAAGGAAGGAGGCATGAACTGGTGAGGAAAGGATGTTGAATGCCACATATATTATTTAGATTTCAAGAAGAGTAGACGTTTCCAACATTCAGGAACTAAAAACTGGTCTGGGAGCTACAGGGTTGGGGTGGGATGGAAGGTTAGGGGCAAGAGGAGATGGAGTTTGCTATAAAAATAGCAAATTATTTAGTAGCAAAGGAGAAGGAACAACATACATTCCTGAAACCCTAGGAGAGCAATACCATGGAACTTAGGATAAACCACATGAGAGAGAGGGGAAGAATCTGCAGGAACTGAATTTGATGAAATAAAGGAAGAACGGTGAATACCACCCTAGCCGGTTTAGCTCAGTGGATAGAGCATCAGCCTGCAGGACCGAAGGGCCCCGGGTTTGATTCTGGTCAAGGATATGTATCTGGGCCGTGGTCAGGGCTTGTGCAGGAGGCAACCAATTATGTGTTTCTCTCGCATCCATATTTCTCTCTGTCTTTCCCTTTCTCTTCCACTCTCTCTAAAAAATCAATGGAAAAATATCCTCAAGTGAGGATTAAAAAAAAAAAAGGAAAATAAGAATGGTGAACACCAAATACTTTGACACACTTTGTTACATAATGAAAAATAACAGCAATTATAAACTGTTTTTAAGAAAACTGCTATATAATACTTAACAATAAAATGAGAAAGGCATTATTTCCACTGTTAATATTATTCTGGAAATGTAGACAATGCACCTAAGCAAGATAATTAATGCTGTATTATGTAAGATAAATCACTGCTTTTATCAAATGTATCTGAGTAATATGCATTATCGATTTGAGTAAATCCAATATTTGAATATGACTCATAAACCAATATGTCAATGGAAATTAAATATATTATAAAGTTCTATTCAAGGGTACTTGGATTGGAAACAAACGCATAGTAGTGAAATTCATAAAAATCCATAGATTTTATACACTCAGAGATAAGCTTCCTACTTCATCTTATCAATGATGTTAATTAAGTGCCAATTACTCTGCTCATTCCCATTTAAACACAGATTTCATCATATACTGATTTCACCACCTGCAACCTAAATCAAGCACTTTTTTCACAGCAATCAGGCTTCCATTTAAATAGAAATCGATTGTTTCTACACTGGAAAGAGCTGTTTACTAAAGAGCTGGGAATAGGGTGAGGCTAGTAGGGTGCACACCAAAACTCAGTAGTTGAGGGAAGTGATATTTTAATGTAACTTTTAAAAATCTAACTTAGTAATCATCTTTATCATGAATAATATGTCAACATTTTAAGTAAACTGTCAGGTAGTTATAACCTATATATATAAAATGCTAAGTGTCCATTCCTCCGACTGGTAGCTATGATGCACACTGACCATCAGGGGGCAGATGCTCAACTCAGGAGCTGCCATGATGCTCACTGGCCATTTAAAAATAAACAGCACTACGGACTTGGTGGAGGGACATAGGCCCTGCCACCACCCCAGAGCAACACCCCACCAAATCACAGCCAACACTGCCAAGACCCCATGGTGCAAAATGCAGCCCACAGCCCAGCCCAGCCTGGAAATGGTGGCTATGGGCGCCGGGTAATGACATCACGTAGCAACCCCCAGCTTCTTCTCCCTATCGACTAGCCTCCTTGGAGTTTCTTCAGTCCAGGAACCCTGCTTGCTTTATAGTCAGGTGCAAACATTTTACAGTTTAACCAAATGTTTGTGAAGTGTTTTCAGGTGCCTCATCTCATTTGATCCACACAGAAGTCCTAGAGTAGGTAGTAGGAGACTCAGTAGAATCCTATTTTCTCTTCATTAACAAGACATGATTAGCGATATTAAAATATTTCTTCTAATTAATTTCCTTTCAATGTGCACAAATCTGTGCACTGGGACACTAGTTTATTATAAAGCAGATAACATAATCTGGGTTTAAGTTTAAGTTTGATGGATAACTGATAAGCAAAATTTAAAATTTGGCTACAATGTTTCTCATTGATCTATTGAACATCTTCTGTAATAAAGTTTTTAAAAATTTTATTTAATAAAAGTTTTAGGAATAAAATGAAAATTCTTAGAAGACATATCCAAGCCAATATTTGGTTCAACAAATTAATCCTTTGATAAAGTAGACAAGTTTCAAAATCTACTAGAAACAATAATAACAATTTAACCACTGCTTTGTCAACCAATTCACCAAGTGGCAATGAAATCTAATGAAACTAGTGAATTCCTAGGAATATGCAAACAGCCTTTGGAAACTGTAGAAGGAAAATATATGGACTTGGGAGTTATACTACTTTGCATCATTCTGAGGACTCTGTGATCTATGTTGAATTAAACATGTGTTCATTATATCCAGCTGTGGGAGGTTACAAGACTTGAGTATAACGTATGGTTTGGAGTCTTATATTGAGTCAGGTCAGCACATGATCAGTGGTCCTGGATGGGCAAGCATGACAGCTGCCCTTGGCTCAGTTGCTTTCACTCTGGTGTGTTAATGAAACAGTAAGTCTGCAGCAGCACAGTGCACACACGAGCTAGAAGCAAGGGACTAAGGGCAGATAGTTCCCTGATTCCTTTCCCGTTCCTTCCAGTTCTGTGGCTAAAGAAACATTGCAAAGAGAAGCACCCACTTAGCATTTAGAAGAGTGTAGCAGAGGATTTGCTGTCTTTCAAAGTTCCAGGTGAGAGAGGACGCATATCTCCCCTCATATGTGATATGCATGCTTGCTACCATATAAGGGGGTTTCTTGCTGCATTGGTTTCATATATCTGTGTTTTAACTGCATGATCAGGCTTATGGCAGGTTTCACTCTGCCCCATCTATATGCTCTCTAGTAAATTGATATGCTTATCAAAGAAGATATGTAAAATCTATGGACAAATTTTGCATATTTACTTGTTCATGCATGAATACTGTGTCTAATAAAATTTGTTACAGTCGCTTAGAAAACATTATCAATGACCTCACCAAAATGTAAAATTTATTACATGAAGTAAAAATATTCATAAGGGGTGAATTAGGAGCATAACAAAGGTTAAACATAAGCAATCTCACGCAGTAACCTACTTCATGTAGTAATTCATTGAGAAAGATCAGAAGAAACAAATGTATCCTTACCTTTATTATTAAACTTACATTAAACTAATTTTCAATCTAAGTTTTATCTAATGTCTAATTATTTTAAAGTATTCTAATAAAAATACATAGACATGATTAGTTTTTAATATAAGGATCAAAATGAAGCACAGTCAATGGTGTCATCATGGTGTAAGACTAGGGTAATTATTAAATTACTTTCAGGTTCTATCTTTTGAAACTAGAGATAATTCACTTTTTATCTTCTCTTCATGCACAATTTATCTAGTAGAAAGTTAAAATATTTAGCAAAGCACATTCCAACTTTTGAGTTATTAAAGTTTTAGAAAACTCTCTGCAGATAATGTTAGATCTTTTATATTGTATGTATATTTAAATTTTTTTTCTATTTCATAGATTACATAGAAAAATATTTAGACATCAAATAATCATTTGCTTGATAAAACAGATATTATTCTTCTCAATTTTTTTAGCAATAACCTCCAGAATGTCATTTAACAAGATTTCTCTTACGAATTAGATATAAAACAACAGTTCATTCCACCAACAGTTATTTAATGAGCATCTGTGGATATGTTAAATGACCTAATGGACACAGAAGAACAATATGTCTTTAAGTTATTACATAATGCTTAGTGGCTTTTCGTAGAATCCCCAAATTGCTCCAAGTCTTTTGAGAAAAAGAAAAACCTGTCATGAAGAATACAGGATCACAAATTCTGTAACTCCATAATTCATGTGAAAATATGATTTTTCAAACAAAAGTGTTAGGACAAATGGTTGTGAGGAACTGCCAGGTACTGCCCCTCTCTTGAGCTATAGACGGGTTTTCCTTTTTAGAAAGCTTCTGGAAGTTATGAGATGAGGTCAAGGAAAAGGAAAACAATTTTGGTGTCTTAGATGGTAATCAGATTCCCCGATGTCTCTAAGACTCCAGGGTGGACACAGTGGGTCAACTGGTCCACAGTGCTCCATTATGAAATTAGCCACCATATAGAGAACCTCTTTCTGGGTTTTAAATTCTCCATTTTTTTTTTTAGCGGAGTCATCAAGGAAGGCAGAAATCAGGTGCTGGCTGTACTGGCAGGTCCCCGTGGCCATGTGGCTTAGGACTCAGGCTGCCTCTCTGGATGGAGGGCATGGGGCGCTCTAGGACTGGGGTAGCATGCTCAGCATGCCTACTTTGATGGCCGTCTGGGTCTGGAGATCCATTCCAGTGAAAATGTCCCCACAGTGTGGAGCAAGAAGGTCAAACATTTAGTTCCATGCTAGTCATGAGCTTGTCCAGTCTGGGCAGGACACCTGTGTCAACCACTTGGCCATTCGCTCACTGCAGCCATCAGTGAGGTAGGAGAGGGCCCAGCAGGTGTCCAGAGAACCTAGATGCCATGGTGCTTCAAGAGGTAGAAGAGGATGAGCAATATTTACTTCCATTTTTTTCTCAAGGTACAGGTTCTTGCTTCTACATAGAGTGGGCAAGGTCCACTTGATGTTCCTCAGAAACGTGACTAGTCTGGTTGATGAAACCAAGGCTAGTAGGTGAGTGGGATGGCTTTGCTGAAGATAATGATGTCACTGAACTGTGGGCTGTTACCTGCTATATTACCCCAAGCCCACGCTGCCTGTTCCTACACAGGTAGCTCAAGGAAGGGCTAGTTGGTGCCTCCCTTCCACAATGGCTCGGGTCTGCTCTCAAGTCTTTGCAAGATATTGGTCAGAGTCCAGGCTGCCTCCAACTGCAAGGGGTGAAGTAATGACTTCAGGAAGTCCACGTCCTTGAAAAAGAGCCCTGCTTCAACAGGCAGCCTCAGAAGAACATTCTTTTCCTGGAAGATCATTTTCCTGGCTGCCTGGGTTGCCTGGAAACACAGGTCTGGATCTGAGGTCTTCACAGTATTGCCCGTTTCATATAGGGTGAGAATGACCCCTTTGGCCAGCTTTCCAGAGGATGAGTCAGGGGAGAGATTGGTGATGTTCCTTCTCTTTTAAGCCTGCTCATCTTGCTTGATCTTCTGTAGCTCCAGCTGACTGTCATCCCCTGTTGCCACCTCATAGCTGCACCTTTGCCTCGCTATTTAAATTTTCTCAGCCTGTCTTCCGAAGCTTCTAAAGTGGGCGTATTAGCTGGAAGAAGTAAACCACCTGGCAGGGAGTTGTTTGATTGATGAAGTAGAAGGAAAGCAACAGTCAAAGTTCAAAATCCACGTTCTGGTTTGTATCTTTAATAGAACATAGGATTCATATCACCTGCAATGTTATTTAACATTTTTAGGTGTCAGTTCTTTCATGTATAGATTATGAGATCTGACTTTTCTAAAGTTCAGGGCTATTTTGAAAGAAGAAAATTATTTATGCATTAAAAAGACTTAAAATATATATAATTCCCTTTAACATTCTTTAGGTGATGCAATGCATTGAAATATGATCCTGCCTTGTGCCAGCAAAAGTCCTTTAAACTAGATATGCTGATAAGAAGTGTGCTCTTATAGCGACAATTCTGAGCTTCTCCAAAGTCTGTGAGGGACTGTAATTAGGGACTCAGTATTTATATGTGCATTTATGTAAACACATCCCCTCATCCACTGTAAAATATTGACTAATCTTTTATATTTATTGAGGAAAGTAACACATTAATCTAACATAGTATCGATTTTTAAGAAGATTGTAATTTACATTGTGAGCCTACACAGGCAGTCATTAAATAGTCAATGACATGTTTCTAAATTTATTGCCCCAAATAATATTAATAATTGCTCAGCTACTCTACTTTAGCAGTCTCGCCTCCCTGTTTACTCTGAGAACATAAATCACTAATAATTATAGAATAGCTAGGATTTTATGCTCTACTTGTTATTTGGACCCTTGGTTAATACTAAGGAAATTCAGAGCACAGAGAAGGAACAAAATGGCAAGAGCATGCCAAGAAACATTTGTCCAAGATTATAGCAAAAACGTGGACATGAGAGCTAAAGAAAGAGCCAAAGGAGAATAAATGACAAAAGAGGGTTTTAATTTATTTTTATGTTGGGTTAAAGCATGATTAAGAGAATGGACTATAAGTAGATAATAACTAGGATGAATCATCCTAGAACCTAAAAAGGAGAGGCATGGATTCCTTCGTATCAGGAGGGCAAAGGTAACGAGTGGGTGAAAATGAATGTGCATTTTGAGAACCGTTGAGAGGAAAATCAAGTCACAATTGATGTAATTTTCAGTAAGGTGGAGAACATGTGAAAAGAGTTCATACATTTTAATTCTACCCCGTGGAGAAAGATAGGGAGGTTGTCTAAAAAACGTAGTAAGATTGATGGGAACTAAAGGCTAAAGTGAATTTGCTAGCTCTGTATTTAAAGAGGGGCTCTCTGATTTGTTGTCTTTCTTCAGTAAAACGCAATCAACATGGGAATACTGAAGAACTTCCTTCATTCAAGAATATGCATGTGGACATTAGGTCATGGGGTATGAAGAAGACCATAAATCTAATCTTGGGGAGAAAGCATGTGAAGATATGAGCCTCTATTGGGAAAGTGTTCAAACCAGAGGTAGAAGATATCCACTAGGCCCTTCCTTCTATGGAAGAAGTTGGGTGTGGTCCTTGAAGAAGCAAAAGAGTTTGAAGAAAAGTATAGAAGAAAATACTAAACATTGTATATTTTCAACAATATATTCTACCATGGGAATAAACCAATTTTTCTATTGATGTAAGGGACATTTTTAATCACCTTCATGTGTTCAAAGAATAGATTAAATAAGTGATATAAAAATATAACAACCCCTAATTGTGCTATTTGTTTAATAACTTCTTTGCAAATACTGCTATTAAAGAGTTAAATAAAATGGCTCACAAAGGTTAAAAAGAAAGCAGTTATGATATTAACTTAGAAAGTAATCTATTATTACTTTGTAAACTGGGCTTTTGCACTGAAAATAAAGTAAAACAAATAGTTTAAAAAATTAATTATTTAAAGTAATTTCATCACAGTCTTTTATTTTGTTGATATTTAAACCATCCTTTTAAACTGTAAAAATAATTACAGCCTCAATGTTAGAGACATATTATTTAGTCAGAATAGTCATTTTTATTTTTATTTTTTAAAAATCTTTATTGTTGAAATTATTACATATGTCCCCATTTTCCCCATTGACCCCTTCTAGCCTGCCCTGCCCCCTAACCCAGGCCTTCACCACACTACTGTCTGTGTCTATGGCTTATACATGTTGTATACAAGTTCTTTGGTTGATCCCCTTCCACCCACCCACCCATCCACCCCTGCCTTTCCTCTAAGATTTGACAGTGTGTTCCATGCTTCCAGGTCTCTGAATCTATTTTGTTCATCAGGGTTTTTTTCCCTTTGGTTCATTAGATTCCACATATGGATAAAATCATGTGATACTTGTCTTTCTCTGACTGGCTTATTTCGAGTAGCATAACACTGCTTTTTCAATGTCACTTGAGGTTCTAGTGTTAGCCATGGAAGAAACACATCTTGCTTTGTCTCAAAGGGACTTTCCTGACATTAAAAAAAGCTGACATCCTTTCATCACAGTTTCTGTGTCACTGTTTTAAGGAATATCAACTAAGTTCACATGAAATACTTTGCCTTATAGCTTCAGAAAGCACCAGGAAAATTTTCCGTCAGTGAGCTTGCCTGTAAAAAGATTAACTGGTGTCAGTACTCTAAGAAAAAGAACAGTGTCCCAGGAATCAGAGCCAATATTCTCACCATAGCTCAGCTATTGAGATGAACTCCATTCAAGCAAAATAATAGTGCGACATTCAGTAGGCTAATGGTATTTTACCATACATACAAGGCACTTGTATCATTACATAGCAGTAGATATTTCTATCACTATGGTCTTAGATTCTGATAGGGTCTGCCTTGGGGTGGATGTTATTCCCTACATTAACTTTCAATTCTTCATTCTACAGCCAAGAAGTCTGCTTTTGAGTTCCTAAGCCAACCACAGAAGAGCATGCTTCCAAAGCCCCATGACATACAGAGGAAGTATGTACTTGCACAAGAAATGAGATTAAAAGGTTCTATTATAAAACCTAGTGAGACTTGCCCATTTCACTTAAGCACTCTCTGAATGATCAGTACAATACAGTACAACATACCCAAATATATCAACCAGATTCATATAATCAGAGAGAAGCTGTCACAAATACAAAATACTTGTATTTGGCCAGCAGTCGAAATGCAAAACAAGTTGGGAAACTTGGTCCCAAGAATTCCAGAGGGAATGTGATCTTCAGTTTCAGAAATATAACTTAAGCTCTTCTTGCTTATTCATTTTTTTAAATATAGTTTTGTTGATTTCAGAGAGGAAGGGAGAGGGAGAGAAAGATAGAAACATGAATGATCATAATCATCGATCAGCTGCCTCCTGCATGCCCCCTATTGGGGATCAAGCCCGCAACCCGGGCATATGCCCTGACCAGGAATCCAACCATGATCTCCTGGTTCATAGGTCAATGCTCAACCACTGAGCCATGCTGGCTGAGCTCTTCTTGCTTATTCTTACAGAGCACAATAAACCCAAGAAGTGTTTAAACTACCTCAGAAAATATAGCTAACTCTCTTAATATCAGCTAAAATGCAAATAATGTAGATCTCCTTTTCCCAAAGGCAATAGTGACTCCAAGGTTCTCATACTTGTTGGATTTTTATGATGTTGTCAACCACATGCTAAGAAGTCATAGCTAATTATATAGGCAGTCTAGGGGTTGAGTCAATTCAATGCAATTTTATTTATCCTTTATATTTTATAATCCTTGAATTAGAATGCAAAATATCTATTTTATACCTGCAATTTGTCAGGGAAGTAAATACATAATAGACTAATTGATCTTGAATAATTTACCTTTTCTGATTAACTGATACTCAAGATTCTGAGTGTTTGTTCGTTCAGACCTGCATCTCCTGCTGGGACAGTAATTTAGCACATTGAACCCTCATTTATATAAATGTCAAAAAGATTAACTGTTACCAAATCAGTAATGATACCTGCAGCAGAGTTGTTGAAGCCTCCTGCAGCAATCAGCATTTGTCAGAAATTCCCCACCAATTTTGAAAGGAGAAGACATTTGATTTCATGGTGGTGTTCTTGGTCTGAAGATGGAGATTGGCTTTGTCAATAAAGATACCTAGATAAAAAGCTAAAGGAGTTCATCACCACCAAACCAGTATTATATGAAATGCTGAAAGGTATTCTTAAAGAAGAGGAAGAAGAAAAAAGTAAAGATAAAAATTATGAACAACAAATACATATCTATCAACAAGTGAACCTAAAAATCAAGTGAATTAAAAACCTGAGGAACAGAATAATCTGGTGAATATAATAGAATCAGGGGCATAGAAAGGGAGTGGACTGATAATTCTCAGGGGGAAAGGGGTAAGGGGGGGGGTTCAGGAAGAGACTGGACAAAAATCATACACCTATGGATGAGGACAGTGGGGGGGAGGTAAGGGCAGAAGATGGGGTGGGAACCAGGTGGAGGGGAGCTATGGGGGGGAAAAGGAGAAACAATTGTAATAATCTGAATAAAGATTTATTTAAAAAAATGTTTCTGGAAAATAAAAAAAAGATACCTAGAAACACATATACATACACACTGAGTAAAATCAGACTTTGGGGAATGGTTGCTTTATACTAAAAAATTAAAGCCATTTATTTTGATCATGTTATTGCCAGTAAAATTGGAGACCATCTGAATGAAACAAGATTTCAGGCAATATTGAGATTTCATGTTACAGATGGTTTGTAGTGGTGCTCACTTAAAAGGGGGCAGGGCATCCAAACTGAAAGCTTTTGCAGTATTATGTACAGAGGTGGGGAGGGGGATATTTGATTAATTGTATTCCTTTGAAGTGACCTTTTCGGAATCATCTTTCCAGAGAAGCAGGCAACGGGTTGTGTTTTACATGTAAGCAGCATAAATTAAATAGAGTTCAACTGCCTTACAAGTATTGCTGAAACCTGTTCTTAGGTACCTCTTGTCAGTTCATCTCTGCTTAACATAGGATGTGGCCAGTACCAATTTGACAGGGAGAGTCATGTTTCTCCAGGTTTTGAAATACATATTGCACATTTATACAATGTGTGCATGTATATATATCCACATAAAATCTATATTCAGTTTTGATAAGTATTTTAGCTATAATTTTGTCATATAAGAAGTATAGACTTTCATGTTTTCTTTAGTTCATACCCCTGGAAGTGCTCAAGGTCTATGCATCTCATAGTTGGAAGGCACTGAATTCGTGCATTCTAGGCTAATGGTCAAGACCTTTCTGTACACATAATAGGGCTTCATGGATCATGTGCTACCATATTTATGGCATTAACTATAATAAAACCAGTGAGATATACTTAGGTTTCCAACATGAAAATTTTGTTAGTCTCATGTTTATTCTTATATATTTAAAATCCTGCATCTCTAAATAGACTAAATATTAGTTCTCCTGCTAACATTGTTTGCCTATAGATTGCTACACAAAGTTCTACTCATATTATTAATATTCACTTACTGCACATGCATAGAGGGTTCCCCAAGTGTCAAAAAACACTGCAAGGAAATGAAAAAAAAATGTTGGGCAAAACAAGCACAGTCCTTGCTCCTCTGGAACAGACATTTGCCATCCTGTGTTTCATTTGCTGTTTGTTGTTGTTGTTGTTGTTGTACCACATTGATAGGCAAGTGATCTTCTTCTTCCCTGGTCCCCTCAGATGGATTCTTGGGAACTGAAATATCAGAGAGTTTAGTGTGAATCCTTTTCCAGGATGGATTTATGAAAGTATCTACTTACTGAAGGACTGCTGCCTTCCAAATCTCACACCTTTTATCTGCATCTGGAGGTCCTTCAGGCATCCATGGGCACTTATGTTGTTTCCATGATTGGCTATTGTGCATTATGAACATGTATAAATTTGGGAGTGCAGATGTAACATCGAGATAGTGATTTGGCTATATACTGAGAAGTGGGATTGCTGGATTATACGGTTCTATTTTACATTTTTTTGGGGGGGACCTCCATACTGTTTTCCATGATGACAGTACCAATTTATGTTACCACCAACAAAGTACATGGGTTTCCTTTTCTCAACATTCTCACCAATGCTTATTTATTACTAGAGGCCTGGAGCATGAATTCGTGCACCAGTGGGGTCCTGGCCTGCGGGATCGTGCTGAAACTAGCTCTCTGACATCCCCCAAGGGGTCCTGGATTGTGAGAGGGTGCAGGCCAGGCTGAGGGACCTCACTGGTGCACGATTGGGCCGGGGAGGGATGTGGGAGGTTGGCCAGCTGGGGAGGGACCACAGGAGGGCTCCAGGGCATGTCCAGCCCATCTCACTCAGTCCCAATGGGCCGGACCCCAGCAGCAAGCTCACCTACCAGTTGGAGCGTCTTCCCCCTGGTGGTCAGTACACATCATAGCGAGCAGTTGAGCAGCCTTAGCATATCATTAGCATATTATGCTTTGATTGGCTGAAGGGCCAACTGGATGACTGGACGCTTATTAGGCTTTTATTATATGACCTTTTTGATAATAGCCATTCTAACAGGTGTGAGGTCATATCTCATGATTGTTTAGATGTTCATTCCCCTGATGATTAATAATGTTGAGCACCTTTTCATATACCTATTGGCTATTTGTATGTGTGTTTTGTTTTTTTTTTTGAGAAATATGTATTCTGGTTCTTTGACCATTTTTTTTTTAAATTGGGTTATTGGTTTTTAGCATTGAGTTGATGAGTTCCTTAAATATTTTGGACATTAACCCATTTTTATATATCTGATTTGCAAATATTTTCTCCCATTCCATAGGTTACCTTTATCACTGTTGATCATTTCCTCTGTTGTGCAGGAACTTTTTAATTTGATGCAAGTCCACACATGTATCTTTGTTTCATTGTCTGTGATTTTGGTGTCATATCCAAAAATTCCTTCCACAGACCAATGTAATAAAATATTTCCCCTAAGTTTTTTTCTAGGAGTTTTATGATGTTAGGTTTTATATCTAAGTCTTTAATCCATTTTGACTTTATTTTTTCATATTGTATGAGATTAAACACTTAATTATTTCTGCCATAGTACTAAATTAACTTTTTAAATTTTTTTCTCACTTGAACTCATCCATATAAGAATAATTCACTTTTGTTTAAGTTTTTTGAAAAATCTTAGTTAATCATAGTTTTGATAATACTTTATCACTCATATCCCATTACTATCCAATACGTTTACATCTTGGGAAATAGAATGGAGCTTTGCACAAACTTGGGTGATTACTTTTAGAGGTGACTCACTCATTTCTTTTCTTTTTTCTAGTAAGAATTGTTTTCTTAGAGACCAGGTGCAATTTCAGGTTTTTCTTCAATTCCCAGTAAGCTGGTATGACAAACCTTTATTATAATTATGACATTATTTCTTGACTTTTCAAGACTGTACTTTAAAAAAAAATAGGCACTGAGACCATTTAACCATAATGATAGCCCTATAGATGGAATGAAGAAAATGTACAAATTCATTGGAAATAATTTTAATAATTGCATAAGTTAAATATAGCTCATAACATAGCAAAAGTAATCTAGAATCTTCCAGGTTTCCCAATGACCTAAGAGCAAGGCTTACTGCAAGGGGTGAGGTGCCAAGAATTAAGATGGGAGCTTTAGAAAAATTACAAGGTTTGGAATGATGTATTATAGAAATAAAAGTTGACTATAGACTAATAAAATAAGGAAGATGTGATATAGAAAATAGAGTAACACTGGAATGAAGAGTGAAGAAGAAGAAGGGTTCATAGGCACTCTTTTTACATGTTAGTGAATAATATTTATAGGGATACATTTATATAGAATATATATGTATTTGTCTCATACTATTTTTTAAAAAATTTGGGTTATTTGCAATACTTAACCACACATTCATGTAGGTACATAACCATACACAATATGCATATACATTTATATACCTAATTAAAATTCAGCAAAAGTGAGCATGATAAAGTGCATTGACATTTACAAAGCACTTTCAAATCCTTACAAATAGTCAATTCTCACAATGTTTTTTTTTTTTATGGGTACAGATTTAGCTTCATATAAGAATAATGTTTCTAGCACAAAAATACCTGTCAAATGCCAAATTTCAGGATTTGTGAGGTATTGAGTGATTATAAAATTTACTACTAAATGGTGTTTTGGAGATGACACAAACATAGAAGAGATCATGACCTCATCAACTTCCCAGTGCCCGGGACACTGCTATTCTCCAATCATCAGAATAAAATTCTCCCTCTTCATGGCCCTTGGCGTTGCATCAATGTGTAAGTGTCAAAATCACTAATTCCACTATATGTCAGATCATGCTCAGAGGATCATTTCTTAATTAACCTAGCTTTTACATAAAGTCCATTCACTTTTTTGGTTGTACTGGCATTTTATCAACTAAAACACATTTCATATTTAAATAGTTTATCAGCTGCATTTCAGTCAAACTGGTACAACAAGGATAATACTCTTAACCTGTGATAAAGGACTAATTCATTTTTTGGACTTTTTCAATCCACTTAATTGTTGCTATGATAAAATGAACAATCTATATGTTTAAAGCTTTTATAGTCTCAAGTCTAGACGACTTAGTTCGCTAGTTCTGAACATTTTATATCCAAAACAAATAAAAGATCATCGAATGATGAAATTACAACTCTTATAATTGCTGTGTAATTTAATCCAGGTGAAATGTAACAGTGAGTAAGGGATATAAATCTGTCAAAAAGAAGTAAGTCTCCTCCTAGAAGACAGTATGGTTCAGGCCGTGACCTTCACATATTAAATGTTCTAGATCAAGTTACCAAGCCTCCTTGAAGTTTGTTTTTTCCCTCTGCTAATAAGGATAATCACTGTATTTTCCTCATCAACTGTTGATGGTATTAATTGAAATAGTGCAGTTAAAATATTTAGTACAGTGTCAGATAAAACGGTAACAACCCAACAAATGTTATTTGAGAAATGCCCTAGAAAGGCAATATAGAAGCTTGTCTTAGATCTAGTTTCCATGCGTGCGTGCGTGCGTGCGTGCGTGTGTGTGTGTGTGTGTGTGTGAATTTATCTTTATTGTTGAAAATATTACAGATGTCCCTTTTGTTTTTCTCCCATGGAACCCCTCCACCCTGCACCCACCCCTCCCAGGCCTTCACCACACTGTTGTCTGTGGCCATAGATGTAATTCTAAAGGTAGAAGTGTCTTCAGGAAGTAACACACAGATCAGAACTCAGCTGGGTTGTTCAGAAAGAGAAGCCAGACTACTGGGCCAGAGTCTGACAGAAAATTCTGGAAAGATCACATCAGAGCAGACATTGGTGTGCCTTGAACACCAGGAGAAAAATTGGCAAAGCCAGGCACCTACCAGCTTTCATGCCACCTCCCACCTCCCCAGACACTTTTTTTAGAACCATACAAGGCTTCTCTGAGTAGTCAAAAGAATTATTGGTGCTGTGCTCTGTAATAACTAATGTCTGAAAGTACTGCTGTCCATAATGGACTGTATGGAGAATAATGTACAGGAATTGCATGCCAATATATAATAAGTGGGAATATAAGGGGTTTTGAAGTCAACATCACTGAAATTTTCATTAGTATCTTAACAGGTACCTATCTAGGGATTGTGGACAACATGGGCCTAAATGTAGCATTTTAAAATAATTTAATTGTAGATTTATATCTAGGTAGAACATATTTTACAAACAAATCTCACATTATAGTTGCCTAAAAATGTCATGTTTCCAGAGTGCACTTTATTATGAAGTAATATGTATCTAGTGAGAGTTGGCAGTCAGTTATTAAGGATTATAATTAACACTCCACGAGACCTAACTCTTCTTTTTGCATTGTTGAAACAGGCAGATGATATATTAGAAATTCTAAGTCTTAAAGCTAGAATGTAATTACTCACCTGAACTCATTTGTTTCAGAGTGGTGCCATTTCTCTAAATACAGCTCAGTTTCACATCTGTCTGCTGACACTGTAATTGAGTAGCCATCAAAGTATTATAAATGCAAGAGTTTTTAATTTGATTAAAATGAGTTTAGATTATTTTTATGGAAAGCATACTAAATAAAAGCAGACTAAAAATGTATGATCCTTGGAGTATTTGTGAGGATGTAATGAAAGTCCTGCTGAGGATGTAATGAAAGTCCTGTAGCTCAGTCATTCACTGCGAAATATTGATCAATCAATTGAATTAGTTCTTGCACAGTGAGAAATAAAAAATAATTATTTTTGTCTTAAAAATTAATGTTCTTCTCATTCAAGTGGTATAGCAGTTTATAAATTAAACTAGAGGCCCGGTGCACGAAATTTGTGCACGGGGGTGGAGGGGGGGAGGTGTCCCTCAGCCCAGCCTGCACCCTCTCCAATCTGGGACCCCTCGAGGAATGTCCGACTGCCCGTTTAGGCCCGATCCCACCG
The DNA here is from genome assembly GCF_963455305.1 of Plecotus auritus. Classification (NCBI taxonomy): domain Eukaryota; kingdom Metazoa; phylum Chordata; class Mammalia; order Chiroptera; family Vespertilionidae; genus Plecotus; species Plecotus auritus. The sequence goes on from NC_137782.1 coordinate 49,175,611, forward strand.
GGATCAGGCTTAAAATGGCAGTCGGACATCCCTCTCACAATCCAGGACTGCTGGCTCCCAACTGCTTGCCTGCCTGCCTTCCTGATTGCCCCTAACTGCTTCTGCCTGCCAGCCTGATCACCCCCTAACCACTCCCCTGCCAGCCTGATTGATGCCTAACTGCTCCCCTGCCAGCCTGTTTGCCCCTAACTGCCCTCCCCTGCAGGCCTGGTCACACCTAACTGCCCTCTCCTGCATCCCTGGTCCCCCCCAACTGCTCTCCCCTGCAGGCCTGGGTCCCTCCCAACCGCCTTTCCCTGCAGGTCTGGTCACCCCCAACTTCCCTCCTCTGCCAGCCGGGTCACCTTTAACTGCCCTTCCCTGCAGACATGGTCGCCACAACTTTCCTCCTCTGCCAGCTTGGTCACCCCTAACTGCCCTCCCTTGGAGACCTGGTCCCTCCCAACTGCCCTCCCCTGCTGGCCATCTTGTGGTAGCCATCTTGTGTCCACATGGGGGCAGGATCTTTGACCACATGGGGGCAGCCATCTTGTGTGTTGGAGTGATGGTCAATTTGCATATTACTCTTTTATTAGATAGGATGGAGGTCTGGTGCATGGGTGGGGGCCAGCTGGTTTGCCAGCTGGTTTGCCCTGAAGGGTGTCCCGGATCAGGGTGGGGGTTCCCTTGGGGTGTGGGGTGGCCTGGGCGAGGGGCCTGTGGTGGTTTGCAGGCCGGCCACGCCCCCTGGCAACCCAAGCGGAGGCCCTGGTATCTGGGGTTTATTTATCTTCTATAATTGAAACTTTGTAGCCTGGAGCAGAGCCAAGCCTTCTGCTTGCTCTGTGGTGGCAGCCATTTCTATTGGGATTTATTTATCTTCTATAATTGAAACTTTGTAGCCTTAAGCGAAGGCCTGGGCCAGCCAGAGCTGCAGAAACTTGGCTTCCTCCATCGCCATGGGCAACCCTAGTCTCCTGCTCTTTCCAGCTCCGTGGCTGCCGCCATTTCTGTTTGGTTTTATGTATCTTCTATCATTGAAACTTTGTAGCCTTGAGTGGAGGCCTAGGCCGGCAAGTGCAGGTGGAAAGCTTGGCTTCCTCCATTGCCAGGGAAACCCATGCCTTCCTCCTGCTCTCTGTGGCAGTAGCCATCTTGGTTGGGTTTATTTGCATATTCGCTCCTGATTGGCTGGTGGGTGTGGCTTTTGGGTGTAGCAGAGTGATGGTTAATTTGCATACTACTCTTTTATTAGATAGGATGGATCAGGCTCCAACAAGTATTAGATATTATGTCCATATGAATGTGAATAAGACACAAGCCAATCATGGTACCATGGAAAAGGTACAGGCTTCAAGTCAGAAAAAACATTTGTTTTAAATTCAGGGTTAGTTGCTTTATTCTGTAACCTGGGTGTTTACCCTATCTGATGTTGAATTTCTTAAACAGTAAAACACATAAAATAATTATAGCAACATTACTGCACTAATGGACCAGGAGTCCCAGATATTGAGAGAGATACATAGAAGGAAATGAACCTGAGCCACAGGTCCAATTATACTGAGAATCCTATTGGCACAATATATATGGTCCTGGAAGACTATTTCTCTGCAGTCTTATGTCATTTAATGATACCATTTATACAATGCCATCACTTTATAGTTCCCTCATTTGCACCCCTTATGTACATATATTCCAACATTAATAGTCCTTCTAATGTTTTAGAACAGAGTATCTTTAAATGCCACTCAATATGCATATCTCTCCTCATTCTTGTCATTATGGTTCTTTCTCCTTCTGCATTATGCTTTCCCACACCATGAGACAGTAAAGGCAGAAATTCCAGTAAAAGGTATGGTACTTATTAAGAAAGTAATATTTGTGATCTTATCTGAATTGTTTTATATATTTTCACTGTCTGAAAAATCTTATGCTCATCAACATAGAACTGCTATATACTTAAAAAAAACTAATATCAAGAAATGCATTAACACTTTGTGCTAAAGATATGTTTAAAAAAATTATTATGTTAGCCTGAAAACACCACTATAGAAACACAGTCATAAAACTTAATGCAATTGACTTTAACTATAGAGTTCATTATTAGCAATGCTTGTTTTGGGCATGAATATTCCTTTCAGATATAACAATAAGCACTTTCCAGGCCGTACACCCTGATGAAGGTAATCATTTGCTCCATTAGAAAAGACACAATATTCAAGGCATTGCTGTTCTGAAGTATCGTTTTCCTGATGATAATTCTAATTTAATAGTATTATTTATAAACTAAAATGTGATCATACAAAGAATATACAGATTTCCTTGAGTCTGATGATTTGCTTTAGTTTAATGATATCAACCAGAAATACTATAAACTAATGGAGGTGGGATAATTAGAGAGTTTATATTGAAGAAGGCTGAAAAGACAAAATATTAAATTCTATGTCTACAGGAGATTGTTTTCCACATTTTTCTTATTGATTGACTATTACATTGATATACTTTAAAATACATACATTAATACAGCAAGAGAGATTTTTGGAAGATTTTTTTGTTGTATTATGGTAATCATAACACTTAGTGTAGTCTCAAAAGCATGAAAGGATTAAGCAGTAGTACTAGGAATTGCTAATGATGGGACAATGGGTTAAACCAAATATATCAATCCAGTGAGAAAGCTTAGTGGTTAATATGTATAGGCTTTTGAGCCAAATCGCCTGTAATTTATATCTTTGTCAGTTTTGTTTTTTTTTTAAATCTTGGACAGTTTAATTAATCTATGAAACAGAGCTAACAATTGTAACAATTTCATAAGGTTTATGAGAGGGTTAAAAAAAGTGTTAATATATGCCCCAAAATATAAGCGCTATGTCTAGTCAGTGCTATACATGTTTCAAGTAAGCCTATTATGAGTCAGAAAGCCCCTTCATTCCATCTACTTAAGAAGCTCTCTGTATTTCTTTAACCTGAATGTTTTCAGACAGTATTGTATAATGAATCCTGCCTATTTTGTTGCCTGCATGAGTTTTGTTGATGAGAAGGATGATTTATTCCAGTATGCTACTAGTGTGTTGGATAATTATAGTGATAGCGGGTAACATAATTATTCTTGACTTTAATGGAATTTCTTCTAACATTATATAATTAAGTATTTTGTTTACAGCAATTTCTGGTAGATAATTTTCAGCAAGTTGAGAATATATCTTCCTATTTATAGAAAATTAAGATTTCTTGTTTAATCAGAAATGAATATTCAATTTTAACAATATCCTATTAGTGGGTCCATCTTTGAGTCTCTTAAATGATTATGACATTCTATTTATAAATGGCTGATTTACATATTCCAGATCTTATTTACTTTTAATATAGATCCACTTAATACTTTTTGATACTTCTACCACAGAAATTCAGACCTATTAGGTTATACTCCTTTGGATTAGTCCAAATTATTTATCTTGCTAGAGTGGGTCTAATGTATTTTTTTGTGTGTTTGTGTAGCAGAATCACAACAGACAGGGAAATTAAAAGGTCAATATCTCAGCAAATATATTAATATAACTTTGCATATATTATACGCATTTGTAATTTTTATCCAATCTAAATATTTAAAATGGTAAACTGGATAACACATATTGTGCTCCACTGTGTCTTGTCCACTCCACACATCAAAGCTTAAAGCCTCCTTCTCATCTGAGAACACCTGGCCCATCTCCTCTGACAAAAATGTTTTGAGGAGCAGCATTACATAAAAGAAAGTATAAGGAAATAACAAAGATAGTTATGAATGGTATGTTGCTTATCACATTTTCATTTTGTAGTCTTTGTAGAACCACCATCCAATCTGCTTACTAAAGTAAAAGCCTCAGAAGTCAACATGGAACTCATCTATTGTTCCCCAAATTCTCATCACGTCTCTATCTCCACTGCAGTACATTAGGAAGTTTTGTGATTTCACTCTAAAATTTATCCTGAATCCTATCACTTATTCTCCCTCCATACCACTTTCCCAACCAAACCAATTACTCCAATCTAACACCTCATTTCTAATCTCTCTCCACGCCCCCTTCACCTGGACTGCTGCAATGGACCCATTCTGACCTCTTTTGTCCCTTCCCATCCAGACTACACAGCAAATCAAATCATCAATGAAATAAAAATCAGCTGCTTAAAACTATCAGTTTCTTATAGCTTATAAAACTCTGCATCACCCAGCCTCTACATAAATCTTCAACTTCATCTCGTGCCTCTTTCATTCGTTCTGTTCCAGTTACAATTTAAATCAGTCTAATTTTACCTCAGGTATAAAAAAGTGTATTGATCATAATTCTCATTTATTGCCAGGCATAATCCTTCCTTTATGAATGTTACCATCTATTTGTTTTATTACATTTTATTTTCTATTCCCTGATTACATCACCCCTTTTCTACTCTTTTTGGCAAAATATCTAGTGAAATGTGCTTTTAGAGCATGTCAGAGTCTTTTTTGAATTGGGTCCATTATGGTTGTCTTTCTTTCTTCCTTGGAATGTGGCCTCTTCAGAAAGACTAATCTGGTTAAGAGAATTCTAATCATGGCACTGATCTCTACCATTAATTCCAATCAGATAAACTGTCAGAGAATAATCCCAGTGATATTAAAAATATAATCCTAATGCAAGTACTTAGTGAACTATGCCAAAATTTCACATTAGATATTATTTATGGATGCCAAGGTTGCATTTTAATATTTATTTGTATCTTCCAAGGCTCAGGAATCAAAACCAAGAAAATCATCTTCAACAGGTTTTCCTATAGAAATTTTATTGAGGGTGAATTATTTTCTCTTTGCATTCCCTATATTTTCTAAGGTCTCTGCCATGCCCAAAAGTGACTTTCTTATTGTTAAAGCTTTAAGCCATAAAAGAGACACTATACTAGTTTCCTGGGAGGGCCTTATAGATACTGGTCCCACAAAAGATTTATAATAAAATTGAATAATTGTTAGCTTTGCAAATGAAGTTTCTGTTTAAATATATAATGACATGGCTTTTGATGTACAATTGATTTAATTAAAAATGGGCAAAAAAAAAAAAAAAAAAAAAGAGGGCGGATTTTTATTGAACACATGCAAATAGCTACCCTGCTATGAGAAGTAAAGTTACTTAGTGGAAGCATTTCTGTGGAGTGAGTGAGAAGATCTCAATCTAGCTATATTTCACTTCAGCTTATATAACATAGGCTAGTAAAGTTAGAACTACATTAGGACGAATGTAGATTTCTTCACATGCCTATTAGAACATAAACAGGAGCACAATGACATTATTCCAAAATAGATAACCAAAATTATACTTTCTAATTATTTTTTAGTCCCTGTAGTTAATTTTTTCTATAAAATCTTGAATTCACAGGCAGATTTCACTCCATCTTCTACTTTGGGATTTAGAAAGATTGATGCCCCTTGAAGAATTCTGACCACTATTTATCTACTGTAACGGTGATGTCTACTCACACTGAGAAGTCTATCCATGAGCCTGTCCCATGTAGTGTTATAATTACAAGTACTTCGCATGGTGATTTACACTAGCCTCTGAGATTATCTTTTCTCACCTGGGAGAAAAAAGATGTTATGTGTTAGTGAAAAGACAGATAGTTCTAGTTAACTTATCAGAGTAACAAACACTATCTGAATGAAAAATAGTAAAATTGCTTTATAGAGAGGAATGAACAGAAGGTGAGGAAATAAATAAAAGACTGAAGAAAACTTTTTTGAGAAATTTTGCTGTGAGGGAAAGAAAAGAGATCTGCAGATAACAACAGAAAGATGAGAGATTAAGAAAGGTGTTTGGCTTGGCCAGTGTTGCTCAGTGGTTGCGCATTGACCTGTGAACCAGGAGGTCATGGTCAGAGCACAACCCCAGGTTGCAAGCTCAGTCTCCAGTAGGGGGCGTTTAGGAGTCAGCCCATGGAGGATTCTCTCTCACCATTGATGTTTTTATCTCCCTCACCCTCTCCCTTCCTCTCTGAAATCAATAAAAATATATTTTAGAAAAAGAAAGGTGCTTGGCTGTTCTTCACCTGGCTCTTCAAGATAATCACTGCTTCCCATGCAGCCTTCTTCAGTGAGGGCTGTTTTCTCTCCCTCACATCCATCCAGTTCCATATCCATAACCCAGGAAAAATCTAAAATGTATTATTCTACTTTCTGCACATGGAGCTGGAGAGAAAAACTCATGCTAAGTGCAATCATAATTAATTCATGAATATCAACATTAGGAGGGCTCTCAAAGAAGCCCAGCAATAATATTACATTTCTATCATCCATTCCTGCCTCAGCTTTCCCAAGCCAACTATTTCATAACTTCTCTTTTTTAACATCCCGCACCTACCCCAAATTCCCTCCCAACTGATGACCTTGTATTCTACAAAGTCATTTAGAAAATAAAAGCAATGGAAAGTTCTTTTATCTATTCCCAGAATTTGTGCATATATACTCTACTTCAAAGAAATAATTAACCCATACAGTGCATCTGGATGATTCAGAATCTCCCCTAAGTTTTCTTTAATTAGGTATGTTGTTCATTTTTAATGACAGCAATGACAGTAAACACAAAATCATTACATTTAAATTATTTGCATTAAATTATTAAGTAAAAATAATAGAAAAATCAAAATTTTACTCATGATTTTTGGAAATTCAAAGTCATTTAGGTATATTAATTTTTTACTAAATACATTTGTAAATATTAAATAATCTATATGTTCTGAGAAAAAAAAAAGGTAAAAAATGAGACCATGACTCAGGACCAGCAAACTAAATACTATTTATTTGCTTTTTTTCAACAGTATGCTATTACCAGTAGTGACCTTTTATTATTGCAGTAACTTTTTTCAGGCAACAGTAGAGGAACATTTGCAAAGCCATCAAGGGCTGTGCAAGTATTTGATATCTCAGAGACCGGGTCTGAAGGCTTTTTGGTGGAAAATTCATTAGCAGTTGCTTAGCAACTGAGGTATTTGGATGTACTGAGAATCGCTTGACATGTTTTTAGTGGAAAATATTGCCATAGGGAATAAAAAAATTGAAATTTGGGATTTGTCTCTGAAATTTGAAAAAGGATTAATTGTTCCTGACTAGTTAAATATTAGATTTGAAAGACATTTTGGAAGAAAGATTGTTAAGATTGAGTCATTTGGGAAAATAGAAAACACACACAACCAAACAAAAAAGTTGTCAAATTAAAACAAAAAAAACCCCCACTATTTGCTTATGAACCTCCTGAATCTAAATACAACAGCAGGCTATTTTTATAGAAAATAATATTTTAAAATTAAAAATCTAATAAAGAAGAATTACTGATTTAGACAGATGACATAAAATTATCAGCCACTGAAGCAGGGGAGCAGGGAACTGTGTAGATATTACAGGGAAAGAAACTTTATTGTCAGGAAATACCAGATCTTGATTAAATCTACACTAATAAAAGAGAAACATGCAAATTGACTGCCACTCTGCTACGCCAAACAGCCAATCAGGAGTGAGTATGCAAATTAACCCAACAAAGATGATGGCGGCCATGGAGCTGGAGCGAGCAGGAGGCTTGTGTTGCCTCCAGAGACGGAGGAAGCCAAGCTTCCCACCCGCTCTGGCTGCCGCTGAAGGAGGGGCTTCCAGCCTTCCCTGGCTTCCGCTGAAGGAGTGGCTGGGAGGCATGGCCAGCCTGCAAACAGCCATCAGCCCCTCACCCAGGCTTGCCAGGCCCCCCAGTGAGGACCCCCATCCTGAAGGAGGTGTGACCAGCCTGAAAACAGCCCTCAATCCCTCACTAAGGCTGGCCAGGCATCCCAGCGGGATCCCCCACCCTGAAGGGGGTGTGGCCAGCCTGAAAACAGCCCTCAGCCCCTCACCCAGGCTGGCCAGGCACCCCCAGCGAGGATCCTCACCCCATGGGGACATGGCCGGCCTGCAAACCACCACAGGCCCCTCACCCAGGCCACTCCACACCCCAAGGGAACACCCACCTTGATCCAGGACACCCTTCAGGCTAAACCAGCCAGCCCCCACCCGTGCACCAGGCCTCTATACTAATAAAAGGGTAATATGCTAATTAGACTGGGAGATCTTCCAGGAGACCTTCCAGACATTCTTCTGGACAAAGCCATGGTGGCAGGGCTGAGGTAGAGGCAGTTAGAGGCCAAGAAGGGAGGGCAGTTTGTGGGTGATCAGGCCAGTGGGGGCGGGGGCAGTTGGGGGTGAGCAGACCAGCAGGGGGGCCAGTTGGGGGTGAGCAGGCCATCAATGGGGGTCAGTTGGGGGTGATCAGGACAACGGGGGGGGGCAGGTTGGGGTGAGAAGGCCAGCAGGGGGGCATTTGGGGGCAAGTAGGCCAGTGGGGAGGGCAGGTAAGGGGGAGAAGGCTGGCAGGGGAGGCAGTTGGGGGCAAGCACACTGGCACGGGGGGCAGTTGGGGGTGATCAGGCCTGCAGCAGGGGGCAGTTGGGGGAGAGCAGGTCAGCAGGCAGAGTGGTTAGGGGCAATCAGGTAGGCAGGCAGGTGAGCCGTTAGGAGCCAGCAGTCCCGGATTGCAAGAGGGATGTCTGACTGCCGGTTTAGGCCCGATCCCTGTAAACCGGCAGTAGAACATCCTTCGAGGGGTCCCATATTGGAGAGGGTGCAGGCTGGGCTGAGGGACACGTCCCCCCACCCCCCCCCACCCCCCCGTTCACGAATTTCGTGCACCAGGCCACTAGTGTATATATAGTCACCTAGAAACAAATCAATTAGCATGAAAAATTACTTTGAGGGGAATAGGGATGTATAATGAAGGCCTCCCACTTGAAAAAAAAAATGTTGACATCAATCCCCAGCATCAGATGCAGAAGTAACAGGCCAACATAAACTGTATAACCAGTTCTGACAATTGCATAAGCTCTAATCATGTGATAGGTCCCTTTTCTTAGTGACTCCGCTTCTCTGATGAAATCCTGAGTGATACAGCCATTGTTATAGGACAGTGAAAGGTTCGTATTCATTAAATAACTTCAGGTCGACATTACTATCAATGTTTACAAGGTATGCAGATGATTTGCAGACATGTTTGAGGAATCCGCAATAGTCATGCTATCCTTGTAAATTTATAACCTTAAATTGAATGCACTTTATGGTGCAAATGGTGATAATATTTCTTTCATATCACTTAGTTTCATTCATATATCAAATTTACCTTTGTCTAGGTATTAAGGGTTTATACTTTAATTGCACTTGACATTTTCCAATGTCAGTTCTTCTCCGTAATATTTCGGAGATATAAAGGATTGTTCATTTAATCATTACTTAACAATCACAGATATTGGGACAAAAATTTTTAGAAACATATAACACAGTGTTTTAGGTTTTTATGATTTTCTTCTTTGGGACAATCTCTTTCCAATATTTTACAGTAGTTCTACTAAAGTTTTATACTTTAATGTTATCCTTAGCAAATAATAAGTATGTAGGTATAAATTACAAATAATAATGAGGGTTTAAAATTCAGATAATCCACACATTTATGTGTAGTCATAATATTAATATTAAAAGGGATAGAATAAAAATTTCTCACATGCCAAACACTACTTTAAATTCTCTGGGTATCTCACCTTAGTTAGCCATCCAAACAACTCCTCAAGGATATGCTGTTATCTGTACTACACAGATGATTGAATTGAAGCTTAGAGAGATTAGTAAATTTTCCAAGATGAGAGAGCTAATATGTAGTAAGTTTGGCATTTGATCCAAGGTCTATCTGACTCTTAAACCTGCACTCTTAGACACTTCAATATAAAGCCTTTTTAAAAACAGACTCCAATCCTAACACTGCTATACAATTCCTTTGATTTTATTTAAATACGTTCAGTAATGTTTTTCTTCTGGTCAAGTTTACTCCCATTAAACTGTTTCAATCAGTCCAGCTAGAAGAACTTAGAAGATAGGAGGAAATTTATTTTTCTGTGCCTACATAAGCATCACAGAATATCCACTCTGCCTTACCCACGTGTGAGTTTTCCAAAGGCTATAATTGTGCTCCACATTAGTTTCTCTTTTATAAATAACTAGTGGCCTGGTACATGAATTTGTGCACATTGAAAGGAAATTATTTAGAAGAAATATTTTCATATCACTATTTGCCCTTTCTTTATAATAGAACTGTCAACCAGATCCATGATCGACAATGACAGATGGAAACACACGCATGCGATTGGCACTAGCGAGCGCTTTATATGTATTGCGCATGCGCGAGTCAACTTAGCCTTTTATAGATATAGAATAAACTTGCTTAATTAGACCTGCTTTCTGATTTAGGTAAACTTTTTCCAGCCCAGTGAAGCACCCCAACTTCTCTTTCAGGTAATTGTCAGCAACACAGCAGTAAATATCAATAAGAAGCAGATTATTGTAGATCACGCAGGGAGAACAAAGGCTAAAATATTTAACTACAGCAGTGTTTATAACTATATTCTGCGCAGTGAGAAAATCTGAAGTCATTTTCAAGGTCCACCACTTCTGACATCTTTTCAGTTGTGTCAAGTCCTTAAGTTTTCTAAAGCTCCATTTTTCCAGCTAATGAAAAGAAAATAGGATTCCACTGAGTCTCCTATCTACCTACTCCAGGACTTCTGTGAGGATCAAATGAGATGAGGCACGTGAAAAATGCTTCACAGACATTTGGTTACAGTGTGAGATGTTTCCACCTGGCTATAAAGCAAGTCATGTTCCTGGTCTGAAGAAACTGCAAAGAGGCTAGTTGCTAGGGAGAGGAAGCCAGGTGCTGCTATGTGACGTCATTACCCAGACGGTGGGACACTTAGCATATTAGCCTTTTATATATATAGACTAGAGGCCTGGTGCACGAAATTAGTGCACGGAGTGGGGGTGTCCCTCAGCCTAGCCTGCACCCTCTCCAATCTGGGACCCCTTGAGGGATGTCCAACTGCCCGTTTTGGTCCGATCCTACCGGGATTGGGCCTAAACGGGCAGTCGGACATCCCTCTCACAGTCCAGGACTGCTGGCTCCGAACTGCTCACCTGCCTGCCTTCCTGATTGCCCCTATCTGCTTCTGCCTGCCAGCCTGATCACCCCTAACCACTCCCTGCCAGCCTGATTGATGCCTAACTGCTCCCCTGCCAGCCTGTTTGCCCCTAACTGCCCTCCCCTGCCAGCCTGGTCACCCCTAACTGCCCTCCCCTGCAAGCTTGATAATCCCCAACTGCCCTCCCTTGCAGGCCTGGTCCCTCCCAACTGCCCTCCCCTGCTGGCTATCTTGTGGCAGCCATCTTGTGTCCACATGGGGGCAGCCATCTTTGACCACATGGGGACAGCCATCTTGTGTGTTGGAGTGATGGTCAATTTGCATATTACTCTTTTATTAGATAGGATAGAGGCCTGGTACATGGGTGGGAGTCAGCTGGTTTGCCCTGAAGCGTGTCCCAGATCAGGGTGGGGGTTCCCTTGTGGTGTGGGGCTGCCTGGGAGAGGGGCCTGTGGTGGTTTGCAGGCCGGCCATGCCTCCCGGCGACCCAAGTGGAGACCCTGGTATCTGGGGTTTATTTATCTTCTATAATTGAAATTTTGTAGCCTTGAGTGGAGCCAAGCCTCTTGCTTGCTCCGTGGCTGCAGCCATTTTTGTTGGGATTTATTTATCTTCTATAATTTTGAAACTTTGTAGCCTTGAGTGGAGGCCTGGGCTGGCCAGGGTGTGTGGAAAGCTTGGCTTCCTCCATTGCCCAGGAAACCCAAGCCTCCTGCTTGCTCTGTGGCCACAGCCATCTTGGTTGGGTTAATTTGCATACTTTCTCCTGATTGGCTCATGGGCATGGCTTGTGGGTGTAGAAGAGTGGTGGTTAATTTGCATATTACTCTTTTATTAGATAGGATTATCCTCACTTCTTCAGATGATTATTTTCATCTGTGATGCTTATAATCCTTGCCATTAAATCTGCAGCTTGCCATTATTCCTCTTAAAATGGAGTCCAATGGACAACAGTGCAGTGATGGCAGGGGTGGGTGGGTGTTGAGTAGAGATGGAAGAAGGCATAGAGGGGATAAATGGTGTTGGACAAATAAAATAAAATAAAATTTAGAAAATGGAGTCCACAAATCTTAAACTAAATTGACCAACTCTTCCAACAAATTAGTAATAAAACCATAAGTAAACAAGATCAACAATAATTTAATGGTCACTTGTTGTCCTTTTGGTCAGCAATTGCCACTATTTAAAACCCAGTCAGGCTACTTATGGACACTCATCGTTACTCCCTTGTGATTATCAGTGAGGATAATCCCAAGAACCCCTAGAGAAGGGTTAATTCTTTAAATTCCAAATGCTCTTTAAAATTTCCTGTGACCAGCTGAGAACCTGGATCATAGTAAATATGCATTAATTACATTAAATACATGAGTACACGTTTGGTAAAAATAATTTTTGAAGAAACCTTTTATTAGAAGAGTTGCATCTAATAGACTTTTATTTCCCATAGTTTGGAAATCTTTCCTGTATGTCTAGGTTAGAGCAATTACTTAGCAAGAAAGGAGTATTCTCTTCATTAAAATGATATGATGCTGTCTTTCAATTAGCTCAGGTTATTACCCCAGGCACCATCTCCCTTTCTCCATTTCAACCATTCTATTTGTAGTAGTTTGTATGTGGTTTCTGCAAATTATCTCATAATGGATTTTTGTTATTTTCCTAACTTTTTTTTCATAGTTCTAGAAAATTATCTTTTAAATCATACTTGATAAATACAGCAAAGGTTAGTGTTTACTCTTACCTAACACCTGCATTTATCCTGGGCATCAGGCCAGGTGAGCCTCGTCATGCCTGTGCAACTCTATTGTCTGGAAGTGCGTCTCACATGTTACATTGCCATACATCAGTGTTATGAGCAAGTTTCTGTGCTTCCCATGGTTTTCCAGGGTTCATGACATTCCAGAAACTAGTGGAAGCAGCAACTCTCTCCAAATTATTTGTTTTTTATTTTAGGATTTTAGTATGAATGTGAGATATTTTAGTATCTTTAGGTATTTTAGTATCTTTGTGAGAACTTTTTGTGTGTGCCACATGCCATTGTGTCAGCTCTGACTCCTGGTGACTCACAAATGAGTGATGTCAACACTGTTCTGTCCTCATCATTCCTGCTTAGCTCCTGTAGACTCAGCCCATGTCTTCTTTTATGAAGTCAGTGCATCTCAAATTTGGTTTTCCTCTTTTTCTGCTGACTTCTGTTTTTCCTAGCATTATTGTCTTTCCCAGAGAACCCTGCCTTCTCAGGATGTGCCCGAAGTAGGATAGCTTCAGTTTTGAAATTTTTTTTTTTTTTTTTTTTTTGCCTCCAGTGATTTTTCAGTATAATTTGCTCAAGGACTCACCTGTTCCTCTTTCTGGTGGTCCAGGATATCCACAGAGCCTTACTCCACCACCATATTTCAAATCAATCATTATTTTCCCTATTAGCTCCTTCATTGTCCAACTTTTGGATCTTTACATAGCAATAGGGAATATGAGGTGAGAACCTCAGAATTTTATAATTTAGAAAGTCCCTTTCAAAGACCTTCTTATGCAGAATAGTTTAATTGCTGTTATGAGAAACACACATGTTTGGTATATCTCTTAATCATGTTTTACAATCATGACTGTCCAAGAACCCCTAGAGAAGTCTTACATAGGTTTAATGCTTTAAATTCCAAAAGATCTTTAAAGTTTCTCTTATATTTGGTTTCCTAAGACTGTGCTTTTTCCTGGAAATTTTAGCTGTGTTTAAAGCTAACATATTGTTTTAAAATAATGTGTGAAATACTTATTTTATTTTTAAACAGCCAAATCATCTGAATTTACATTATTGATAATTAATGTTGAAAGTGTAGGTCTCATAGGGAGATGCTGGAGTCGCTCTGGATGCCAAGGACTTGCAGCATTCCTCATGACATTCTTTGTTTAACCTCTACGGTAGAAGTACTTGATCTGTGTTAGTGCTGTTATCGCCAAGTGGTTATTGATCACAATGATACTTTAATATTCTATAACTAGAGGCCTGGTGCATGAAATTTGTGCATGGGGGTGGGTCCCTCAGTCTGGCCTGCAACAACGCCAGAGTCCCGCACCCCGGCCGACCTCTGGCTAGAGGACTTCCCACCTGCCCTCCCTTCCTCCATGGGCCAGGGCGCATGGGACGCTGGGGCTCATGGCCGGGGCAACACCACCCCAGTGTCCCACATGCCCTGGCTGGCCTCTGGCCAGAGGCCCGCCCACCTGCCCTCTCTCCCTCTCTCCGCGGGCCAGGGCACGTGGGACGCTGGGGCTCGTGGACCAGGGCGATGCCGCCCCAGTGTCCCGTGCGCCTCAGCTGGCCTCTGGCCAGAGGCCAGCCCACCCGCCCTCCCTCCCTCCGTGAGCGGGGGCACATGGGATGCTGGGGCTGGTCACCGGGGCGACGCTGCCAGTGTCCAGCACCTTGGCTGCTATGGGCACTTCCATCTTTGTGATGGAGTAATGGTTAATTTGCATATTACCCTTTTATTAGATAGGATTACTATTCTGTACAATACACTCACATGTCCTTTTATTTTAAGATTCACTCCTTCACTTATTTGAAGAGTGTATTATATTTCTAAATTTAAATGCCTCTTCTTTAGGCCTTTCTGCTTGCACATGAGAGTTGGGGATTAAAGACTCCACTGCCCAGTAATATCCATCTACATGAGGAGCAGTGCTCAGATTTCATAATGATGTTCTCTAATTGCTTGTTGTTCCTTGCACTAATTACCCTCGGTCTGAGGACATTTTTCATGAACTCCCTTGGTGTCCTATCTTTCCTTAGCTTTAGCTTCAGGTCATGGCCTCTTGCTTTTCAGTCCATTACCTCTTCAAATAATTTGTGGCTTATCACTTTCTTTGACCTTCAAAATTTTATTCCACTCAAATAAAATATTTTTATTTTATATTGGTTTGATTAAGGTAATTTTCTTATTTCCTTTGTACAGTTCTTATCTGTAGGTAAGATATTTCATAATATTTTTCACTTTTGTGACATATGTATTTTTATTTATTTCAGAGAGGAAGGGAGAGGTAGACAGAAACATCAATGATGAAAGAGAATCATTGATCAACTGCCTCCTGCATGCTCCCTACTGGGGATCGAGCCCATAACCCAGGACCAGAATGGAACCTGGGACCCTTCAGTCTGCAAGCCAACCCTCTATCCACTGAGCCAAACCAGGTAGAACTCATGACATATATTTAGTAGCCTATACAATGCCACGAAATGCAGGGATGTGAACAGAAATGAGATGTTGCAAATTAAATAAGCTAAGCAGTTTCTAGGTAAAAAGTTATGCATCTTCTATTTTTGTGTGTGTTTTATTATCAAGAGGTTGAAAGTTAAAATTGTGGCAAAGTCATACAATCTCTAGGAAGATAATTAGGTGGGAAAAAACTGACTAACATGTTTTGTAGTGGTAAAAGTTTTAGTTTCATTGATTACACAGTTTGATACCCACTTTGCTTATATAATCACAGATATGTATAAATTTGGAATTTCTTTTCCTGTCATATCATGGCAAATGTCTAATAAACATTCTTGAACATATATCTCATATTTTATTGGTTCACAGTTGCATCAACTGTATCCTGATGTGTCACACATGTATGTATACTTGTACCTATTACATGCATGCACGTAAATATGTTATTCCCAGCTTTATAATTTGATAGGTTTTTAAGTGGTTTTCAGTTCATACCATTCCTTACCAATATATTCTATAATATTTCAATACTGTCCAAACATATTTACAACATTAGTGCATAGTGATATTTAACTAATTCTAATTGGCATGTGCTTGAGAAGAAAAATATTTATAGCTGTACTCTAAGAAAACATGTTTATAAGCAAAAGAACATTTGCAGTGGGAAAACTTGTTTGTTGCTTTTGAGTATAGCAAACATGTTAAAATCCACCCACATTAAAATGTGGAAAGAGGCAGTCTTCACAAATTCCACTTCACATATCATACTCAGGATATCATTACTTATTAAATATTGGTAAAAAAAAATTGCATAAAGGGTCAGTTCTAAAAAGACAAATAAATCAAGCATTTTAGATTGACATTTAAAAATTTTTTTCCAACTAAAATTTTCCAACTAAAAAATTTTTTCCAACAAAATTCGTGCATGGGGGGCGAGGGAGATCCCCTCAGCCTGGCCTGTACCCTCTTGCAATCTGGGTCCCCTCAGGGGATGTCTGACTGCTGGTTTAGGCCCAATCCCCTGCAGAATCAGGCCTAAACCGGCAGTCAGACATCCCTCTCTCAATCTGGGACCGCTGGCTCCTAACAACTCTGTCTGCCTGCCTCATCACCCCTAACTGCTTGCCTAACTGCCTGATCATCCCAACCCCTCTGCCTGTCTGCCTGATTGCCCCTAACCGCCTCTACCTGCCTGATTGCCCCCAACTGCCTCTGCTTGCCTGCCTGCCTGCCTGATCACCCCTAACCATTCTGCCTGCCTTCCTGATGCCCCTAACTGCTCGCCTGCCTGCCTGATCACCCCTAACCACTCTGCCTTCCTGCCTGATCACCCCCAACTGCCTCTGCCTGCCTGCCTAATCTCCCCTAACCACTTGCCTGCCTGTCTGATCTCCCCTAACCACTCTGCCTGCCTGCCTGATTGTCCCTAACTGTACTGCCTCAGCCCCCACTGCTGCGGTGTCATCTAGAAGGATGTCTGGAATGACATCTGGATGGTCATTTGGCTGCCTGGTCTAATTAGCATATTATGCTTTTATTATTATATATGTTATCTAGTGAATTTAAAAATATCTTTATAAAAAATCTCTTGGGAATTTAAGATCTCTACAGACAAATGTCTGAATATAATACTTAGGAATTTTTAAAGCTAAAATCAATTTTTTTTAATTATACATATTTTTTAAACTAGTGGCCCGGTCGGTGCACGAAATTTGTGCACAGGGGGTGGGGGGTGGGAAGGGTGTCCCTCAGCCCGGCCTGCACCCTCTCCAGTCTGGGACCCCTCAGGGGATAACCGCCAGTCAGACATCCCTCTCACAGTCCAGAACTGCTGGCTCCTAACCGCTCACCTACTTGCTGATTGCCCCTAACTTCTTCTGCCTGCCAGCCTGGTTGTCCCTAACTGCTCCCCTGCTGGCTTGATTGCCCCTAACCACTTCTGCCTCAGCCGCACATCCGGGACCCAGGATTCCCTCCTCCAGCCGACCACAGGCACCCGGGATCCGGGCTTCCCTCTCTCTGGTCAGCCATAGACGCCCAGGCTGGCTGCAGCCGCAGGGGATGGTGGGCAGGTGGCTTCGCCTGGCCTGCAGCCACAAGTGCTGGTGCCCCAGGATTGCAGGGTGGGCGGCTTCTCCGTCTACCAGGCTGTAGCCAGCGCAGGTTCTGGCACCTGGACTGCAGGTGGGTGGCTTCTCCGTCTTCCCTGGGATGCAGTGTGGGCGACTTCTCCAGCTGGCTGCAGCCTGGGATCATGGGGCAGGTGGCTTCTTCGTCTCCCGGGCTGCAGCCAGCCTCAGGCGCTGGCGCCCAACTTCTCCGACCCCTACAGGCCCGGAGCGGCGGGGAGGGGGAAGGGAGGGGGAGGGCTGCCGCCATGGTTTCAGGTTAATTTGCATACTCACTCTGATTGGCTGGTAGCGTAGCAGAGTGACGGTAATTTGCATGTTTCTCTTTTATTAGTGTAGATGATTGGCATCCAAATGGTTTGCATTTGAGGATGTCAATGTAAGGGAGGAGGGTAAATTAGGGGAAGGTAGGGAAAAGGAAAAGCTACAATGCTTTACAAAAATGTCTTGATAAAATTGAATGGGAAGGGACATAACAAATCTCATGGAAAAGCCTTAGAAGTTTAGGAAATTTCTCATCTGAATGCCAACATTCTTCTCAGTAAAATACTATAATTACACTCTGATTTCCCCTCCTCCATCTTATAATTACCCTCTTACAGTTTAGGTATTATTTTTTAGTCATGAATAGGTATCTCAGTTTTCCACTTAAGGAAAGAAAAATCAAAAGAAATTGTGACTACTTTATATCTAAAAATAAAATATAAGTAAAAACTTATTTGATGTGCAATTAAATTTGTTATTAGTAAGAATCATAAATACCATTTAATTTTTAGCTGCCTACAACCAGTATCAAAGTTTGGCTCATTATAAAAGAACTGTTCTCTGAGTCAGAAAATAATAGGCACAGCATAAAAAATGAGAAGGTATCTACTTCTGGCGTTCACGTGAATATCCAAAATAACCTAAAATAAAATTAGTCCTTGTGTGAATCAAGAATTATATTTCAAAAGGACCCCTACAATTTAATAAGACTCTATAACTGAATTTTCTTTGTGAAGCTGAAGTAAAATAGAACGCCTCTCCATTAATCCCTGGTTTCAAAGAGGGCAAAGTGGAGGCAGAAGAAGGGCTAAGTCAAAATAATACTAAATCTCCACTTAGGCTAATTGCCTTCCATATCCTTAATGCCTCCTAAAAACGCTTTTGCTGCAGAATTATAAAGTTTACAAAATGTTTTGATTCTATAAAGCAATCCTGATCATTTGTACAGTAATGAAAGTTATTTAAGAGCAGAAGTTGCATGTTTTAACTTTAGCACAAATAAACTTTAGCACAAATAAACTGCACTGAAAGTAGCTTAAAACGCTTCCTGTAGAAGTGATACACTTCCCTTCCACCCACATGCCATGAGCAGGCCACATGGCAAACCCTCCATGTGCAGGGAGAGGTAGCATCTTTGCAATGACAAGACAATCCAGAACTTTATGTCTTATTCCTTCTTATGTATTCTTTCATTCAACTTTGCCGCACCTAACTTAACTCCCATTGGCTTTCAGATGGTGTGAGCATAAGAGGTTATTTTTTAGAACATCTCAGCTTAAAAATAGCTTTATTCTATTCTGACATATAAATAGTGATTTGAATATAAAATGAGAAAATGAAATATTTGTTCCTTCGAAGATGAATAAATTGCTCCCATGTCCTCATGCTTCCAATGGTGTTATTGCATAGTAGTGAATTACCTAATCCACAATCATTTGTGATGGCCTGTATTTTGATGTAGAAACTTTTAAGATTTCTCTTTTTTCTCAGGTCTCTTACAATTTTAAAATAATGTATTTACTCATGGGTCTTTTTTCAATCCTTGTTTAGGGGATGGGCTTGACCAGTTCATTGGAGGATCCCAAATAATCAATTGCTGGTGGGTTTTTCTCTCAGGCTGGTAATTTTCCACAGGGAGGATAGTTCAATATTATTGCCGGAGGTGCTGGAACTAATGGAAGCATTAGGAATGAAGAAGTTCATCATTCAATGTGCTGACTTGGAATTTGACTTTACATTGTAGAAATCTGTTTCAGTATTTTGTCTCTACCTGGTTCTTTGCTGTGATTCTTGTCCCTGAATTTTGATCTTCATGGCTCTCATTTCTCTACAAAACAATTCTGAAATCTTCAGGAGGGTTAAATAGCTATAGTTGTATGTTTTAGTATAGCTTATTATGTGGGGAGTTTGAGTGATTTTATATGTACTTCATATTTTTATCTATTTCTTATACATTCAACCAATCCTTCAAATTCAGCCCCACCATATACCACCTTAGATGTATATCTCACCATTTCTGGATCATTCTAAGAACTGGTGACACATACCAGATTCCTGTCTCTGATTTGTTCTTCTTACAATACTGTTTAACTTTCTCTAGTGGGCTAAATCAGTGATCGCTTACTTTTCTTATGGTTAATGATGGCTGTAGGAAAAGGAACATAAAAAATAGTCTCTGTCCACTAAACATTAAAACAGAATTTTCAAAACTTATAAAAGTTTTATTGAAGACCATCCTTTAAATCTCTTTTCAGATATCCCTGCTCTCAGTAACCCTCATGTTAACCACAATTTGCACATAAGGTTTGACACATCACACTTTTTAAAAAATATTTTTTTATTGACTTCAGAGAGTCAGAGAGAGGGAGAAAGAGATAGAGACATCAATGATGAGAGAGAACCATTGATTGGCTGCCTCCTACATCCCCCTTACTGGAGATCAAGCCTGCAACCTAGGCATGTGCCCTGACCTGGAATCGAACTGTGACCTCCTGGTTCATAGGTCAGTGCCCAACCATTAAGCCACACCAGCCAGGCACATCACAGTTTCTGAAATATACTGCTCTTCCCTTGAATTAGCATGAACTTTTGTTGTGTGGTACATAGAAAGATTTGATTCACCTACACAGAACATGTTAGATAGCAAATTAAACTTGGAAATGGAATTCCTAACACTCAAACTTTTATTTGTATCAGTTATGTTGAATGGGGAGACAAGGAAATGTCCTCCTTTCCTCCTCTTTTTTTGATCTGATGACTGATCTTTGTTCTCTGTTTTATTTCATCTTTAACAGAATATTCCATCTTCAGCTCCTCTTGAAACCATGCCCTGTGAGTTTTCAGAAAAATACTCTCTTTCTTCAGTTTCACATCATTATTAGTAGGCTTTTAGTAACAAATTCTTATTTGTAAGAGTGAAGAAAAAAAAAGATACATTGCAAATCATCTTCAGAAGATTCATTATTCCTTTTCCAATTTTCATTTTCTGCTCCAAGTACTCCCAAATATCTCCATCTCCTGACTTAGCCTCAGAATTTATTGTCTGTTTCCTCTAAGTGGTGTGATATAAATTATCTGCAATTGCTAGAACTGCAAGATGGAGGAAACATTTCATCCCACAGGAGGCTAAAACTCTGGCCACACTTTCATCAACATGGTCAAAGGTTTGCTCATGAACAACTTGTTTCCAGTGTTTTCTGTGTCGTGGGAATCCCAAGTACCACTGCAGTATTGGGGGCAAGATCTTCAGGTATAAAATATTTTGTACTCTGTAGATGCAATGGACCCCTTGGGCCATTCTGAAGCTCTCCAATTACATGGAAAAGAGGAATTCTATTATGACCTAAATGAGTCAGGGTGGAATATTTCATCATTTCCCAAACGAAGCGATGTCAGCAACTTCCAGGCCGTCTCTGTGAGTCATTCTTTGATTAGACAAAGAGGTGAGGCTCCACATCAGACAGTAACCCTAGAGCCTACTGAAATCTCTTTTTCCAGGACTGGCTATGGGCTTTCTGTCCTGGAATACAAATTGTGAAATAAAAAATATTACCTTAAATAAGCTGCTGAACACTAACAATGGAGTACACAGAGCATTTATGCTTGACCCATGGGTCACAGTGAGTTCCAGCAGCAATGGCAGAATGAGAAATTATCATGAAATCCACAAAGGGTCCTCTTGAACACATTTTAATGTAATGACATAAGTCAAATATTATTTCTAAAGCTTCATTCCTGTATTCATTACAGCAAAACCAACCTAGACATGTAAGAAAGCCAATTCCCAAACTAAATACTAGTTGAAATTGGGCCTTAAGGGAACAAAACTGTATTCAGAGAAAAAAAGGTGTTAATACAAAATAGACTTTTTAGATTACTTTTGACCATAATCTCACTCTGGGGGGAAAAAATCATACAGATTTTGTATTTAAGTCCTAGGTAGTTGGATTCTTATTGACTATGGTCTGAAAAATGTCTGCAAAACAAAAATTCTTGATTAGATCCAATTAATATAAGGAAAGTAAAATACGATTAAACCAAATTGATTTTTCCCTGTAACATACTACCCAGACTTTATTTCACTTAAAAACACTCACTATGGATAGTTCAAAGAATGTTTAAGCCCTATCTCTACTAATTTAGGGAGACTATTTGGTAAATAAGAGGACTGGCTGAAGGATCAGGCTAGGTCGATAAAGATTGACCTTCCTACATAAACTCTATTTAACGATTAAAGATCTATTTACAGCTTCTGGAAGGACAGTGAATTGTTCAGAGGGAGAAATGGAGTCTGATCTAAGTGGTTTGTTTTGTTAGGGCAAACGCTTGATTAGGTTTCTCCAAATTATAATTAAAACAGATAGCAGCAAATGAGACATAGTGATAATGCCTCCCAGGCAGCAGGCTTTTCTAATAGAGGTTATTAAGTATGCTCTCAATAATAAAATAGCCCTCCAGAAACTCATCTCAGTTTCAAGTATTATTAAAAACAAATCTACATAGATTTTAAATACCTATTTTACCACATAATATTGATTTAAAACGTGTTGATTTTTTTAAAAACCTTAATTTCTGTTAACATTTTCAGTGAACTAAGGAGTTAGTATTCAAAGCTTCATTATTTTGCAATTAAAATGACTGTCACTTTCATTAGCTTTTGGTTAAACTCTCTCCATATAGTAGACAATGTGCTATAATACCCTTCCATATAAGTCTTAGAAGCATCAGTACAAGATGCAAATAACATCTTCCAGAAAGATTTTTGTCAGTGTAATCATCTCAAAGTTAGAATCCTCCTTACCAAAGTCATATCTTGTCCATATAAAACCTATGTCATGTATTTCCTGGACTTTTAAAAAAAAATTTAATTGAGTTTTTTTTTTTTTTTTTTTTTTTTTTTTTTTTTTTTTTTTTTTTTTTTTTTTTTTAGAGAGAGAGACAGAGAAGAAGGGAGAGGGGAAAGAGAAATATCAATGTAAGAGTAAACATCAATCAGCTGCCTCTTGCATGTCCCCTACAGGAAATCAAGCCTGAAACGCAGGCATGTACCCTGACCAGGAATGGAACCAGCAACCTTTCAGTGCAAGGAACAATACCCAACCAACTGAGCCACATTGGCCAGGTTTGGACTTTTATTTTGATTAGGTAACATGTAGAGTATCCTATATAATAAAAGGCTAATATGCAAATTGTCCCCTTGACCGGGACCGGGAGTCAGATCGGGGGCGGGGCTGGCTGGCCAACCTCCCGTGTCCCCTCCCCCCCGGCTGGCCCAGCCCAATCGGCCCGACTGGGGTGGCCAGCTGGACCCCACCCATGCACAATTTGTGCACCGGGCCTCCAGTATAAAATAAAGTATAAGTTAATTCTTGATTATGTTACTTAGTAAAAGAATAAGGTCTAATCAGTTTTTAATTAAATTATTTTCTGAATCTTCCTCTCTACTTTCATTCCTGTGAACTCTGATCTCAAACTCAGAATACAGTTAATTAAATATCATATATATTTAAATTCATGTCATAAAATTTATCATAAAGTCTTATCTCTAAAACTTTCAAACATTGAAATTTCTTATTTAAATAGTGTAATGATTTCCCAAATAGAATTAATTTGATATTGCCTATATTTTACTTCAGAAAATCTCTTAGTATATATTCACATGCACTTTTTTGTAAATATATATTTTATAGGAGGATGATACATACAAAATAATTTGAAATCAAAGCCTTACTAGTAATTTTGAAAATTATTTAGAAATCAGAAAAAATAATTGCCCAAATAGTAACCATTTTTCTCTAGGTAAAGACAGGATGTTGTATATAGTTCAATAAAGTAATATAGAAATGATATTTCTAAATATATGAAAATATATGTATAATAACCATCAGAAGATTAATATCTATTTACTGAATAATAATAAGTATGGCATAATTCAATATGATTCATAAAATAATATAATTTAATTCTGAAATCAATTATGTATTTTTTGTATTAGATACTGTTATTTCAATGTCATTAGTAATTCTTTTAAATAATTATATTTTTTAAATCTCTTTAAGTTTTAATGTTGCATATATTCCTTAGCTTATTAACATACATGGCTTTTTTATTTCCTATTTTAGTTTTGGTTTTCATATAATTTTTAAAAGCCAATAAAAATTAAGTAAATACCTACACAAATTGTTGCTTTTTTATAACTGTACTTTCTGAAAATCAAATTACTTATGAAAAAAAGCATGTCAACTGCTGTTACTTTATATTAACTAGAAATTGTAATAACTTCTGCCATTAGTTATTATTCAACTTATCAGAATAATTTCCTAGGATGACATCATGTTCAACTCTTTTATATCTATTTGAAATAGCACATACGTAGGTAACTAAAGGAAAAACAACACAATGAAATTATACAATTGATGTGGAATTTTGAAAAAATTTATTCAACACGATTATACTCCAGAAAATCTATTGATATTCTCTGTCTATCTTTCTTTAATCTAAAGGCTAAAGATGATGATGACTTGGCTTTGTAGCCTGTATGTGAACAAAAACATAGAGAATATATTAATTGTTTAAAAGTTGGTGACATTTTTACTGAGTAACTTGCATTCTGTCTTTTTTTAAAAACTACATTTATTAGCAGAAAAAAAAGCTTTATTGTAAAGCTAAACATTTTTACTGAAAGTGAGTCCATTCCATAATTAAGCTTAACAGAGAGACAGTAGTATAGTATAGTATAGTATAGTATAGTATAGTATAGTGTAGTGTAGTGTAGTGTAGTGTAGTGTAGTGTAGTGTAGTATAGTCTGCATAGTCTTAGGCAGATATCCAGACAAATTGTTGGTAAATTTCTCTTGACACAAGAATATGAAACAAAGATCTGAGAGTCTAAGGCAAAGTGGGCTGTGAACAGCACTCAGAGAAAGACAAGACCAGGAAAAAAAGAGGGCTGTTGAGAAGCTGTGAAAAGAGAGATGGGCCTCAAATCTAAGAAACCAAATGATAACTTCATGAAACGAGGGTGGGGGGACCTCCTTGATAGCAAATGTTTTAAAAAATCATTATGAATGCTTAAATAAATAGGGTCAGCATTCAACAAAGAATGAAAGTCTCATCACCTTATATGTAAATTGGATAGTAAAAACTCAGTAAATATTGAAAGCTTTTCCTCATGTTATTTATGAATCACTGAGAGGCGTCTCTGTTCCTGGAAGTTTTATCAAAATGATAATCTCTTTCTGGAATTCTTCAAACTGTCATTTCTTATTAAGATTATAAGATTATGGTTGCCTGGCCAGTGTGCTCACTGGTTGAGCATGCTCCCATTCACCAGGAGGGTGCGGGTTGGATCCCCTGCAGGGGGGCGTGCAGGAAACAGATGATTGATATTCCTATCTCTCCCTCTCCCATCCTCTCTCTGAAATCAATAAAAAACATTTTTTTAAAAATATGTTACTAGTAATATCTAGGTGTCTAGGGTGTAAAAACCTAATATAAATATTTACCACTTAAGGTCAAGATACAAACATAAAGGTATTTTATTTTTTAAAACAGAAAATATGTGTAATTTAATAAGTTTGTCTGCTAATATAAACTGCCAATCAGTAACAGAAAAGTAATCTTATAATCTTCCTCTTTATGATATAATTAACTTTTTTCTAAAGTGAGTCTGCATGGATTTTTCTCCTTGAAACTTATGACTTTTGCAATTCAACAGATGATACATTAAGTTTGAATATACTTTTTTTCCCTACAGAATCTTCAAATTTTTCTCTGAAAATGGTTTTATGAAGAGAGATGTCAACAGTGCTAAATTGAAAGCCATTTAATTTGTTTTAATTTATACAAAACTGAATCATATTTTTGGCTCCCACTAAGTGGAAGGTCATTAGAGTGTAATTGTCCCATTAGTGACAGTCTGAAGATGTAGGCATAAAGCCATCAACGATAAATTCATTTCACTGATCCTGTGGGGTTTGTCTTAATGTATCTTCTTCTGTTAGCTTTCCATAAATCTTGGACATTGTAGACAAAGATGAATTTGTCTTCATTACATGAAAAGCAGTGAAGACGGGTTATATTCACAGTAAATTTAATTTTTTTTCAGTTGGTTCCCAAGTGAATCATTAACAGGTTAGCAGTTTCATATTGATCATAGGAAGGTGATGTTCTTGTTTTGTTTTTGTTTTTTCCCCCCATCTCTTTCCAAAATCATTTCTGTCTATGTTAATAATTGAAGAAACGGAATTAGAGGACACTTGATGAAATGCTTTTTGCTGAACTCCCTGAATAGTACTTTGTTTTTCTACTTGATTCTCACAAGGAAAAGAGTAAATAATGTGGAGGGATGTGAGCTATCTAGCTGTGGGGGGCACTGTAACAAGTTTGATCTGGGGAAGAGCCTGATACACACCGTGCCGGATATGCTCAGCTTCCTGATAAAAAAGTGGTTGCCCTAGCCAGTTTGGCTCAGTGGATAGAGCGTCGGCCTGTGGACTGAAGGGTCCCAGGTTTAATTCCAGTCAAGGGCAGGTACCTTGGTTGCGGGCACATCCCCAGTGGGGGGTGTGCAGGAGGCAGCTGATTGATGTTTCTCTCTCGTCAATGTTTCTAACTCTCTATCCCTCTCCCTTCCTCTCTGTAAAAAAATCAATAAAATATATATTTTTTTAAAAAGTGGTTATTTATACATACGGGCTATTTATGCATATGGGCTATGTATACATATGCGTTAGTTATACATAAGTGGCTTTTTGTTTTTCTTTTTAAAAAATTTACCTTTTTTGTGGAAAATATTTCAGTTATTTCCCTTTTTTTTCCCATTGACCCCCTTTACCCCGTCCCTACTCCACCCCCAGGCCTTCACCGCACTATTGTCTGTGTCCATGGGTTATGCATTTTGTTTTTCAATCATGGGACCAGTAGGCTTGGGTCACAGTGGACTATGATAAACAAAGGGCAGTTGTCATTAGCCTAAATCAAGTGATATGGAACTCTTACCAAAAGACAGGCCTTTTTTGCTGTTGTTGTTAATTCTCACCTGAGAGTAGTTTTTCCATTGCTTTTCAGAGAGAGTGGAAGGGAAGGGAAGAAGAGGGGAGAGAGAGAGGAGGAGGAGGGGAGGGAGGGAGAGAGAGAGGGAGAGAGGGAGAGAGAGAGAGAGAGAGGGGGAGAGAGAGAGGGGGAGAGAGAGAGAGAGAGAGAGAGAGAAACATTCCTGTGAGAGAGACACATTGATTGGTTGCCTCCCACACATGCCCACACCGGGGGTGGGGCGTGAACCCAAAACTGGGAATCAAACATGAGATCCTTCAGTGTGCAGGCCGGCACTCTAACCTCTGAACAATACCAGCCAAGGCAACATGCCCTATTTTGATTGTGACTACTTAGAGCAATCTGATATTCTGTAGAAAGCTTAGACAAAAAGCACACAAAAACATATAAAATAGGCATAGAGAAAAACCATGGGAGCTGAGGTTCTAGATCTAGAAGCTGTGAGCACAAAATGTGCTGCGCTGGGGAAAGCTCAGTCAGGAGAAACCCTGGAAGTGTTTTCAGATGGACAGGGAAGAGAAACTGAAAATAGCCACATCACAGGAGTGGTCCAGTGTCTAATTCAGGGCTGCTACTCAGCGGACACCCACTGGCAGGGCCATGTTGCCATTTAAACAGTGCGATGAGCTGGGTGGTAAATAGCTGCTTCTCTGAGGCACCTGTGCATCTATCTCTCACCACCAGCCGCCCTGGCTACTCCTCTATTTATCCAGGAACCAAAGTGTTACATCTTGGAGCTTTTAGTCTGATTGATTACAGCTTGTGTCTTATTGGGTGATTAAATATTTCAATTTCATCCCTGCAGAATGAAGTGCTATGAAAGTCTGCCCCTGAGAACAAAGCAGAATCTTGCTGTCTTATTTTCAAAGACCTTGGAGGTCTCTAGGCTTGATTGCAAGGCTGTTTCAAGTGCTAGTTCATTTCTCTGGTACCTTATCACAATGAATTCCTATGTGTTAGGGAATTTCTGTCTTTGCAGTCAGGTCACGTGAGCCTGACCATAATACAGGGCACCCAGAACATAAAGTTGATATCAAAATCAAGAAAATCTGTTTAAATAAGGAAACTCAAGGAACATGGCATTATTGTTCTTATGCTCCGAGCTCCACTCAAAGTAGGTATCAAAAGGTCAGTCAACTTTCCCAAAGTCCTGAGATCTAGGTGCACCATGTATATTACCTCTAGCTTCATGTAGTTTGATTAATAATAACATTCCACAGCACAAGCTTCTTAAATAGATAATCATAAGAAATATTAAAGTATTTTCATTTTTCTAAGTTATATCAGTCATAGTATCCATAATGAGAATTACTCCAAATCAGTATTCCATATATATATGTTTGATGTGTATATATAAATATATCACACAAATGTATGTGTTTGCTCTATGTCATACTCCATATGATAAAGACTGCTAGATCATGAACATCCTAATTCTTTCCTTTTCTTGGACACACAGCTAGTCTATACTTTCGAGTTTCCCTTGAGGTTTGCAGCGGCCCTATGACTGAGTGCTTGCCTGTCATTGACATATGAGCAGACGTGTTACATGCTATATTCAGGAACGGTCGATGGAAACTTCCTCTGGGCTCCTTTGCCTTTCAGGTTGGCTGAATTGAAAACAACTTCCAGAGTAAACTTGGAAGCCCTGAGTGGAAGATGAATGACATGCCTTGTTGTTGTGTTGACTTCACAGTGCTGCCACAGGCGGAAAAGTAAACTTCTGTTATATTTTAGATGTTGTGTCGTTTTGGAACTCCTTGCTCTAGCAGCTAGTATATACTAACTTGTTCATGGTATTAAGTAGTAAACCTTAGAAGAGAAGTTTGTGAATAAAAACACAGCTATTTGAGAAAGAGTTTCAATGATAAAGGCTGGGAAAATATTTAGAACTTGTTATACATAAAACAAAAAATAAATTCCGTATGTTTTCATTTTATATATAAAAAGAATAACATTTAAAACTAAGTTTCTGGCCAAGTATTACTACAGGCTATATGGCGGAAGCTCCATGAGGGCAAATATTCCATGATCTTTTTGTTCAATGATGTATGTATGCCTCGCACCCTGAAAAGTTATTGACATATAGTCATAAATACTTACTAAATGAACAAGCAAGAATCACAGTTTACAAGTTGATCTGTAAATTTCCTGAAATTTTCTTTCTAAAATCAAGCCCTTAACTTTATGTTACGAATTGCTAATACAGAGTAGGGCAAAAGTAGGTTTACAGTTGCTCGTATGGAAAATAATACAATAATTAATAAATAACAATACAAGAATAAACTGTTTCACATAGTTACAACTGTAAAGCTACTTTTGCCCAACCATATGGCAAAAGTCAAATTGAGTAGTTTGAAGACAGTATTTAAAAATAACTTTTTATGTCAGGATGTGAGCCTGGTGACCAAGTACAGGAAACACACAATGAATAGTACAGTACCCTGCAAGTAGTTTTAGTAACAGGTGAGTAAACAGATGTGAGGGCTGAGGGAAGGAGTCACTTACTAGAACTAGAAGAGTAGTAGAGAAAGATATCTGGCAGGAGTGACGGCAACCCTACAGAAATGAACCAAAGACATCGTTTTGTGTACCCCAACCACACGTCCCTCCTTCCCTCCAGCTCCTGCTGGTGCTGACCATTGGCTGAACTCAAATAGAAGATAGAAGGCAAAGGAGCCCATGGACACAGTCTATATCCATTAGGCTTCCAGACAAGGACTACAGGACAGAAGATTGGAGAATGAAGATAGAGGAGCAAACATGTTATTGAGCCAACTCTCACTAATAAATGTCTTTGCTTAAATTTGTGGTCACTACATCGAAAAAAAAAAAAAGAATAAAAGAAAACAGTCAATAGTAGCTGATTAGAGTTTGATCTGAACATAAATACCCCACTTTACTCTTCAGTTTTATTTATACATATGATTATGCCAAAGTATTTTATGCTTTGAATAGAGATGCAATTCATAAACACTGTATGGCTGAAATTAATAATCAAGCAAAACTATTTCAGAGACCATCTTACTCATCATTTCCCAGACTAGCATTCTCATCTGGTAGGCAATAAACAGATGTAAGGAAGGGACAATCTGACATGTGCTTTCAAGTTGATTAATCACTACTGCCTGGAAGTGCAATTCAAGTTCTGAAACAATTGAGATGCAGGATGTAGGAATTGCAATGACAGAATAGAAAGTAGCTTCTATTAATGAGAAAGTCATACTGAGAAACACAAATTAAAAGTGGCCACAATTTGCTTGGACTCTTGACACAAGAATATGTGTCCAACCCTCTTCTAGGGTTAGCGCCTACACAAACCTGGCCTAGGGAGAGACTGGGTCTGAAAATAGATTGCATACCCAGAATCTCTCCTTTAAATATCCTGAGAGCCAAAGGTATAGATAGGGAAAAAGAGAATCTCGCATTTCCTTAAGAAGGAAGAACTGAATCTGAACACTGAGAATGAGGAGGTGGAGGAAAACACTCCCACTCAAGGTTGCAGATTTGAAGATGTGAATGAATAAGAAAGTTTCAAGCCACTCATGTTCACACTTGGTACTTTCTCCAAAATTCCTCCTTTCCTGTTTCTAGACTTCTTCCTCTTTGTTAGATCTCCCCAATCAGCATGGAGAACATACTCTTGATTCTTACATTTCAAAAATAAATATACTCCCTTTGGATTTCATTGCTCTCAATTAAAGCTTTGAATAGCCAAGTTTTACAAAGTAATTTGCTCTACATACTGGCTTTTCCCCCTGATAACTTGTAACTCCACTCATCAATTTGTGGGAGTGTAGCCTTCCCTATTCCATGCATCAAGCTGTTCTTGCTAAGATCACATGAAAGTTCCCATTGTCAGTGGCACTTCTGAGTTCCCTTTCCTTCCTTCTTCCTTCCTTCCTTCCTTCCTTCCTTCCTTCCTTCCTTCCTTCCTTCCTTCCTTCCCTCCCTCCCTCCCTCCCTCCCTCCCTCCCTCCCTCCCTCCCTCCCTCCCTCCCTCCCTCCCTCCTTTCTTTCTTTCTTTCTTTCTTTCTTTCTTTCTTTCTTTCTTTCTTTCTTTCTTTCTTTCTTCCTTTCTTTCTTCCTTTCTTTCTTCTTTCTTTCCTGATTTCAGAGAGAGGAAGGGAGAGGGAGAAAGAGATAGAAATGTCAATGATGAGAGAGAATCATTGATCAGCTGCCTCCTGCATCCCCCTACTGGGGATTGAGCCCAAAACTCTGGCATGTGCCCTGACTGGGAATCCAACCATGACCTCCTGGTTCATAGGTTGAGGCTCAACCACTGAACACACCAGCCAGACAGATCTCTTTTCTTTTTAATTTAACTTCTCTGATATATCAACAAAGATAATCACAGCCTCCTGGAAGAATTAATTTTTACCTCCTACATCTCAGTTATTTTTGGTGTCTCCTTCTCTATAGGACATTTCATCATTTGTGCTACTGAAGTTTGATCCTGGGTCTTTCATTTTCTTTAAATCTTAAACTACTCCCCAAATCACAGACCATCTCATTCTATCACTGTGGCTTCAAATATAATATTTTGTATCTCTATAGTTGCATACTCAAGTATTTATTTGACATGTCCACTTTAAATATCTAAATGAATTTATTAAAAATATACTCATGAGCCCTAGCTGGTTTGGCTCAATGGATAGAGGGTCAGCCTGAGGACTGAGGGGTCCCAGGTTTGATTCCAGCACATGCCTGGGTTGCAAGCTCGATCCCCAGTAGGGGGCATGAAGGAGGCAGCCAATCAATGATTCTCTCTCATCATTGATGTTTCTATCTCTCTATCCCTCTCCCTTCCTCTCTATAATCAATAAAATATATTTAAAAAAAAAATATATATATATATACTCATGATTTCTCCATAATCGAAACTACTAATTTCCAGGTTTCCCATCTCACATTTCATCACTTATTCATTCAGTTAGTTACTTGTGCCAGCAATCTGGGGTAAGAATTGACAACTCATTCTTTCCAACTCCCATAGCTGATGAGTCATAATATTTTACTGGAAATAACTAAAAATATATATATTTTACTGAACTTCTAATTTCTTACTCTACAAATTCAAGGAAAGGGGAAATTAAAGTGATAGATGTGATTTAATTAATTTCATAGAAGGTCTCTAAGATAAGGAGATACATAAGCAGTGTTATTAGTGGTGAGAGAAAGTCATGACATTAGACATGGAAAGACATGACATTAGACATGTTTTTGTTTTATTCTACTGACAATAGAAAAGAATGAGGCAAAGATTCTATGAAGTTTTGAATTTTAGATACAGTGGAAGCCAAAAGATTGAAACAGAATGAGGGAGGGAGGAAGGGTAAAGGGTGGAAAGAATATAGAAAATATATCACATTAGACAGTTCTTATCATGAAAAAATCATATACATATAATGTACATTTATAGATGATACTAGAGGCCCGGTGCATGAAATTCATGCATGGGAAGGGGGTCCCCTCAGCTTGGCCTGCACTTTCTCCAATCTGGGACCCCTCAGGACCTCTGGCTCCTAACTGCTCACCTGCCTGCCAGCCTGATCCCCCTAACTGCTCTCCCCTGCTGGCCTGATCCCCCTAACTGCTCTCCCTTGCCTGACTGATTGCTTCTAACCTCCTCTGCCTTGGCCCTGCCAACATGGCTTTGTTGGGAAGGACATCCAGAAGGACATCTGGAAGGTCGTCTGGAAGATGTTCAGTCTAATTAGCATATTACCCTTTTATTACTATAGATGCCACCTTATCCTAAAAATGCAGGTTGTTCCCAGGTTTTCCTATCGTGGAAGGGGAGCCCGCAGTAGCATCTTGGGTTCTGACCAGGGCTTATGCACTTATGCTTTATCTCAGCAGATGCGATTCCTAGTAGAAGACTCTTGGATGTACCTTGAACATTTCTATTGAATTTGCCAAATCATCCTCCAAAAATGTTGAACCACTTTAAACTCCCACCAGCAACCATGCGTGTGCCCTCCGTCCCACTTTGATGCCAATATCATTGATTTCTCCCTAGAAGCTTCCCTCCCATCAGCCAAGACTGCTTGGTACTTGAGCCAACCTCATTGTTCATCTGGGAACTTGATTTCCTGAAATAGAATTATGGAGGAGGAAAAATAGTTTTCCTCTACCTTTCTGAGTTCTTAGTGGAGACCCTTGTGATGAAAGACAGATCACCAAGAGAAAAACAAAAGTTCATTAACATGTGTACCTCATGTATATGTGGGAGATCCCAGGGAAAAATGAGTAACTCCCCAAGGTGGCTTAGAATGCAGATTTAAATACTTTTTTCCTAGGGAAAGGGGATGGGAGATGCAGGCCTCTTAGAGGAGAGTAAATGATATTTAGGAATGATGAATGGGGGTGGGGGAAATAGTTTGTAACAAAGTTTGGGTGTGATGTCAACTTCTACTCTCCTGTCCTGTGACAGGAGTCAGTCTTCTCTGCCTGATGACACTTCTCCCATCAAGGGGACCTATGACATTTAAGCTCCTTTTGGGGGGTCCAATTTTAGGCAGATCAGGAGACTTCAGTGAAAGCCTCTGCATGCATTTGCTGTTTTTCAAGCATCTGCAGCTCAAAATCATCAATATAACAACACGGCATATGTTGGGGTGGCATGTTCTCTGACCTTCAGAATAAACCCAACAAAAGCTTGTTTCCTCTCTTAGATGATTTGCCACAGTAGCATTATTCCCTGGAGACGGTATTCTGACCAGACCTTCCTGGGAGTGGTCATAACATACCCTGTGCTTGTAGAAAGGTGTGGGCCACATCACTAAATAAACCAGGGGCAGTTTTCTCATCTTGTGCAAAGGGAGATAAAGTTATGATAGTTTATCTCCCTTTCCACAGGTTTCTTGCGGATTTGTGTCTCTGCTGCCCCCTCCACCCCCCCAGGAGCCCCAGCACCATGGTGGCAGGCCTTGGAGCTGCTGGGTGCTGGCCTCCCTGTGGGTTTGTGTCTCTGATCTGGCCATCTTTGTTGGGTTAATTTGCATACTCACTCCTATTGGCTGGTAGCATAGCAAAGTGATGGTCAATTTGCATTTTTCTCTTTTATTATTGTAGATTCTTGTTTCCATTTTAAAATATATATATTTAATTTTATAACAATGTTAGATTAACAGAAAATTTGTCAAGATAATACAGAGTTCCTGTATTCTCCCATCCATTCTCCCCTATCATTAACACCTTATATTAGTAACATTTGTTACAATTAGATAAATCAACACAAATACATTATTATAACTAAAGCACAGACTCTATTCAGATTTGCTTAGATTCTTTTTAATAACCTGTTCTTGTTCCAGGACCCCATCTAGGACCCCAGATTACATTAAGTAGTCATGTCACCTTAAGATCCTCTTGGCATTAACAATTTCTTAGGCATTCTTTGTTTTTATGATCTTGAGAGTTTTGAGTGCTATTCAGATATATTTGAGAATATGCCTCAATAAAAATTTCCCCCCTCATGGTTATATGGGTTTATGGGCTTTTTGGAGAAAGACCATGGAAGTAAAGCCACTTACATTTCATTTTCATATAGTAATACATTAACTAGGTACTCTGGTACCATGTTGGATGGGAAAGGCCGGAGAAGAGATTCTAATCCTATTCATGATCTTAGGGGGATTACATTCAGTTTCTCATTATCTTCATTAAGTTGAGAAAATTTCCTTCTATCCCTAGTGTGCTGAGAGGTTTTGTACTTTTTATCATTCTAAACAGATGCCAGATTTTGTCAAATGTTTTTTTCTGTGTCAATTGATTTTTATTCTAGTTTGTTGATGTGTTGGATGCATTGATTGATGAATCTACCTTACACACTTGGAAGAGGTTCCAATCTCTCTCAGACACTGGAGATAGGGGCACTATCTTCCTTGATGTTTACATTTCAAGGGGATGGCCTCAGTCTCTTGAGAAAGACAGTCCTGGATTGTAAACCTGGCAAGAGGCTATTTTGAAAAAGATTTATGAACATCTCAAAAGAGTAGAGAAAGAATTTCTAGTTACAAGTTTACCAAAATAATGCTCTAAAAGAGGAGGGGTGTATCTTCCTTTTTAAAAAATTTATCTTTATTGCAGATGTCCCCTTTTTTTCCCTCCCATTGATCCCCTCCACCTTGTTCCCACCCCCGGCCCAGTATCTTCCATTATATGTAAAATGGAGAATTAAGGCTCTTATTATTATTATTATTATTATTATTTTAAATCCTAAACCAAGGATATTTTTTCCATTGATTTTGAGAGAGAGAGAGAGACACACATTGATTGCCTCCTGCTCAAGCCCTGACCGGGCCAAGGGATCATACCTGCAATCAGGGCATGTGCTCTTGACTGGGAATCAAATCTTCAGTGACCCTTCAGTCTGTGGTCCGATGCTCTCACCACTGAACCAAACTGGCTAGGGCAAGGCCCTTATTTTTAATTTTTATTTGTCCTTACAGGTGTTAGTATTTCAGGAAACGGTAAAGCTGTTAGATTTTTGAACTGTTTTAGAGGTCCAAATGACTGAGCTGCTGACAGATTTTGACACTGACACGATAGTCAAGGAGTAATGCAAGATAACTGATCTGAGCAAATGGTGAATTGTGGTGCTACTTATTAAAATGTGAACCCAAGGAATGAGAACCTGAACTAAGTATTTGGGCAAGTTAGGTTTTAATCACTTATGAGATGTTGCGATGCATTTGATTTCTGGGCAGTCTGGGATTGGGGCAGAGGTCATAGCTCCAGACACACCTTAGAGCAATTCTAATGTAGATGATACTTAAAGACAGGGCTCTGAAGATCATCCAGAAAGGACAAGTACTTAGAGAAGGAATCTGTTGGAGGACTAGGCCCCGTGGAACTCCAACCAACATTTAGAAGATTAAGCATAGAGAATGAGAAGAAATAAAATAGAAGGAAAACAAGAGAAATGTGGAATATTTGGAGCCAAGTAAAGGAAGAAGTTCAGGAATAAAGTAAATGATGAAGTTAAAAACCCTTATCTGCCTCCCATTCTATTCTCATCACTCAGCACTCTTCCCTTCATCCCTAATCCTCATGCTCAGCTATGTCTTCCCTCTGCCGCATTTCTTGTAAATGTGCATCTTTTGTGTCCCTTGATTTCTCTTCTTCAGCACAATCCAGATACCACCTTCTCTTTATCTCATCTTTTAGGGCCCATATCACTTCCTCAGTAAGACCTCCCCAACTCCTCCAAATAAGTTAAAGTTAAGTTTCCCTGCTATGTAAGTTCATTATACCCATAGTTCTTTGTCATGGCACTTAACCTAATTATAACTATAATTTATACAACGTTCTTTAAAATACCTCTTTCCTCCAATAGTTTATGAGTTTTATCAATTCAGCTACCAGATTGTCTTGCTCACTTCTCTTTCCCCAGCACTAAGTTTAATGCAGCATATTTATTGAATGAATGAGTAAAGATATGGGAAGAAAACAAAAACTTAAACTACCCTGGCTTCTGCTGGACTGCTTAAAGCAACAACAGGCAACAATCTTTGCAACTTGTTTCTATGTAAACTGAATGAACGTCATTTAGAAGTCAGTAGAGGTCAAGAAAATAATGAAGCCAGTCCATTCAATTAAAATACAATGGTGTTTTTCCTTAAAAGAGTCATTATGTAAATGTGCCATACCAATATGCCACTAATAATAAATACCATGTGACAATTAAATTGACTTTGCATCTCATCAATTAAAGTTAACATTGCCTTCACATATCATTGAGTTCTCATATCATACACAGTAATTAAGATATTAATCATAGAGATTCTAAGATGATATAAATTGTTTTAGTGCTGAGGTATTCTTTTTTTCTCTCTTTTTTCTTTTTATTAATATCACCTTATTAGATCCCTAGTGATAATTATACCTAAGATGATCTAGAGATTAAACATACCCATATAATCATTTTCATAAAGCCTGTTAACTAGAAAATTATCTTATTTTTCTTTAGATAATTTACTTGCATAACAATGACTTACAGTGTAAGCCATAATAGCTCTTCTGAAACTGAATGGATTCTTTAATAGAATATTATCATTGCACATATTAATGTGATTGCTTCTTTAACTAAAATGATTTCTTATTTGCCAAGGAAAGACAAAAAATAGTAACAAAAAGAAAACCAAGCAAATTTGGACCTTGATGGCTTTACTTCAGGTAATATTGCATTCCAATGGAAGATGTTATGAATGCAATCCCATTACTGACTCAGAACAGTGGCCAATTCCATTAAACACCGTGTTGGCAGCACCTCTATGTGTTCCAGCTGCCAGGATAGCTAATAAGCTCTATAGTTCAAACATAAAGAAAATATAATGTGTTTCAAGATGGCAACCGAAAGGAAGGTAGGGAGGGAGAGTGTGAGAGAGTGAGGGAACCATAGAGGAGAGTGTAGACATGTGTAGTGTGTGTGTATATGAGCTAGGGACAGTTAGATTCTGTAGGTACTCCAAGGGGCTGCCAAACCAGGCAGTCTTAGACAGCGGAGCCCCACGTACAAAGCGGACACTTCTGGGCAGCCGGTGCGGGCCTGGAGACCATGCCATCTTGAGAAACAGAGCTGCCTGAGACTAAGATCCTGGTCTCAGACACAAACCAGGACCCTGCAGCCACTGGGGACAAAGAACTGTGACCACAGCTTCAGACCAACAGATAACAAGAATCCAGACTTCCAGGCAGCAGATTTCTGTGAGTCAAAGAGCCTATCCCCATCCCCGCAGGCTCGGGGATAGCGCCATAGTAACTGATAGACCCGCCCCTCGCTCGAGCAGCGCCCCTACGGGAAATTGAGCTTGAGAGCATGTGCGTGGACCGCAGCGCTGCTACTGGAATTTGAGAGACTGGAATCTGCTCCCCACAACTCAATCGGGCAAACAAACCCAAAGCCCACGCAGGGCGGCAGTGCCACCTGACTTTGATTCTGGGCAAGTGCACATGGAAGTCAGTTTCCCGCAGCTCAGGCACACCACAGAGCTATTGTGCAACCCAGTCCCCCATGGTGACCTGGACCCAAATTCTCCTGGCAAGAGGCAGCACTGAGCACCACCGACTTGACTCTGTTTCTTATCACGTGCGCCTGGGATCCCTGACTCACAGCACATTCACACTAAGAGCCAGTGACTCCAATTCTTGGTGCATGCGCACACGGGACCCTGATTCTCAGCAAGAAGCCGCATGAGTCAACAGAGACTCTGATACTCGATTCTTGGTGCAGACACAGGGAATCTCTGACTCCTGGCATGCGCTAGGGGACTCATTTTCGGCACACACCAACAGTGCGCAGCAGGCAGGGTCCCTGATTCTAGGTGCACACACGAGACCACACTGAACACTGGGAACACCGACCCTGGGCAAGCCTGGTTCCCACCAACCCACGGCAGCCACACGTCCTAGTGTCAGAGCACTTCAGTGAAACTCAGGTGGTGCAAAGTTCCCATGGCACACGGCCCAGGTCCACGCAACTAGAAGTTTGAACCTTCTGGTGATAGTCAGAATGGGGAGACAACACAATCCCCAGAGGAAAGAAAATGAGGATTCGCCAAGAAAGGAAATTAGTGAAATTGAAGCATGAAACATGACTGAAAAAGAATTCAGAGTAATGATCATGGAATTTATACATTGGATGGATGAGAAAATCAACAACCTATGCAAGAATCAGGAAGAAATGAAAAGTGATATAGCTACAATCAAAAACACCATGGAAAGTTTCAACAGTAGACTAGAAGAAGCAGAGGACCGAATTAGTGAGTGAGAAGATCAGGTACAGAAACAAGCTCAATCTGAACAGCAATTGGAAAAAAAAATTAAAAAGCAGGAGGAAAGCCTTAAGGGAGATTTGGGACAACATGAAATGAAGTAACATACTTATAATGGGGCTGCCAGAAGGACAAGAAGAGCAACAAGGATTAGAAAATCTATTTGAAGAAATAATGACAGAAAACTTCCTGGATATGGGGAAGAAAAAAGTTACACAAGTACAGAGAGTTCCAAGCAGGATCAACATCAAAAGACCCACACCAAGACACGTCATAATTCCAATGGCAAATATCATTGACAAAGAGAGAATCTTAAAGGCGGCAAGAGAGAGACAGAGAGTTACCTACAAAGGAACCCCCATCAGATTATCAAATGATTTCTCAACAGAAACACATCAAGCTAGAAGGGAATGGAAGGATGTAAACAAAGTGTTGCAAAGCAAAGGACTAAATCCAAGAATACTCTATCCAGCAAGACTATCAATCAAAATTGAAGGGGAAATCAGGAGCTTCGCAGACAAAAAAAAGGCTAAGGGAGTTTATCACCACCAAACCAGCAATGCAAGAAATGCTAAAGGAAATACTGTAAAAAGAAGAAATAAACAGGTAAGAAGGAACACAGACACAAAAATAGATATGACTACAAACAAATACCTTTCAGTAATAACTTTAAACGTAAATGGACTAAATGCTCTAATCAAAAGACACTGAGTAGCTGAATGGATAAAAAAACACAACCCATATATATGCTGTCTACAAGAGACCCACCTCAGAACAAGAGACTCACACAGATTGAAAGTGAAGGGATGGAAAAATATCTTTCAGGCAAATAGAAATGAAAAAAAAGCTGGGGTAGCAATACTTATATCTGACAAAATAGACCTCAAAGTAAAGGCCTTAACAAGAGATAAGGAAGTCCACTTCATAATACTAAAGGGATCGATACAACAAGAGCATATAACCCTGATAAACATATGCACCCAATGCAGGAGCACCCAAATACATAACAAAACTCCTGGAAGATATCAAGGGAGAGATTGAAAACAATACAATCATAGTAGGGGACTTTAATACACCACTGACATCACTGGATAAATCCTCTAGACAAAAAATCAGCAAAGAAACATCAATCCTAAATGATTCACTAGATCAAATGGACTTAACTGAAATCTTCAGAACATTTCACCCAAAAGCCATGGAATATATGTTCTTCTGAAGTGCACATTGGACATTTTCAAAAATAGACCACATATTGGTTCACAAGCAAAGTCTGCCCATATTCAAGAAGATTGAAATCATACCAAGCATCTTCTCAGACCACAATGCCATGAAATTAGAAATAAACTACAATAAAAACAATCCAAAAATCTCAAACACTTGGAAGCTGAATAGCATGCTATTAAATAATGACTAGGTTACCAAAGAGATCAAAGAAGAAATTAAAAGCATCCTGGAAAATAATGACAACAAAAACACAACAATCCAAAATCTATGGGACACAATGAAAGCAGTCCTGAGAGGGAAGTTTATAGCTCTACAGGCATACCTCAAAAAACAAGAAAAAATGGTAGTAAATCATCCAACTCTACAACTCAAAGAATTAGAAAGAGATCAACAAGAAAAGCCCAGAGTGAGCAGAAGGAAGGAAACAATAAAGATCAGAGCAGAAATAGATGACATAGAGACCAAAAAAAAAAAAAACAATACAAAAGATCAATGAAACCAAGAGCTGGTTCTTTGAAAGGATAAACAAGATTGATGAACCTCTAGCCAGGCTCACCAAGAAGTAAAGAGAGAGGACCCAAATAAACAAAATCAGAAATGAGAGGTGAAATAACAACAGATGCCACAGAAATACAAAGGATTGTTAAAAAATACTATGAACAACTCTACTCCAATAAACTAGACAACCTAGAGGAAATGGACATATTTCTAGAAAAATACAACCTTCCAAAACTCAATCAGGAAGATTCTAATAATCTCAGTAGGTCGATAACTATGGAAGAAATTGAAGCAGTCATCAAAAAGCTCCCAGAAAACAAAAACCCGGGGTCAGATGGCTTCACAGGGGAGTTATACCAAACAGTCAAGGAAGAACTAAAACCTATCCTCCTCAGACTATTCCAAACAATTCAAGAGGAAGGAACACTTCCAAGCTCCTTCTAGGAAGCCAGCATCATCCTAATACCAAAACCAGATAAAGACAACACAATGAAAGAGAATTATAGGCCAATATCCCTCATGAACATAGATGCCAAAATCCTCAACAAAGTTCTAGCAAATCGGATCCAGCAATACATTAGGAAGATCATACACCACGACCAAGTAGGATTTATCACAGGGATGCAAGGATGGTACAATATCCGCAAATCAATAAACGTGATACATCACATAAACAAATTGAGAGATAAAAATCACATAGTTATATCAATTGATGCAGAAAAAGCATTTGATGAAATCCAACACCCCTTCTTCATCAAAACACTCAGCAAGGTGGGAATAGAAGGATCATACCTCAACATAATAAAAGCCATATATGAAAAACCCACAGCCAACATCATACTCAATGGGCAACAACCAAAACCATTTCCCCTAAGAACAGGAACAAGACAGGGATGCCCACTCTCACCAACCCTGTTCAACATAGTACTAGAAGTACTAGCCATTGCGATCAGACAAGAAGAAGAAATAAAAGGCATCCAAATTGGAAAAGAAGTAAAACTGTCCTTATTTACAGATGACTTGATATTGTACATAGAAAACCCAAAAGACTCCATCAAAAAACTAACAGACTTAATAAATGAATTCGGCAATGTGGCAGGATACAAAATTAACGCCAAGAAATCTATGGCATTTCTATACACCAATAGTGAACTTACAGAAAGAGAGACTAAAAAAGCAATCCCATTTACCATCGCACCAAAAAAATTAAGATACCTAGGAATAAACTTAACCAAGGAGGTTAAAGTCCTATACGCGGAAAACTACAGGACACTGAAAAAAGAGATAGAGGAAGATGTAAACAGATGGAAGAACATACCATGTTCATGGATTGGTAGAATCAACATCATTAAAATGTCCGTCCTGCCAAAACCGGTTTGGCTCGGTGGATAGAGCGTTGGCTTGCGGATTGAGGGGTCCCGGGTTCGATTCCGGTCAAGGGCATGTACCTTGGTTGCGGGCACATCCCCAGTGGGAGGTGTGCAGGAGGCAGCTGATCAATGTTTCTCTCTCATCGATGTTTCTAGCTCTCTATCCCTCTCCCTTCCTCTCTGTGAAATATCAATAAAATATATTAAAAAAAAAATGTCCATCCTACCCAAAGCAATCTATAGATTCAATGCACTCCCCATTAAAATACCAATGGCATATTTCACAGACCTAGAAAGAACTCTCCAAAAATTCATCTGGAATAAAAAAAGACCCTGAATAGCCACAGCCATCCTGAGAAAGAAGAATAAAGTAGGAGGGATCTCAATACCAGATTTCAAGCTGTATTACAAAGCCACTGTTCTCAAAACTGTCTGGTACTGGCACAAGAACAAACATATAGACCAATGGGATAGAATAGAGAATTCAGATATTGACCCAAACCACTATACACAATTAATATTTGACAAAGGAGGCATGAACATACAATGGAGTCAAGACAGTCTCTTCAATAAATAGTGTTGGGAAAATTGGACAGATACATGCAAAAAAATGAAACTAGATCACCAACTTACACCATACACAAAAATAAACTCAAAATGGATACAGGACTTAAACATAAGATGGGAAACCATAAAAATACTAGAGGAATCCACAGGCAGCAAAATCTCAGACATATGCTGAAAGAACTTCTTCACTGATACTGCCCCTAGGGCAATGGAAGCCAAAGAGAAAATAAACAAATGGGACTACATCAAAATAAAAAGCTTTTGCACAGCAAAGGAAACCATCAACAAAACAACAAGAAACCCCACTGTATGGGAGAACATATTTGCAAATGTTATCACTGATAAAGGTTTAATCTCCAAGATCTACAGGCAGCTTATACAACTTAATAAAAGGAAGATAAATGATCCAATAAAAAAATGGGCAATGGACCTAAATAGAATCTTTTCGAAAGAAGACAGAAGGAAGGCCAAGAGACACATGAAAACATGCTCAAAGTCACTAATTATCTGAGAGATGCAAATCAAAATGACAATGCGATACCATCTCACTCCTGTCAGAATGGCTATCATCAACAAATCAACAAATGACAAGTGTTGGCGAGGATGCGGAGAAAAAGGAACTCTCGTGCACTGCTGGTGGGAATGCAGACTGGTACAGCCACTGTGGAGAACAGTGTGGAGTTTCCTCAAAAAACTGAAAATGGAACTCCCATTTGACCCAGTAATCCCACTCCTAGGAATATATCCTAAGAAACTAGAAACACCAATCAGAAAGGATATATGCACCCCTATGTTCATAGCAGCACAATTTACAATAGCTAAGATTTGGAAACAGCCTAGATGCCCATCAGCAGATGACTGGATCAGAAAACTATGGTACATCTACACAATGGAATACTATGCTGCCATAAAAAAGAAGGAATTATTACCATTTGTAGCAACCTGGATGGAATTAGAGAACATTATGCTAAGTAAAATAAGCCAGTCAATGAAAGAAAAATACCACATGATCTAACTCATTTGGGGATAATAAAAAAACATTATAAATTGATGAACAAAAAGATAGATACAGAGGCAGTAAAGCATCAAACAGACTGTCAAATTACAGCGGTAAGGTTAGGGAGAGGTGGGGGAAATAAGAGATCAACTGAAGGACTTATATGCATGCATATAAGAGTAACCAATGGATGCAAAACATTGCGGGGTGAGGGCATGTATGGGAGTGGGGTATGGGGGGCAATGGTAAGATATGTACACTTATAATACCTTAATAAAAATATATATAAAAGAAAAAAAAAGGATTCAAAAAAAAAAAAAAAGAAACCATCAACAAAACAACAAGAAAGCCCACTTTATGGGAGAACATATTTGCCAATGTCATCACCGATAAGGGTTTGATCTCCAACATTTACAGGGAACTCATTCAACTTAACAAAAGGAAGATAAACAATCCAATCAAAAAATGGGCAACGGACCTAAATAGACTCTTTTTGAAGGAGGACAGAAGGAAGGCTAAGAGACATATGAAAACATGCTCAAAGTCACTAATTATCTGAGAGATGCAAATCAAAACAACAATGCGGTATCATCTCACACCCATCAGAACGGCGGCTATCATCAACAAATCAACAAACAAGTGTTGGCGAGGATGCGGAGAAAAAGGAACTCTCGTGCATTGCTGGTGGGAATGCTGACTGGTGCAGCCACTGTGGAGAACAGTATGGAATTTCCTCAAAAAACTAAAAATGGAACTCCCATTTGACCCAGTGATTCCACTTCTAGGAATATATCCCAAGAAACTAGAAACTCCAATCAGAAATGATATATGCACCCCTATGTTCATAGCAGCACAATTCACCATAGCTAAGATTTGGAAACAGCCTAAGTGCCCATCAGCAGATGAGTGGATTAAAAAACTGTGGTACATCTACACAAT
Source organism: Plecotus auritus (assembly GCF_963455305.1). Classification (NCBI taxonomy): domain Eukaryota; kingdom Metazoa; phylum Chordata; class Mammalia; order Chiroptera; family Vespertilionidae; genus Plecotus; species Plecotus auritus. Next base: position 49,219,669 of record NC_137782.1, read on the forward strand.
GGAATACTACACTGCAGTAAAAAAAGGAGTTCTTACCATTTGCAACAGCATGGATGGAACTGGAGAGCATTTATGCTAAGTGAAATAAGCCAGCCAGAGAAAGACAAATACCACATGATCTCACTCATTTGTGGAATATAATGAACAACATAAACTGATTAACAGGGACAGATCCAGAGGCAGAGAAGCATTAATCAGACTGCCAGACCTCAGAGGGAAGGTAGGGGAAGGTGGGGGAAAGGAGGAGAGATCAACCAAAGGACTTGTATGCATGAATATAAGCCTAACCAATGGACATGAACACCAGGGGGGTGAGGGCATGAGTGGGAGGGGCAGTTTGGGGGGTTAATGGAGGGATGAGGACACATATGTAATACCTTAATCAATAAAGAAATTTAAAAAAATATATAATGTGCATGAAAGCATTTTTTACAGAATCATTTTCTTCGAAGAATAATAAAAGAAACTCTAAGGCAAATATGTGTTATGAGCAGGCTAAAGCAATTTTGTGTGGTTGTTGGTATTTACATTTCTTTAGTTTCATCTGTGTTTGAGTCAAGTAATATCTAACTATTAATTTATCAAATTAGAAACAGAACTTTTGTCTAAACCAATTAATTTTTTAATATAAACTTCTCTGAGCTCCGTTGAACAATAATCTGCATTTTGAGTCAAATGATCTCCAGAAGTCTCTAACACACATTCTTTTCACATCCCAACACTTACAAAATGATGGTTTTATGTGCAGGGATGTATGAGAGCTGATACTATTCTCATACTGAGTGTGAACTCAATATGTGTTTGGTTGGGACAGTCTCCCTGTGTATACAGGTAACTTCAAATCTGAGACCCTGGAAGTATCCCTCCAAAGGCCGAATCTCAGAGCAATAAATGTAAAGTTGGAAGAAAATAGAGGCAAAAATAAAATAATTTTCTAAGACTTTCTATTAAAATAAAAGCAGAGAATCTTTCAATAACCAAGGTCACTATACCCTTCTGTTACTTAATGATCTTTTCACCAAAATAATATATTCTTTCCACTTGTGATTAACATTAATTTAGTTAACAAACAATTATTTTTCCCCACTTCAAATTCTGTTTAAAATTTAAGTAAGCTATTTTCAGGTAGTACAATTTACCTAGATTTTCTGAGATTCAGTAAAAAGGCATTTGTTTACCTTCACCAACTATAACTATAAAATAAATTATGGCATTTTTTATGGAAGGGACATTTTAAAAATGCTGAAGAGCACTATATCTGATACAATATGCTTACACACTTCCTTTCACCCAGCATTATGATAGGAGACCCTAGTGTTTGGAGATATATCTAAAGAAAACCAAATAGCCTGGCTGGTGTGGCTCAGTGGTTGAACATCGACCTATGAACCAGGAGGTCATGGTTCCATTCCTAGTCAAGTCACATGCCTGGGTTGCGGGCTTGATCCTTGGTGTGGGACATGCAGGAGGCAGCCGATCAATGGCTCTCTGTCATCATTGATGTTTCTGTCTCTCTTTCCCCCTCCCTTTCTCTCTGAAATCAATAAAAAAAAAAGAAGAAGAAGAAGAAGAAAGAAAACCAAATATCTTCTATTGTGCTTCCTATGATGATCCTAAGGAGCTTAACTGCCGATCAGAGTCTTCTACTTTAGAACAGTGACGTGAAAATGAAATGTACTTCTACTACAGTTGCATATCTTTGTTTTTGAACCACTTTGCTAAGATCAGCATAGTCTGTATTCAATTCTGATGAGAATATAATTGTTCTGCTATAAAGATCTAGAGACCTGATGATTTTCTTAATTACTGAAATTATTATAATAATTAGATGAAAAGATAATAGAAAAATGTATTAAATGCCCAACTAATTTATATTTTGGTAAACTTAAGCTGACTAATTGAGATGTGAGAAGACAATAGTCATATTATTTTAATAACTTAGGTTAAAATAGACCTCTTCATAATTAGTGAGCTATTATGCCCAATAAAAACAAATGTTACAGTGCTTTAAAAAATTCATTAGTTGATTAGAATGTTAAGAAGTTACATCCCGAATAGAAGAGAAGTGAAGTATGTTCCAAATATTTGTAAACAAACTGTCAATAGTTACTAAAAATTCTAATGACATTTAATGTGTCCAAATTTTATGATGCAAAATTATACAAATGTGTAACAAAATAAAAATCTGATACAACTTTTCATGTTTTAAAAAAAATATTAAATATTGATAAGTTTTACATTATCTCTTTTATTGTAAGACTATCATAAAATAGGCTCTTTGATTGACATATGATTCTCTTTGACCCTATACTCTGTTGGTATTTTCAGTAAATAGAAAGGCATAGAAATTTTACTGTAACTTTCTAACTCTGACTCTAGTGTAGCCTATACTGTAGTCAAGTCATATTTTTAAAACTCTAACTTAATGCAAATGCAATAACCATTTGAAATATTCCAGCTGGCTATTAATAGCCTGTTAGACATATTTATATACCAAGGACTTATATTAATTTATAATGGTACTATGAAATCAATGTTAATGTATTTTGTGGTGACTATTAATCTTATAGGAGTAAATAAAGTGAACTCGGTTAAATATGAATTTATATATGTCCTACAGTACTAATTAAATTGCTAAAATACATTAAGGAAGGAGTTAAAAATAGACTTTTCTCAGTGTGAACTTAAAAAACTCTTCAAAGCCACTGTCAGCCTGATTTTCCTTTCATTGTCAAACATGATATACCATAGCAACTGGCATTGGACACTGGGACTCTGGGTATTAGTAAAGCATCTTAGAATATACTTTGTATAGTTAATAGAAATACCATTTCTGTTTAAAGTTTAATTGGATTTGTCAATGCTTTCCAGTCAAAGACTTCCAGGAATTCACATGTAGTTGAAGGAGCTGGGTTTGAAACACATTGCAGTGAAGGAGATGAAAGCATAGGGAACTGTCACCACAATAAGAGTTTGTTAGAAAGTGCAATTATAGGGGCCATAGTGACAATTAGATAAGTAGGGCGTTTTGGGGAGAGTTCAAGGAACCATGCTTTGCTTGATACTGAATGCTATCAGGAAATGAGGGTAGTTCTATGTCTCTCTATCAATAAATCTTATCTATAAGGTGGAAGAAATGAAGAAAGACTAAAGCTGTAATTGATTAACATGGGGGATAACAAGGCATTTAATCATTTTATGCTTTGTAAAGTATTTGTGTTTATGTCTTTGTTAAAACATGATTATGGAGTAAAATTATTTTGTCTCGAGCCACCTGGACCACAGATGTAACTTGTCTGATGTTAAGGTCTTGTAAGTTGATTGCGTTCAACAGAAGGATACCAAGACCTAGGTGTGAGGTCAGAACAGCTCCAGAATGCCAGGGGCTGCTTTTCTAGTTCTCAAAATAAATGTATAAAATCATATTATAAAGGTATGGTGCAAATTCAAAATGTTACTTTTCTCTATGTTACTATGTTTTTAACATAGTAATGCCAACAAAAGAATTATATGTATTTCATATTTCTTTCCAATCATTTTTGAAAAGCCAAAAATATTTATGAGACCTACAGTAGCTTTCAGATAATCATCAGACTTCTGAAAGCTTGTTCCTACCTCTTTTGCTTTAACTTAAAAAAAAAAAATCATATCTTAGTGATTAGAGGAAAGCAACTTGTATGGAAACAAAATATATTAAGTTGATTTTCATGAACTATTCTTTTTTTAAAATATATTTTTATTGAGTTCAGAGTGGAAAGGAGAGGGTGAAAGAGATAGAAATATCAATGATGAGAGAGAACCATTGATCGGCTGCCTGCTGCACACCCACCACTGGGGATTGAGCCCGCAACCCAGGCATGTGCCCTCACCAGGAATATAACCATGACTCAATTGCATAATAAATTAAAGTAGTAGATGCTCAGTCTTATAATAACATGATAAATTAATATATGAGATGTGAAACTAAAATGGAAACATTTGAATAATATTGTCACTTTACTTTGCAGGTGATTGTATAGCTTTAAGTAACATAAATACAAAAGTATTTTAAATTTTAAAAGAAGAGTTGGAAATGATAGCAACAGGAAAACCAACAAATCAAAATAAATTTTATCTCTGAGATGGAGTAAGTACTTACTTAATAAGAAGCAGTAGGTCCCTTTTTTCACTAAAAAGTTTCACCTCCTAAATCTTTCACCTTTTTAACTTTCCTGTTGATATTTTGGCACACTATCAATATATTAAAAATTATCTTTTCTGAAGAATTTAGAAACCTAATTATTGTTACTTGATTCTGTTTATTTTACATATTTCCACTCTGATTAATTAAAACTAAAACTTTAATAATTTTTTCTAGTTACCTGTGACTTAAAGTCACCTATTTATGTAAAAAACAACCTCCTTTGAACACTTATTTTTTACATGGAGTCTCCTAAATTTAGGCTCTAAATTCTGAAAATGATAAGGATTCTTTAAACCCAAACTATCTTCATTGTTTTATAGACAGTAACCAGATAACAGAAATGACCTGTTCCCTTGGTTTATGACTCAAAATCTGAAACTCATGAAAAGAGTGATACTTAACAAAAAGATTTGGTTGGTATTCTATATATTTTAATTATAGCAACACTATCATAAGAACTGCCCTATTTCAAGCCCAGATTATGTGAGAAGATGTAAACCCACAAGGACAATATTAACTCTTTAGTAGGCACTAAGTCATATGCACTCTTGTAGAGTATTGGGAATAAAGAAGCAAATAAAAAGCCAAAATCCTTATTCTCCTGGAGCTGACATTCTAGTTGAATAAGAGAGACAATAAACTATGAAGAAATATAAAGCAGAGCAGGGAATAAAGATGGTAAGAGCTGGCTATTATTATTCAGACTGTTCAGAAAATACTCTTCTGACCAAGAAGGCTGATATTGGAGAAGAAACCCAAATGGCCCTAGCTGGTTTGGCTCAGTGGATAGAGTGTCAGCCTGTGGACTCAAGGGTCCCTGGTTCAGTTCTGGTCAAGGGCACATGCTTGAGTTGTGGGCTTGGTCCCCAGTGTGGGGCATGCAGGAGGCAGCCGATCAATGATGTTCTCTCATCATTGACATTTCTATCTCTTTCTCCCTCTCCCTTCCTCTCTGAAATCAATAAAAATATATTTTAAAAAAAGAAACCCAAATGAAGTCAGGCCTTAATAAAACACATTGTTATGATGCCTACAAAGGTCTGACTTTTATTGTCTTTGAACACCTGAGAAATCGATGGGACTTATCCCATGATTTCTTTCAAGGGTAGAAAGATGCTAACAACATGATTTTAACAGGGAGTGTTGGGAAATAGTAAAGTTATTTTCCACTAACAATTTATACAATACAGCTCTCATAATAAAATTGCTATATATATTTAATACACATGAATTATTATAAACACATGTGAAAAATGTGTTTAAACACAGTGAAAATATGTTCTGTTGAGAAGCTTTTAAAATGTCTTTTTATGACATGTATGAAATAAATGTGAAATATTTAATCATACTTCTCTGATCAAGTTTGTACTCATTCCCTTATACCTTTATTTTCAGTAATATTAGCAAAACTCTACATTAAAAGTATTTAAGAGACTGGCTGGTGTGGCTCAGTGGTTGAGAGTTGACTTATGAACCAGGAGGTCCCAGTGAGATTCCCAGTCAGGGCACATGACCAGGGTTGGGGTCTGGATCCCTATTAGGGGACATGCAGGAGACAGCCGATGAATGACTCTCTTATCATTGATGTTTCTATATCTCTTTTCCCCTCCCTTCCTCACTGAAATAAATAAATAAATATATAAATATATAAATATATTTTAAAGTAGTTATTAGTAAATACACTTGAATTAAAAATCAGAAATATTACATTTTTAGGGTTGATTAGGAATTCAAATTAAAGATTGGGAATAAACAAACAAACCTCCATGCTGCTGAAGTCTGATTGATTAAAAGAAGACAGAATTTATGAAGGTAACTGTCAGAGTTTGACTTCTGGAGGCCACCAGTGGTGTCTGTAGGAAATGGTAGCCAATTGGCTGTGTTCTGCCTGGTTATTTTCAATCCTTGTCCATTTTTTTGTTTTTCAGACAGAATATCTGAGTGGCTTCTGGGCTTATTGCAAGTGTCCTTGAAATACTGAAAGTGATGACATTCTGTAATTGCTGTCTCATTTCAGTCCGGTGATACTCAACATTTTCACTCTTCGGAAATTCATCCCAAGTCTAGTCTCCATGACTTTTGGAAAAGAGGAAAGGGAATTCTTATAGCACAAAGGTAGCATTGCTTTTCTCCTCTATGATGGCCACAGTTCAGGGCTGTGATTATTCATTTCAGAGAATCCTTGTTCTGTCTTCTTTCTCAAAGTTCAAAATATTTATGCCATGTAATTACAAAATACTAGCTTCCCATGTGTCTAGCAGCTACCCTGGGGATCCATGCAAATGTAAATTCAGTTTGTAGTCCTTCATTTTGCCCTTTTGCATTTCTTCTTTTATTTTTTAGGGGGAAAGAGAAAGCTGGTTTCTAGTTGTGCAGCACTCAGCGCTTTGCTCTATTGTTCTTTTCCTCTGATCATCACTGTTAAGTGATGTTGGAAGTAATTACATCCCACTCTCGCTTTTGGCCAGGAAGCAGTTTTCAGATAGGGAACAGCTTGAAAAATATTCACCATTACACAGAAATCACGTCTCAATGACATCCTCTGTGTCCTAGTGTTAGATTTCTTGCTGTGTCTGGCGAACACAGCTTAGACTATCTGGTTAATCATTTTATGCTATTAACATGTTAGCCAAAGAAATACTGTCTTTATCCCACATTTCACATTCCAAATCAACCCTCCATCCCTGAAACGCCTCTGGGTCACATTATTCTCTCCCCACTCAATTCCTACAGTGCAGACCATGGGCGACATTCACTCTATACCTAGTGATATACTTACAGGTGTGTGAGATGTCTGTGCTAATGAGAGCTCTAGGCCTCCACAGTAAGAGCTGTGTCTTAAAGATCACAATGTCCTCAGGGCTGAGCTATCTGTGAAGTACTTTTCAGCAAGTGTCACTTACTACATTTTACATTGAATTTAATTGTACCCCAGAAGCGTGGTGTTTTTAATATCACTCTCCAGGAAATACACTTTCCAAGTAGGTTAATAAATGAAATGCCCAAGGCAGTGTTCATTTCCCCTTCCCTCAGGCCCTGTGCAAACTTTGCTCTTCATCATACTTTATTGTGCCTCCCTGTTTATGGTTTGTTTTCCCTGATGGACAATGAATTTCTAGAGGGCAAAGGACTGTGGATTTTTTCCTTCCTTCCTTCCTTCCTTCCTTCTTTCCTTCCTTCCTTCCTTCCTTCCTTCCTTCCTTCCTTCCTTCCTTCCTTCTTTCCTTCCTTCCTTCCTTCCTTCCTTCCTTCTTTCCTTCCTTCCTTCCTTCTTTCCTTCTTTTCCTCTCTCCTCCCTTCTTTACTTCCTTTCTTCATATGTTTACTACACAAACTGACACACTGCCTACATAAATTTGGTGTTAATTGCTTTTTGAATGAATGATTAATTTCAACTTTGATTATGAGTCTAAATATTTGTTCTCACTATGCATCCATTTGTCCTCTTTGTCTACAGTTGAGCGAAGAGCCAGTCAATATCCAGTCTTTGTGAATAAACACAATGCATCTTTGCTTTCTGCCAAACCATGATAACCTGAGTTGGAAATTCTGGTAAAGGATAAATTTTAAAAGTGGTGGTCCTTTTAGTCCTTCTCCTAAGATTATGGATTCTAGAGATAACCATTGAGAATATACTGCAAGTTCTATTTTTTTTAAATATCCTCCACTCTGCTTGAGTGTTTTATATCTTCCTAGGGAGAACAGATTGACAATTACCCCATGTCATTCCTTCATTCATGTAACAGATTCCTATAGAATTCCTACTATAGGCTAGCTGTTACGTGAGACTAGGGGCAACAGCTGGTCTAAAGAATGGTGTCCTCTGATGTCACGGGGAGTACTGGTAATGATAACCCACATATTACTGTGGCTCTGTTTATCAGATGATTACATTATATATAAAAAATTCCAGCTCTTTGAAGCAATTAATAATATCAATATTTCACAGATGATGAAAGTGAGTCCAAAAGAGTTTCCAAGTCTGGACCATGGCAAAATATCCAGGTCCTCGGATTTGACTTCCTCCCAATGGAACTTCTGTTTTGTTTGTTTCATTACACAATGGAACTCCAGCTTCATGATTGTTTTCCTTGTAGGCTGTTCTAGTCTTTTACCAGTTTTACTTCCAGGTGTGCAAGTTTATATTTATGAGTTGGCTCTTTCTTTACCAAATCTCATTCTCTTCTTCAATTGTGTTCTGAATGTTTCAAATTGAATTTAATTGTACCACAGAAGTATGGTGTTTTTAATATCACTCACCAGATAGATATTTGAGGCATAGAAATGAGTGAAAACAAACACACAAACAATAAAAAATCCATACAAATATTTGACTGAACACAGGATTTGTAAAAAAAAAAAAAATCCACATCAATAAATACTACAAATACACCTATAGAAGGAGTAATGCAAATATTATTAGATATTATATTAATTTTTAAAAATAATGGATTTCATTGCAATAGTAACTTCATAGAAGAATGAGTATATGCCAGATGCATTCAGTACTTTATTTGTTTAAATATGTTTTTATTTACTTCAGAGAGGAAAGAGAGAGGGATAGAGAGATAGAAACATCAATGATGAGAGAGAATCATTGATCAACTGCCTCCTGCACATCCCAACTGGGGATCAAGCTTGCAACCCAGGCATGTGCCCTGACTAAGAATCAAACTCTGACCTGGTTCATGGGTCGATGCTCAATCACTGAGCCACAGCAGCCAGACTCAATACTTCATTTTATTGTCACTCAGTCCTATGCTGTTGGTATTGTGATGCTCATTTGCTTCATGAGAATCTAGAGGTTGCAGAGATCTTTGGTAGCATATTAATTTTTTAATTGATTTTAGAGAGAAGGAGGGAGAAGGAGAGAAAGGGAGAAACATCAATGTGAAACATAGATTAGTTGCCTCCTGCATGTGTCCTGACTGGGGATTGAACCTGCCACCTTTTGATGCTCCAACCAACTGTGCAGCACTGGCCAGGGCAGTAGCGTATTAATTTTAACAAAGCTTACAAAAAGAATAAGAATACCTTAAACCTTTTACTATAGGTGAATTAATATGCGGGGTGATTTTAAGACAGGTTATTCATTTTGTTTTGATCATATTCTTTATTTCATTTTCCTTTATTACTTAGCCAGGGCTTACATAGACAACAGTTTTCTATATTCCACTAGAGCAAATTTCCATTACATAAAAGTAGAAACCATTGTTGAATATGTAAATATTTAAGGTAGAAATAAATCCTGTGACCTAAATGACAAGGAGGGCCTAAAGCATCCATGTATGGCTATAGCTTGGGCATTAGTGTGATTATTAATTTTACCAGGGACCCAGTACACAAAATCGCATGAGACTCAGACCCAGTGTGCTGCGGGACCCAGCGTCAAGTCCCACAGGCACCATGGGACCCATCAATGCACCTCCTGGTGACCGGACTTTAGTTGTTATGGTGTTACAACCATTGGGTTTTTATTATATAGATGTGCCAACTTGACTGGGGTAAGGTATACCCAGTAAACTTGTAAAACATGATTTCAGAGTGTGTCTCTGAGGGTGTTTCCAGAAGAGAGTTTGAATTGGTAGACTAAGAGGACACCCTTGCCAATGGGGGTGGCCCCATACAAGTCCTTTGAGAGCATGAGCAGAACAGAAAGGCAGAGGAAGAGCAAATTTGCTCTCTCTGCTTGACCTGAGACATTGACTTTCTTCTTCCCTGAGACATCAATGTTTCTGGTTCTTGGGAAGTCAGGACTTATCACTGGTTTTAAATCAGGGGTGGGAAACTTTTTTTCTGCCAAGGGCCATTTGGATATTTATAACATCATTCACTTAATATAATTCACTTAATGTAAATTTATGTTGCTATGAAAAAAGCTCCTAGATTTATTGACTTTCGAGTACTGCCTGCAGTTGCCTTGGCAGGGCCAGACCAAGAGACTTTCTGGGCCTCATATAGCCAGAGGGCCAGACGTTCCCCACCCCTGTTAATGCCTTTACATTCAGACTCAATTCCACCACTGGCTTTCCTGATCCTCCAGCCTCAAACTTCTCTGCATTTATAATCATATGAGCAATTATCTACATTCCAGAAATGTCATACTTTGTCAGGTATACCTCACAACATTGTAACATCCATAATTTTTAAATTTTTTTAAATACAACAACCAAACAACATTTCCATAGCATCTCTACTCACAAATTCTCTACATCTGCTCAGAAATGATACCTAACAACTTCTGCTCCAGCTAGATATAAGCTTTTTGTAATTTCCTCCAAAACAAATATGCCTCTTATTTCCATAGATTTTATTTTATTTTATTTTATTTTTTTAGCGATGTAATTTTATTTATTATTTTTTAAAATAAATCTTTATTGTTCAGATTATTACAGGTATTCCTTTTTTTTCCCCCATAGCTCCCCTCCACCTGATTCCCCACCCCACCCCATGCCCTTACCCCCGCCACTGTCTTCATCCATAGGTGTAAGATTTTTGTCCAATCTCTTCCCACACCCCTCACACCCCCTTCCCCCTGAGAATTGTCAGTCCACTCCCTTTCTATGTCCCTGATTCTATTATATTCACCAGTCCATTCTGTTCTTCATAATTTTTTATTCACTTGATTTTTAGATTCACTTTTTGGTAGGTATGTATTTGATGTCATTTTGTTGTTCATAATTTTTATCTTTACCTTTTTCTTCTTCTTCCTCTTCTTAAAGAATACCCTTCAGCATTTCATGTAATCCTGGTTTGGTGGTGATGAACTCCTTTAGCTTTTCCTTGTCTGTGAAGCTCTTTATCTGACCTTCAACTCTGAATGATAGCTTTGCTGGGTAGAGTAATCTTGGTTATAGGTTCTTGCTGTTCATAACTTTGAATATTTCTTGCCACTCCCTTCTGGCCTGCATAGTTTCTGCTGAGAAATCAGCTGACAGTCATATGGGTACTCCCTTGTAGGTAACTAACCGTTTTTCTCTTGCTGCTTTCAAGATTCTCTCTTTGTCTTTTGCCCTTGGCATTTTAATTATGATGTGTTTTGGTGTGGTCCTCTTTGGATTCCTCTTGTATGGGGTTCTGTGTGCTTCCTGAACTTGTAAGTCTATTTCTTTCACCAGGTAGGGAAAGTTTTCTGTCGTTATTTCTTCTAATAGGTTTTCAGTATCTTGCTCTCTCTCTTCTTCTGGCACCCCAAAAATTTGGATGTTGGTATGCTTAAAGTTGTCCCAGAGGCTCCTTATACTATCTTCATATTTTTGGATTCTTTTTTCTTTTTTGTTTTTCTGGTTGGGTGTTTTTTGTTTCCTCATATTTCAGATCTTTGGTTTGATTCTTGGGGTACGTTGATCTACAGTTGAGTTTCTGAATATTCTTTATTTTAGACAGTGTAGCTTAATTTCTGACTGGGCCTTTTCCATTTTTTTGGCATTCTCATTAAGATCCTTAAAGGTCTCACTAAGTTCCTCAGTGGTTTTTAGAAGATTCTTGAGTAACCTTATAAATGTGGTTCTGAACACTATGTCGACTAGTAGTTTGCTTTCCTCCATTTCTTTCATTCGTGACATGTTTCTTTGTCTCCGCATTTTGCTGCTTCCCTGTGTTGATAGAGTGGCTTTGTGTGGTAGGTGACCTATAGGGGCCAGTAGCTCAGCCTCCCCAATCACCTGAGGTGGATGCTCTTGGTACACCTCTTTGTGGGCTGAGTGCAAAGTCTTGGTGTAGTTAAGCCTTGATTGCTGTTGGTACACTGGGAGGAATTGACCTCCAGGCCAATTGGTTGTGAGGACCCACTGTGTCTATAATGGAAGAATTGCTGCACTGGAGACACGCTTATGGTGCAGGACTTGTTTCAGTGGGGCTTTGGTGCTCACTGAGTCTGCCTCTTGAATGTGTCACTTATGGATGTGAGGAGTTGACATATGGTGTCTCACACTGACCACTAGGTACACTGGCTTCTGGATCTCCAATGGGGTGCAGGTCAGCTACTGTCTGAGGCCACCCAGCAGGAGCTACAGCGAGAACTACAGTTTTCTCCTCTTTGCTTGGGATTTGGAGGTTTTGGAGCTGTCTGACCCAGGCTGCAAGTTTTCTTGGTTAAGCTGCGTTAGGGCAGGTCATTCATATGCTAAAGCCACTGCTTGAAGCTTGGGTGGGTTTGTAGATTGTGCGGGGCAGGGTCTCAGGGCGTCACTAGGCTAGGGTGTGGCAAACAGTGATGGCTGCCAGTAGGCCGGCTCTGAGTCTGACTGCGTCCCCGCGTCCCATGCCCCAGCGCAATAAACAATTATTCCTGCGCACAGCCCTGCAAGCAAGCCACTCTCACTTTCCAACCCGATGGCAGACAGTCCAGTTTCTCCCCGTAGGAGTTTGGGTCCCCCGTGTCTCCCCAGAAACTGGAGTTCAGAGTAATTGGGAGCTTTTCTCTCTTCGGGTTGAAAAAAGCAGCGCTCCCAGTCGCCCGCCATCAGCCTGATTTGTGCGCCCCCGTACCTCAGCTTTTCAGCACTTGTGCATGTCTCAATGCTCTTTTCTCTTTCCTTCTAGTTGTAGAACTTCTACTCAGCCAGCTTTGCCGTGGTTCTGGGTGATAGACATTTTGTCTTTTAGTTGTAGTTTTGAAATTGTTGTGCGAGGCAGCAGTTTAGGTGTTTACCTATGCCGCCATCTTGGATCCTCCTCTCATTCCCATAGATTTTAGCTACTTGTTTATTGGTTCTTTGGTAACTTGGATCAAAGCAAAAATAACCATGTGTTCTATATCACATTCTGTGTGAAAATTCTTTATGTGAATGGCATGGTGAGAGAAGCAATCTTTACTTTGAAAGACTTCTTTATTTGAGAATTTCATTACTGGGAAAGAATAAAAAATGTTATGAAAAGCAATAAAGATCAAGACACTGGACTAGCTTAGTCCTCCATTGTATGTATGCTTTTCCCCTATTTTCTGGACTCTTTTTTTTCTTCCCTTTTTCCTCAGAATTGAACTTTTTCACAATAAAGAGCAAATAGATCATAGTGGGACAATTCAGTGAAACTGAATGTAACCCAATTCCTGTCACTTCCCCCTCCAAACAACACTGTCACCTGTCTCTTTGCATTTCATTGTCTGCACCCTAACTTACAGGATTTCCCTAGCCCAGTGGTCGGCAAACTGCAGCTCTCAAGCCACGGTTTGCCGCTCTGTTGACTAATGAGTTTGCCAACCACTGCCTTAGCCCAAACACATTATTACTTTTATTGTCTTTCAAATAAAGTCCAAAAGCCTTGAGCTTGTATTTAAACATCTCTTTGCATTTGTGTCAGGTGTATTTCTGGTATAAAGGGACCTTTTATTCAAACTGCACTCTTCTGTTTTCTTAATCTTTCCCAACTCTGAATCTTTGCTTTGCCATTCTAAATTGAACAATCTTCTTGCTTCATCTCCACATTTGCATTATATTTATTTCCCCTTCCATCTAGATGCCAGCATTTGGACAGATACCATGTCTTCTTCATCTTTTTATCTCCCAGGGAGTGTTTCACCCTCATTCTAGTAAGAATTTGGGGTTGTGACATTTGTATAAATCCAACAGAGGTTCTAGAAAGGAAGAATTAGCTACTTTAATATGGGACAAAACCTTTTTATAGGCTATCTACTAGTTATATTATTGGTTCAATTAAAGTTGAAGAATGGAATTCCATGTTAAAAGAAAAAGAAGGTATTTTCCAGAATGCTAAAAATTTACCACATTCTAATCTCCCACATGTTCCTTATCAAAATTAGTACCAATTGTCAATGATTATTTTTAGCCCTTTGTACTGGTTCTCTGGACAGTTAGGGTTACATTTGGCTATGAGTAACATAATTCCTGTCAATTCCAATAACTAATTAGATAAAGTCCTAGTCTATCTGCTTTCCTTCATGACACTAGAAGTATGGAAGTGAGCTAGGTAGTCACCATGCCTGGCCACCATGTTCACCTTCAGCAAGAAAAATGGAGAAAATGCCAGACACTCACAGCTGACTTCCGTTTGTTTCTCATGATCATAATTATGAAATATGAACACCTCAAACTGTAAAGAAGGCAGAGGAATTTTTAATAGATAAATTGATATATTGAACAAAATCCAAGTTTTATTATTACAGGAAGGAAAGGTGATGAATATTGTGTAGGGGAATTTTAGTATATGCCACAAACACTGATTTTGTCTTTTTCCTTTGTAATTAAATTTATAATCAAGTGGATTAACACCAATATAGAAAAGTCAGAGAGGATTCTAAAGCTTATTAGAATTAACCACAGGAAGTACATCGACTTAGAAGTCTACCATATTTTTGTAGAATTTTTTTAGAGCAGTTTTAGGTTTGCAGCAAAACTGAGTAGAAAAAACAGAGTTCCCATATCACCATCGCCCTCCACAGACACAGTCCCATGCCCACCACCACTGTCCAGCATCCTGCACCACAGCACTACATTTCTTACAATTGATGGACCAAGATTTCTATCAACCACAGCCCATAGTTTACATTAAGGTTCACTCTTGGTGTTGTATGTCCTATGGGTTTTCACAAAAAAAAATAAAGACTTATTTCCATCATTATAACAGAATAGTTTCACTGCCCTAGAAATCCTTTGTACTCCTTTTATTCATCCCTCCCTCCCACCAAATCCCTGATGTTTTTACTGTCTCCATAGTTTTTGCTTTTCCAGAATGTCATGTTGTTGGATTTAGACAGTATGTAGCCTTTTTATTGTGACTCCTTTCACATTTAAGGTTCCTCCACATCTTTTCATATACTGATAGCTCATTTTTTTAAACAATAAATGATATTCTTTGGTTTATTTATTTATCCACCTACTGAAGGACATCATGGTTTCTTCCAAGTTTTGACAATTATGAATAAAGCTGCTATAAACATCAATGTGTTTGTTTTTGCATAGACATACATTTTTACTCATTTGGTTCAATACCAAAGAGCGTAATTTCTGGATCATATGGTAAATATATATTTCATTATAAGAAACTGTAAAACTGCTGTATTATATTTTAAATATAACTTTTGGGCACTATGAGAGGTGTTCTTATCTAATATTTACACAGAGATTAAAGAAAACTTCATATCTAATCACTGACTGTGACTATCTTGAATTACATGAAAATTCAAATAAAATTGTTCCAGTTTAAGCTCCAGTCTCATGACTCAGGAATTGTGTAGGCATTTCTGCATGTTTTCTGTAGGGAGTGAGAGGTATCACCTCAACATATCACATACAGGGAAGTCACACTGGGACATGATTTTGCTGCAAAATGTCCCAACTCTCATAGTTAAATAATATTGCTATAAACTATCTAATATTTATTCCTTAGCGGTATCCTATTTTTCTGTTGCTCTGAAGTTTTCCATTGCAAAGCATTTCATTCAATTACATACACAAAGGAAAATAGGACGTCACTAAGGAAATTATTTGAAATAAAATTTACAGATCTAAAGGTCATGCGGGATATTTCTCACCATTGTTAGGATGGAATAAAATGCATTTGACTTCATTTTTAAATAAGTTATATAAAACTTCATTTTATGCCAGAGTATATTGTCGTGAGGAGTCTAATGCATACTGACTCAGACTGTGTGGCAGCAATAAACATCCTGTTTAGAAATGGCATGAGCACTGTTGCATGCTGTACACGTGTCAAGATGCAAAGTGAGGACTGCGGCTGAGGTACAGCAGGGATGTTCACAGTGCTTTGGCGGTACTTCCCTGTTCCACGTCCGTGCTCTCATGTGGAACTGTGGAGCCACAGTGGCTTTCTCAAATACTGGAATATTCAGGCTAGTTACAGGGCCAAAAATGTTAATGTCTTTGTTGGAACTTAAAAGCCATGATTTCCTTCTCAGGAGCAATTTGGGAATTTTTATTGTTTCTCACTTACGGTACTTTCCTCATTTTAATGTATTCTCGTTTTAAATAATTAGAATGGTATTTCATAACCACCTCAATTCAAGCTCGCTGGTAGAAATCAATATTCTTAACTATTTGTGGTAAATCTCCCAGCATTTTCTGTACATCTACTTAGATACATGTGCAAATACACACACAAAAATATTGTGAGAGTGTTGATTTTTTTATATTAACTGAGTCAGAGTATGTAGCATTCTATGAGTTGAAACCTTGAATTAAAAATGCATCATTTCATTACCAACACTTTATATAAAGATATAATTTCTATATATATGAATATAGTGTGATTGATGTATTCTCTAGAAATTAACATGATGTTGACACCAATTTAATATACTGTATATCCTTATACTAATATTTATTTCTACAGATGCTTACATTTGGTCAGAGATGCTCAGAATTATAATCATTAATCAAAACATATATGTTTTAACATTTGCTAGATAACATAGATGTCCTCCTCAATGATTACATTACATCTTAACCACTAAGAGAGTAAGAATAGACTTTTCCTATACTTTCTACCCACCCCAAACTGACTAGATATGGTCAACATTGTTATTTTTATTAATTTCACAGGGAGAATATCATCTCTAAATTCTATTTCCAGTTCCATTGTCTTGATTATTATTTATTTTTTAAGCATTTTTTGGTATTGACATTTGATTTATGAGACTTGCTTACTCATTGTTTGCTCATTTAATAGTGAAATTTTTACTTTTTCATATTGATACTGTCTGTACATTAATCATCATCTGAGTCTGTGATTTGTCATGTAAACTTTTATCTAGTGCCTTTCCATAAAAAATACACTGTAGTTTCTTTCATTTAATAATAGTACACAAAATATAAGATTAGATACTATAATTGAATGTATATATTGGGGTAATTCATTCACACAACAAATATTCACCAACATTTGTAAGCAACATGCATGGTTTACAGGCTGTAAATAACAATAGAAAAAGGCATGGCTCTTAATTTCAAGGAGACCTGGGCATTGTAGGGAAAAAGAGAAAATGTAACCAACAATTAACATACACATATCAGGTGGAAAATTGATAGACTGGAATGAGAATACATAGAGAAGGCACTTACAAGTGAGGAAAAGATTAAAGAGTGTGAAAATTCAGAAAGGCACCCTGAAGAAGAAATTTTTAGCAGAAATACAATCAACATTAAATGGGGTGCAATGATATTATAGCAATTCTACAAGCAGTTTGGTACCTTGCCATTACTGTAATAAATAAGTTTTTGCAATTGTATGTAAAAGTTTTTTATATCGGAATGCTCAATTATTTTTATAAAAATAAGAAATTGCATGAAATAAAGTTGCATTCAAATGATAACAAAATTACTAAAATTAGTTTTACAATTGGAGTATTTTTAATCAGCACAAACAAGTAGCCGAAAATGACTTTGATGAAAAAGTATCATTTTTAGTAGTTGGAGACTTTATAAATGGGCAATTAAAAGGTGTATACAACTAATTGAAAGAATAAATTCAAAGCAAACATAAGTGAGTTAAAAAATGCATAATTTTCAATAACTTCAGTTATCTATTTCACAGTTATTTTGTGATATAAAGTCCTTTAAGAAAACAAATAACCTTTTTGAAACACAGCCTTCTTATTCAATGCCTTTTTAAAAATATATATATTTATTTATTTCAGTGAGGAAGGGAGAGACAGAGAGATAGAAACATCAATGATGAGAGAGAATCATTGATCATCTGCCTCCTGCACACTTCCTAGTGTGGATCAACCCCACAACCTGGGCATGTGACCTGACCAGGAATCAAACCATGACCTCCTGATTCATAGATTGACACTCAACCACTGAGCCACACCAGTAGGGCCTTATTCAATGTCTTAACATCACAAAGCCCCTTGCCATACCCTTATTGATATCTATACTCACAAATGTCTCCCCTGAATTACTACCACTGATAAGATGTCTAACACCAAATTCTTATAAAGAAAAAAAGTAAATCTAGAGAATAGGAGATGATATCATATAAATTAATTGAGTGTATGCATTCTTTAGTTTGTGAATATATTCAAATGAATCTATATCAACAACAAATCTCAAAATAGGTAACTGCTAATGGTGTAAAAAGCAGAACTCAATATCTTGAGTATTTCATATCAAGCTATGATATTTGATATCCTACTGAGGCTGTTTCAAAAGGCAACTGAATTCCAAAAGATGTTATTTTCATTTATGTTTCTGGTACAATAGATTATTACTGAAGAAAAAATTAACTTCAGCTTTAATTAGTTTAAAAAATAAGAAAAAATATGCACAAACCAAATAGTAAGCCCTAAAGTTATTTTACTCCCTAGGAAGCTAAAATCTATGGGCTGATGGGAAGCTGAGTTTTGCCACTCCAAAATATGGCTCTTTGGGCTATTGATTATTTTAAGCTGGTTACTTTTTATTAAACTTATTGGGGTAACATTGGTTAATAAGATTATATAGTTTTCAAGTGTACATTTCTAGGATACATGATCTGCATATTACATTGTGTGCCTACCACCCAAGTCAAATAATCTTCCATCACCATATATTTAATCCCCTGTACTACCCTGCCACCCCTCCTTCCCTCTGGTAACCACCATACTGTTGTCTGTGTCTAGGAGTTATTATTTGTTTGTTTTCTTATTTGTTCATTTGTTAAGCTGATTATTTTTTAGAAACAAAGACTCAAAAACTTCGACCTCCCCCCTAACTGCCTGAGAGGAATTTAGGTAGAGAGTCTGCTCCAGGAAAGGAGATATAATCAGAGATAACTGTAGTTTAATATGAACTGATGTGCAAAAGGCAGGGAAGAACCCAGGAGGGCTGTTTGATCAAAGTCTTCTCTGTGTCCCACTGCTAAAGATGGCCTAGCAAACATTTATTTTTCCATTTGTATCTGAATTTCCATCCTGCCCTTTGAAATACCAAACCACAGCCCCACTCCCTTCTCTTTAGCTAAGATGGCATATAAGCCTTACTTAAGTCCAATACGTCCTTGGGTCTTAGGGATCACATATATGTAAATGTTGTTATTTTCTCCTGTTAATCTGTCTTATGTTAATTTAGTTATTAACCCCAGCCAGGAGAACTTTGAAAGGTGGGAGGAAAAATAATTTTCTGCACCCCACACAGGTACATTTACTATACAAATAAAACAGAGTTGCATGAATAGATAGTGACATAGGTTTGGAAAGTCAGTCAAATCAGCTATTCAGACCACATGTACATGACACATATTTATTTTTCTGAGAAAATATGACATTTTGGGTAAGACATCAAGCAATCTGTTTGCTCCTTATAGTCCTTTAGGAAAATGAGCAATAAATTATTTAAATGTTGTACCTCTGTTTATTAAAATTTAGAGGATTAAAACTATCCCAATTCAGGCAATTTATTAAGCAGGGAGGTCATAATTTCTGAAGAAAGAATACATTTGAATTAGAGATAAACTCACTTCATTTCAAACCACTATCTTTTAGAAACAAGCATTTGAAACCTTGGGGGATTGTAATTTATGTAACAATCATAAAACTTTGACTTATGTTCTTGTTAAAATATCTTTGAAGATAGAGATTTGAATTTGAATCAGCTCCTTTATCTTCCTCGAAAGTTTGAATTAATAATTCTTCTCCCACTGTTGGAAAGATTAATCATGCTTAATGTTTCCTGGCAAATTAGTCTTCAGACTTCCGTTGGATTTGGGTTTTATTTTTTTGTCTTTCAGGTGCATAAACCATATACTTATTAGCTGAAGAATCCTTTCATGTCTTTAATCAACTCCGAGTTTGAAAACTCTGAAAATGAATCAGATTGGCAGGCCTACTTCTGAAGATTTAAGAAATATTCTCTCATAGGGAGTTATAAGTTGAAGAGATGGTCATTTAGCAATACTGTCTTCAGAGAAATATGCCTTGCTGAAAAATCCATGCCTTAGTACTTTACTGTGTGATAAATAGCCTGCCTTCATCAAAGATGTACCTTGTCAGTTGCCATGTCTGGAATTTGAAAACAGAAGAATAATGGCACTGGAAAATATTTGTCATCATTAGAGTATTAACATATATTTCTTAAGGTGCCATAAATAACTATAATTGAAATTACCTAATTTATAATATATAAATACAAAACTGATCACAGCCTCCTATGATGTTTAGTCATTTAGTTAAACCTTTGAGTTAAATAAAGTAAATATAAGAAATATAGTTCACGTCAGCTAAGATTAGAATATTGTGTTTGTCTTCCCATGTTCTCTAATCCATTTTCTAAAAAATTAAGATTAAAATTATAAAAGTTTAAAACTTAGAAAACATCTATAGTAGTCTAGCATGGTTTCTAAACAACCTCATTGAGCTCTGGGAATTAGACCGAAAAATAATTGCATTCATTATGAGTCCAGGCTTGTAGAGAAGATCTGTCATATATTATGCCTTTAGTTATATGGCCTTCTCTCTTTTATATTCCCCCTCACTGTTTATAATGAAAACATTAACTCCTATGGTAAGGTCAATAAGGTTTTAAGTGGGATCAAAGAGAAATAATTTTATACTTATACAATGTTGAATTTATAATTTAATATTTTTACTTCATTAAAAAGTAATATTAAAAAGTAATATCTATTACTACTTTCAATAACAATATAGGTTGATCCATAAAAAAATATATTATTGTGAGTCAAAATGGTTGAATATATTAGTAACTTTTAACTACCAATCCCAGAGGAAGACTTCAGGAAAACAGGGATCAGCTTTTTGGTAAGTAAGTAAAATTGTTACTTTGTAATCTACTTTACTTTAAAATATATGCTGATACTTGTTATGCAAATTACCTCTGAAAAGACCTTAATGAAATTCAGTTCCTAAGGTTTTTTCCTGGGGACATTAAGGGAAAATGACCTTGTATACCAACTGTCTATAAACAATGCATGCCTATGTCCTTTATCTGAGTCTTTCTTGCACTTCTGTCTATAGAATCTGAAGATTTCTTATCAGTTTTGGAGGGCCCATACTTGGGAATCTTGCATTGTGAACTTGATCTTGCTGGAAAGTTCTAGATAGATGGCGAGGAGCAAAAGATACAGCATAGGGACACAATACCAACCAGTAACCCTGTAGCATTTCCCTCAAAGAACCTAAGAGTTACTACTTCAAGGTTCTTCAGACAATAACAGATAGTAAACCCATGGATTTCTATAAATCTAAATAAGTCCCCAAGATACAGTACAGTATTTGGGTCCTGTGCATTTTTTTATTGTTATTCTTGAAATTTTTCAACTTTCTAAAGAAAATATTTCTTTTGAAATTTCTAAGGGACTTTACACTATTATCCACACATGATAATATTCTTCATTTATAAGCATTTTCATTTAAATATATCAGTTTTATGTTCTTTGTCATTGATATTTATTATTTGTAACCATAATAATTCACCCTGGAAATTTTTTATGGTCCAATAATGATTAATCAGAGTTTTTAAGGGCAGCTAATACTTACTCATATTCCTAACAACCACCAAGGTGTGTCCTTATTAGACTCTGAAGCTCACACTGTTGTGTTTTATGACCTAAGTAGTGAAGTAAAAAAATTAGTGCATAACACAATTGGGCGCTTCATTGGTTTTATACAGTGAATTGCTCTGAAGATGAATATTACCAAGCTCAGGAAATTCCTACTTTATTTTCAGAAAAAAAAATGTTCACAAAGGGACATATACCAATTTTGTGACTAAATGAGGAGAAAATGTTCTGAAAGCAAGAATAAATGAATTCCAAGGCTCCTATCATGTCCTCAGTCTGTAACATTTAGCTAGCATCTGAGAAAGAGTGAATGAAACAATCAATAAGAAGAATGGATAATTCACAGAAACAGAGATTTAAAATGGGGCATTGGCTCCCCTCAATGTATTAAATACGTAAATTCTTATTGGGGGCCTACTAGGTTTATATTGGCACCCAAGACACAGGATAAAAAGAGTTATTTCCTAACCAAAATACAGTTGAATTGAGGGGTTAGTCTTGCTGATGTAACCCTGCTTTAATAGAACCATGTCCATTACTAGTATAACCACAAGAAAGGGTCACTATTCGAGGCAAGAGGAGGGGAAGTATTAAGGCTACAACCAGAAAGTAGTATCTGAGCAGAAATTGGGAAGCTGTGTAGACATGGTTTCCGGCAGACGCAGTATAGCAATGATTTCTACAAAAAAGGAGCCACGTGTGTCAATGCAGAGATGGAGGATGCAGGCTGTGGACAAGAGTGTGCAGTGAGATGGGTGTGTGGTAGAAGATGAGGCTGCAACCCAGATGCATTCACCCAAATACCTTGCTGAATACTTTGCAGGCATTATCCTCCTTAATGATAACAATTCTATGGGATAGGTACCATCGTTACCTTCATTTTGCAATAAGAGAAAACAGGCTGAAATATATCATATCCCCCAATGGTGAAACTGCAGTAGGAATTCACACTCCCAGATGTCAGAGTCCTTAAACACTAACTTAAATCATGAAAGTTCTTGTATTTAGGCAATTAGGTAAGCAGATCTTATTTTATCCTGTCACAGGTTAGCAAACTGTCTCTGAAGAGTGACAAATAGGAAGTAAACATTTTTGGTTTTGTCAGCTATATATGATCCCTCCATTACTAAATCAATTTGTAAGTCCCCCACCCCCTTCTCTACCTCTTCTTACTCCTTCTTCCCTTTGAAGACTGTAAAATGCATTCTTAGATCACAGATATGATAGACAATGGGCCATCAGCTACATTTGGTCTGTAGTTATAGTTTGCTTGAGAGAATTTGGGGTTGAGGGGACAGAAAATATCAATTACTTGCTAAATAGACAGTTTGTGGAAGGATATACTGTGAGTGGACAGGCATCTGGCATGAAACAGCTAATAAGCAGGCTGTACAAACTGTCCTGGTAAGACACTGTGAGGACAGGAAGAGTGACATAGAGTGACAGTGGACTCAAGAGGACTTAACAGTCATTGTTTGCAGGATGTGAATGAGAGAAGAAAGTTCATTTCTGGGCTGGACACAGCAGTAGATGAAGAGGAAAGAGGTCCAATTTAGCTTTTCTCCAGAAATTCCAATCCTTGTCCTTATCCTTGTGAGTTTATAAACCCTTCTACAGATCAGGGTTTGGCTTGCTCAGTTTTCCCTGCCTCCAGAATTCAGCACAGATTATAGAAGATAGCTTATATTTACTAAAGTCTTGTGAATAACACATGAATGAATAAGTGAATGAATGCTTTTTTCCCTAAGGGAGGAAAAATTAAGTTATTATTCTGAAAAAGAATTGCTACCAAAAATAAAAACGGAAAAATATGGGGTTATTCTATGAATGTCTCCTATCTAACCCATGCTCTGGGTCTTGAGTGAAAAAATGAACAGATATAAAACAAGATAAATGCACCTGAGTTTAGATCAAAATGACTATTTTAAATTGGAGAAGTACTCAGAGTACTGTATGGCAGCCTTTTCTAAGCCACACGTGACAACAGGTTTTATTTCTAAATTAAATTGATTGGTGTGAAATTGGTTAATAAGATAATACAGTTTTCCTCAATTGAAAATTAGGTAATTAAAAAAACACAATTATATAGGTTTCAGGTGTACCTTTCTATGACACATGTCTGTATATTGCATTGTGTGCCCACCAACCAAAGTCAAATCTTCTGTCACCATGTATTTGGCCCCCTTTACCCTTTACTGACCCCCCGCATCCCCTTCCCTCTGGTAACCACTATACTGTTGTTTTCATAAGATGGTTAAGTGCTATAAGAGATAGCTGACTCTGAGTCAGGAAAAAAGTCAGTATTTTGGTAGGGAGACTGGAGAAAGTGCTTATCATAGGCCTTAATTTAGGTTGACAGAACAGGAGGAGATCTGAATGTACATGAACTTGCTGATCCAGATCATGTCAACATTTTCATTTACCCACAAATAGTCTTGTTATTAACCTTGCATATAAAAACATAAAGTTTAGATATTTACTAAAACTCATGCCAATCTTTAAGGTTTCTAAAAAACTACTATTTTTTAAAAAACTGAAATTGTATCTGTTTGGGTCAGTGTGCATTTTTTACCATGTCTATTGATGTGGGAGTCATTGATCATGTTTAATATTAAGATTCTATGACATTTTATATAATAACTAGAGGCCCAATGCATGAAATGTGTGCAAGAGTAGGCCTTCGAAGCCCTGGTTTCGTCCAGAAGGTCGTCTGGAAGGTCATCTGGATGGTGGTTCTGCTGTTCAGCCATTCAGTTGATTTGCATATTATGCTTTTATTGTTATAGATTAATCATAAAAATATGAAATACTTAAAAACATGGCTGTGCTTATTATAACTTTTTGAGACCAGTTGCTTTTAATTTCCAAATCTGTTGAGTTAGGTTAATTTTTCCATGTTTTCAGGTTTGACACAAAATAACTAATTTTCTGGATTCATTTAATAAGAATTAACTGAGATCCTATCAACTGCCAGTTACTATCCTGTGGGTGGGGGTGGGGAGGTTGAAACAGTACTTAGGGTAGACAAGAGCTCTGAGCTCATCGGCTTTATATGCAAGCCACTCTGTCCCCAATGGGAGACACTAGCCCCATGCAGCTACTTAAATTAAAACTTATTTAAACACATTTATGAATTCAGTTTATCAGTCATACTATGTTTCAAGTGCTCAACAGCCACAGGTGGTGAGTGCCTATCACACTGGAGAGTGAAGATTTATAAAACATTTTGTTCATCATAGAAGGTTCCACACGGTAATTCTGTTCTAGAGTATACAAAGGAGCTCCATTTAAAATTATATTCTTCCATTTTAAATTGTACACCATAAGGGAACTTTTCTTAGCAGAAGCTACCTATTTCATGAATAAAAATATCTAATTTAATGAACAAAATTTGTGAAATTTGGGTAAGGATAAATTAATTAAATTGACAGTGATTCACTTTTTAATTACTGCTATTTTCATTTAGCCTAGACATAAATCTTAGCTCTATCATGTACTACATTGCAGTATTGGGCAACTCACAACCTTTCTACACTTTTGTTCTTGTAGAGTCATAATGAGAATGGAATAAAATTATTTAGGGAGGTCCTAGCTGGTTTGGCTCAGTGGATGGAGCATTGGCCTGCGGACTGAGGGGTCCCAGGTTTGATTCCGGTCAAGGGCACATGCCTGGGTTGCGGGCTCTCTCCCTTTCCTTGCCTCTCTGAAATCAATAAAAATATATTTTTTAAAAAAATATTACTTAGGGAGTGTCTTGAACAATTAGCAATAAGGTTTCATTATTGTTATTGTTGGATTTACACATTCACTCCCATTTTATGATATAGCTATAAAATTGATTTTATTTTTCTCATATGTTCTATCCTTCAATTTTGTAATATTTTTAAAATTTAGGATCTGTGAATAAAACAAATAGTAATGTCATTTCATTGACTAAAATAGAGATAAAAATATGTGTCCTTATATTTCTCATGAGCTAAAAAAAGTAATAGAAATTTTATTTAAAGATACTTATAAATTATCATGTAGTTGTAATTAAAAACACACAGAGATACGTTATACTCTTTATCTGGCTCCCCTCAATGGTAACAACTTGCAAAACTAGAGCACAACCTCACAACCAGGATACTGACATCAATACAGTCAAGACACAACATTCGTATCCTTACCAGGATCCCTCATGTCCTATTACAGCCACACCTATTTCTCTTCTACCACACACTGTCATTAATTACTTGTAACCACTAATCTGTTCGATATTTCCATACTTTTGTTATATCAAGAATGCTACATAAATAGAATCATGGACTATGCAACATTTTGGATTGGCTTTAAGAAAAATTGTTATTATTATTATTATTATTATTATTATTATTATTTTGGATTGGCTTTTCAACTCAGCACAGTTCTCTAGAACTTCTATAGAGATTCACTGTGGTTAAACTATCACATTAGGTGCAGTATGGAATATTGATTTGTGGCAAAGAAAACAACACTCAAAAATATTTTACTAAATGAATATTTTTTTTTACATTTGATTGATTTCTCAACTAGTAAAGCAAAGATAAGTGTGCAATTTATTTGTATTGGGGGTTCACAGCCTACAAGTTGGCATACACACATTATGTCACATAACAGCTTGCATGAGTTTCATAAAGGGGATTCAGTTGCAACCTCAGTAGGTTTTATATATCCTTAAAAATGACTTTTGGTTCTTTTCTTTGTTTGTTTTTATCTTTTCCTTAAAAGGTATTGGTTGAAACAATTAGTCATCTGATGTCCTTAGTTTTCATAACATTCACATTAAGCTCTTGTAAACCTTTACAGAGTGCAAAATCAATGTTGAGACTTTGTAAGGATTATTTTGTCTGTTTCTTTTAAGTGAGCTATTGAATCACCTCAAATAATTGTAGTGCATGTGTGAAGAGACGAAACTAAATCAAAGGTTGAGTATAGAGAGATGAGGGTGATCATTAGTAAACTTATAGAGGAGCTGGGATAAAAGGGTAACTAATTCAAAAAGCAGGCAAGCATGAAGATCTAAAGATAATCATTCTGAGAATGTAAACAGCTTGCTTAGGGGAAAAAAAGTAAGAAGGAAAAGGCATATGCCAAAAAATTAATAAGCCCAGAAGCATAGACAGATTAATTGGATTCACAGAGAAAAAGGAATCACACAGCTGTCATATCCAGTCAAGTGATAAAAATGTTGTTTGGATCTATGATAGGAAGAAAAGCATTAAAGCAATAGAAAGGGTCGGTGTATGTCAGCACCATCCTTTCAAATCACATGGCTTAGACATAATCACTCCAATTTAAAGCAAGTGCTAGTTATAACTTTGGAAAGTGACTATTTGGAGATCTCCATCACCCTTAGGTGACATATTTACAGCTTCTGGATTGGGCATTATGTTGAGGGCATATAAATAAATAAGAATAGCACACCAACATGACTCAAATAATTCAATAGTGTATACGCCTACACATAAAGGAGAAATTGTTCCCATTCAAGCATGATATCAAATAATGGAGGCAAAGCGAATGAAAGTTACAGAGCAATCATCTAATGGAAGTGAAACAGCCCAACTTGTGAAGGATGATCGAACCACATGAGCAAGTCAGATCAGCAGCACCAACAACAGCTTCTCTTTCCTACTTTTAATCTGCTGAAGGACATGCTGGGCTATGCTGGAGCATAAGCTTGAGTAACCCAACCCTAGAATTACAAGATTCTGTGTCCTAATACTAGCCTTGCTCTATCTTCATCATTTTATTATGTTCCTTTTATTTTATTCCCAAGGCCTCAAAATGAATTAAGACTTTGCAGTCCTATATAATAAACGCCTAATATGCAAATTGTCCCCTCAGGCGGTTGTTCAATCGGGAGTTCCACCAGGAGTTTGACTGCTCACTATGACCTAATGACCACCAAGGGGCCGTGCAGAACATGGCGGGTGTTGGCAACATGGCACTGGCAGCAGGTGGCAGTGGAAGCACTGCCGGCCCCGATGGGCCCTGAAGAGAATGGGCCCATGACGGGATGGTGGAGAAGGTGAGCGGGAGGCACAAGGTCAAGGCCAGTGCAAGCAGGGGCCTGATGGCCCCCGCAGACTGCGACCAGCATTGGCAGTGGGGGGCGGGGCTGCCACCCAGCTCCCAGGCACTGAGGGAGCCGGGCAAGGGGGCCAGTGGCGACTAGTGGCTGGCAGGCCCTGATCGCCCAATCGGGGCCAGGTCCTGGGCTGGGATAGGGAATTGGGGGTGGGTGGCAGTGACCAACCTCCCATGGTGCCCAGACAAGGGACTGCGACCTCCCGCCCACTACCTGGGGGCGGGGGTAATGGGACCGAGGTGCAGAGAGAATGTGGGGTATCCTCTGAGCTTGCTCTCACTCTTCCTGCTACCCTCCTCCGGAACACCAGGGCTCACGAGCCAGGGAAGCCCTTGGGCTCAGGTGCCTGGCGCCTGCGTGGCCTCCTCTGGGTGAGCCGGGCCACAGCCGCAGGGACCTCAGGGGCTGGTCAAGCTCCCCGTGGGTTCATGCAGAAGCCACTCTATGAGGCCCGCCAGGAGAGTGTGCTGCCTGCCTGGCTTCCATGCGGCACCACTGGGTGGCCCAGAGGCCCACCCTGCTCCCCGACCTGCGGCTTCTGGCTACGCTCACTGCATCTCTGCATGGGGACTTAGCACCGTGACTCAGGCGGAGGGGTGTGTATGGGGACCCGGGGCCCACGTGCTGCCCAGGCCCAAAGGTCAGCTGGGACCTGCCCTTCCATGCCAGACACTCATGCTTCGATTGCCGCCAGGCCTAGGGACCACACCCGTGTGTGAATTTCATGCACCAGGCCTCCAGTATTGGTATAGTTTTCACATTTAAAAAATATTGTGATTTTCGAAAGTGGACTTACAGAAGGCCAAGAGACATATGAAAACATGCTCAAAGTCACTAATCATCCGAAAGATGCATATCAAAGTGACAATGAGATAATATTTCACACCTGTCTGAATGGCTATCATCAACAAATCAACAAATGACAAGTGTGCTGGTAAGGATGTAGAGGAAAAGGAACCCTCATGCACTGCTGGTGGGAATGCAGACTGGTGCAGCCACTTTGGAAAACAGTATGGAGTTTCCTCAAAAATTTAAAAATGAAACTCCCATTTGACCCAGTAATACCACTTCTAGGAATATATCCCTAGAAATCAGAAACACTAATTAGAAAGGACATATGTACCCCTATGTTCATAGCAGCACAATTTACAATAGCTAAGATTTGGAAACAGGGTAAGTGCCCATCAGCAGATGAACGGATTAAAAAACAGTGGTACATCTACACAATGAAATACTATGCTGCTATAAAAAAAGAAAGAACTATTACTATTTGTTACAGCATGGATGGACCTGAGAGCATTATGCCAAGTGAAATAAGCCAGTTGCTCATTAGCCCTGTATACTAGTCAGAATATTGCCCTTCAAAAAATGTCACATCTTAATCCCCAGAACCTGTGTTACATGACAAAGGAGGGTCTTTGCAGATATTGTTCATGTTAGGGGGTCTTAAAATAGATTATCCTAGATTTATCTGGATGGACCCAGTCTAATCACATGAGCCCTTAAAAACAGAAGTTTGTACAGCTGGAATCAGAGAGATATAGCGGAAAGGGGAGATTAGAAGCATACATGTACCACACCCATTATTTCTAGAGGGGCCACATGGAGAATGGAGAAGGAATGTGGGCAGCTTCTAGAAGCAAATGTTGGCCCCAGCAGAAAGCCAGCAAAGAAATAGAGGTCTAGTCCCATGAGGGCCTCAGTCCTCTGAGGACCTCAGTTCCATCTCATAACACAAGGGTATAAATTTGGCCAACATCCTGAATGAGCTATACTGACCATGTACCATTATTAAACCCACATATGACTGTGGAGACTTGCAAGTCCTTTCATTATCTGAGCCTTGCATTATGGGCTCAGTTATTTCAATCATTTTATTACCAGAATCATCAATTTTATATGCCAATTTTCTTTCATCTCACCCATTTGGCAAATAGTCAGATGAGCAAATTCAGCTGTGCCTGTTCTACCGGCTTCCACTACACAAGGTACCAACGTATGTAAATAGCCTGCAACTGAAACTCATTTCTGAACGCCACCTTTACATTTGAGAAGTCACTTCTTTTTCTTTTTATGTCATTTCGTATTTAATAAGTGGAGGTCACATTAGGTCATTGCATTTTGAAATGCATACCCAAAGGCAATACCTTCCTAGTATTTGCAAAGACACTGTTTGCACACTAAATGGAGATCAAAGACTTCCTCATGTATTGAGGAAGTTCCCCTGTTTCTTATTATTATGATAGTGTATTTATCAAGTGAAGACCTCCTATGATTAAGTATGAGGTATTTCCATATTGAAGGTTTTCAGTGAAGGATATATATTTGTTAGTTTGTTAATTCCTCAGAGAGGGCCTACATTTTTTAAAAAAATATATTTTATTGATTTTTCACAGAGAGGAAGGGAGAATGACAGAGAGTTAGAAACAGCAATCAGCTGCCTCCTGCACACCCCCCACTGGGGATGTGCTCACAACCAAGGTACATGCCCTTGACCAGGATCGAACCTGGGACCCTTCAGTCTGCAGGCCAACACTCTATCCACTGAGCCAAACCGGTTAGGGCAGGGCCCACATTTTTTAGCTTACATTCCACCTCTCAACATTTAGATTTTTTTTTTCTAAATTCTTTTACCACTTTTTTTTCCAATGGAGGCAGTTAATTGGAATTCAATACTAGTCAATTTAATTAAACACATAATGCTTGGATATGCATTTATGTGCTATATATAATGCTAATGCTATTTATAAATGTATTCAAAGGTTAATTCTCATAAGTACTTCAAATACAGTGAATTAATAGACTCTTCAAACAATTTATGAACATTAAAAATCAAATTAATAACTGAGTAAAACAGAGAGAAATTGGAAATAATCTAAATTGCCATCAATAGAGTAATGATTAAAGATTATAAAACATGAAGAAATATAATGCAATTTTAAAATAATATTTTAAGAACTTTTAATACCATGTATACTTAGTTTATACCATGTAATGATAGCATCATATTTTTAAATACTTTTTAATTCATGATAGTGTGGTCCTAGGTGCTTTTGGCCTTTTATGTTTACAATAAGCATATACCACATTTGATAATGAGAAAAAACATATGTAAATATTAACAAGAATAAGAAAATGATGCTGGAGATGACTGGATCAGAAAACTATGGTACATCTACACAATGGAATACTATGCTGCCATAAAAAAGAAGGAATTACTACCATTTGTAGGCACCTGGATGGAATTAGAGAACATTATGCTAAGTGAAATAAGCCAGTCAATGAAAGAAAAATACCACATGATCTCACTCATTTGGGGATAATGAAAAACATTATAAACTGATGAACAAAAAGATAGTTACAGAGGCAGTAAAGCATCAAACAGACTGTCTAATTACAGTGGTAAGGTTAGGGAGAGGTGGGGGAAATAAGAGATCAACTGAAGGACTTGTATGCATGCATATAAGAGTAACCAATGGATGCAAAACATTGGGGGGTGAGGGCATGTATGGGAGTGGGGTGGGGGGGGGCAATGGTAAGATATGTACACATATAATACCTTAATAAAAATTTGGAAAAAAAAAAAAAGAAAATGATGCTGGCATTAGCTACTATTATGAGACCTTGCGGAGCGAGAACTGATGGTCTTACCTCAATTTTATGCAGAAATAAAACTAATTAGGTAACAAGTCTTTCAGCCTCCTGGAAATATACCCAATAAATCCAATGTTCATTTCACTTCCCAGGAATCACAAAATTTCTACCTTTGTCCTATGCAACATTTCTTCCTACCTCCCCTTAATTCTCCAATAATCAACATTCTTTTCTCTGTTAATCATCTCACTTCCTACTCTTTCTTAACTATCTATATTTAAAGATGGCCATATCTCTCCCATCTCAAAAAATACATAACAGTGATTTCCTCTGCAAGTACTTTTCATTTTCTTTATATTCAGATTCATTACAGGTTTGTTCATCTTCTCATCACCGATTCACCTTCCACCTGTACTCACATCCTATTGCACTCTGACTTTGGCTCAACATCAAAAACAGATCCACCATCATCAGAGTTACCACAGCTTCGTTGGTGCTAAAAACAGATTATTGGTTTGCAAACTTGTTACAGATATATATGTATATAGTTATTTCATCATTTGTTAAAAAAAAAGTCTCAAATTCTTTTTTTAATCCCTTTATTAATCAGATGTGGTATAAATGTTTTATAGGTTGAAATTTCAGATAAGGACCAATTGGACTAAATGCATTTCAGGATTAGAGCAACAGTAAAAGACTTGCAGAAGTTCCATAATGTCTTTACATTATTAAACACAATTTTATTTATTTAAAACACTACCTACCACATTGTTTTTCAAGTTTTCATAAACTTAACTCATTGCTTTTTAGTTGGATTCTGTAATTACCCCTCATATTACCTAAGAGGGGGCAGAGATAGAGAGGATAGTTTATTTGTCAGAAAGAGCTAGGATCAATGCCGAACAGTCACAAGTCACAATCATTGTGCTTTGTTCCTTCTCTAGAATAACAGTGGGTCATATAAAAGATTAGGTAAATACTTTATGATTTATTTATTATTTAAAATGCCTGTGTTCCAAAGATAATGTTGGTCATTCATTGCTCTTCCATTAGTAAAGAACATTTAAGCTGAAACCACATGACCATGAAGACATTATATTCCAGAAGACAACACAAGGACAGAAAGAAAAAATGGACATCACAGGATAGTGTAAGATGTGGTAGAAAATTTAGCAAAAATTTATGGTAAAAATATGATTGAGTTTAAAGCTTTTTCTTGAAAATCTAAGGTAAGCTTACTTAGAAAATAGTACTGATATTTGAAAAGAAAACTGGCTAAATAATTTTAACTTGCATGAAAGAGGATAAGCCATCTTACATTTGTTTTCTATTATTTTACTGTCTATTCAGCAACTATTCTTTTCTGGTTCTATTCATTTACTTATGAATAAGCTCAGGGCTAAGTAAATTAAAGTCATTCAATGAACATGATAAATGGCAATAACAGAGCAAGAAGATTCCATGTCAATGCCTCCATATTTAACATCTCCACTAATGATCAACCAGAGGAAGTCAAGGGCACAAGAATGACAACAAGAGAAGATAATGGCACAAGATAAGACAAAAACAAAAATCCCAAAACAAAGAAAACTGGAAGTTTCATATCTGGGAAGTGTTTTTGTTAGTAAAGATTTATCACAGTATCACTCAATCCTTGAAAGAAAGGTGAAAGTTCAACACATGGTCAGTTTATTACTGAGTATTGCTGTTTACTGGAAAGTATAGTAAAAAGAAAAAAAGAGAGACTCATGCCTCTTCTCCTCCTGCTTTTTGAGATAAGCACATTTCCTGTGCAGGCAAAGCCTGAGGTGGTCTTTGCTTCTCCCCACATCCCTTTATACATCAACTTGCCAAAATTAAAATGGATCCCCAATACTCATGCCAAGATACTCATGAATGTAAGAAAGATTTCCTGAGGCTGAATTCTTTGGTAAAAACCCTTTCTGCCGTACCTCCCAGTAATCTTCCATCCTTCTCAGATTAGCCTTTCTTCCTCTTTCTCCTTTCTTCCAGCTTCTCCAACCTCCTTCCTCCCAGTCTCTTGCCCTCTACCTCCCTCCCTGATTGTCTGATAGTCTTCTAAGAAATATCCTAATATGAGTTTTTTCATAGCTCCAATGGGATCCTAGGATTACCAGGTGCATTTTAACAGCAATACCAACGAATCTGACAAGATTAGTCTGATTATAATCTCTTCTTTTAAAAATTAATTATTGACAATAAATTCAGCTCATCAAGGAATAAAAATAAATAATGCATTAATAGAGAAGATATGTGTAAAACATAATGAGCATTAAATTTATTAATTAGAGGGTGAAGGATAAACAATTAAGGGGATTATTATGACAGATTATAAATATTAAAGCTTGGCAAAATAGTAATAATGATGCACTCACTCAGCTAGTAGTGAATGAGTAGGAATGCAGACTTCCTCATGTCTGGCAAGAGATCTGTTTGCAGTACTCCTAAAATTGAAGCATACATTGACACATTCGTGTTCCAGCCTCCTGATATTATTGCATACTCTTTATTCAGAGAAAAACTTTAAAACAAAAATTTCTTTTGTCAATAAAATAGTTATTTGAAAGTTCAGCACTTCTTTTCACTTTTAACAAATATTTCCCTTTTTATTTTACTCTAAGTAAAAATATAAATATCATGCTTTTTATTTTAATTACATATTTATAATGATTTTTATGCAATAATTTGATCAACTTAACCTTTCCATTAAAAATTAAGATGTATTTTAAAGTATATTCACTTAATGTTATTTATGGTTATTTAAAATTGGTCTTGATATATTTAGATTTATTTGCCTTCATCTATTTGTTCTTTATTATTGAATTTAATATTATGTATTATTTCTATGAACACAATACATTCATTTTTTCCTGAAATAGTGATGCTATACCAATGCCTAAATCTGGCCTTGGGATTATTTACTATAATTTACCATAATTTATTTAGGATTATTTACTGATGCGGTTTTACAGTAGTACCAGAAAGCAGGAATTTGGGCTTGAGAAAAGGAAAATAAGTCTCAGAAATTGCATAGCTGCAAAAAAATTGAGGTACATGAGTTAAAGTGAATAAAATCATGCATCAAAAATAACGTCTAAAAGCCTCCATATATTAAACCAGACATGAATACATTTCTCTTTTATTTACTCAGTATAAACAATGATATGTTTCTTTAAATTATGCTTACACATTTTAAAATATATTCTAGTACAAAGGCTAATCATAAGTGGCTCTATTTCTTATCTGTATTAAAATAATTTTTCTTTGTTGAAAAAGTAGTTAAATTTTTATATGACTCTGGAAAGTGATTTTTACTTCCTATCAGGCAACAGTGACAAATGTTGTTTGAGAAACTTGCCAGTAGGAGGTACATTAAGTGGAAGATATCTGTGACAAAGTACTAGCAGCATCAGCAAAAGATTAATGTGGAAGCTGTGGAATAAGAGAGATGTGAAGCCAAAGCCTGGGAAAATGGTGGGCAGGAAGCAGCATGTTGGGCAGTAAAATGAACAAAAATGCAGAGTAACAAGAATAAATGCCTAAGTGTAGGAAACAGTTACAAAGCAAGATAAGTCATCAAAGTTCATGTGAAAAATAACATTGTGAGCCTCTGTAAAGATAAATATTTAATCTATCTGTTCCATGCAGGTAGAAGAAGATGAGTTGTTGAAAAAGTTTGATTTTAGTATCTGAGTGGATAAATTAGTTAACTATCTATAATAATAAAAGCGTAATATGTTAATTAGACTGGACGTCTTTCCAAATGACCTCCCAGATGAAGCTGGGGCTGTAAGGGAAGCCCAGGTCCCAGGTGCCTGCAGGCAGCCAGAGGGAAGCCCGGGTCCCAGGTGCCTGGATCCCGGGTGCCAGAGGGAAGCCGGTGCCGGCAGCCAGGGGAAGAAAGGCCTACTCTTGCATGAATCTCGTGCATTGGACTCTAGTCCTATATAATAAAAGGCTAATATGCAAATCAACTGAACGGTGGAATAACTGGTTGCTATAACGTGCACTGACCACCAGGGGGCAGACACTCAACACAGGAGCTGCCCCCTGGCGATCAGTGAGCTCCCACAGGGGGAGTGCCCCTCAACCAGAAGTCAGGCTTATGGCTGGCGATCACAGCGGTGGTGGTGGGAACCTCTCCTGCCTCTGCAACAGCGCTAAGGATGTCCGACTGCTGGCTTAGGGCTCCCAGACTGCGAGAGGGCAAAGGCCAGACTGAATTTCATGCACCGGGCCTCTAGTTAATGCTGTAATAGATTATGACAATCTTAGTGGCTTCAAAGAGCACAGACTTATTCTCTCATGACTCTGAAGGGCACAAGTCTGGAATGGGCCTCCCTGCGTTAAGAGCCAGTGAGAGAGCCCTGACCGGTTTGGCTCAGTGGATAGAGTGTCGGCCTGCGGACTGAAGGGTCCCGGGTTCGATTCTGGTTAAGGGCATGTACCTGGGTTGCAGGCACATCCCCAGTGGGAGGTGTGCAGGAGGCAGCTGATCGATGTTTCTCTCTCATCGATGTTTCTAACTATCCTCTCCCTTTCCTCTCTGTAAGAAATCAATAAAATATTAAAAAAAAAAAAACAAAAAAGAGCCAGTGAGAGGCCCTGGCTGGTTTGGCTTTATGATTAGAGTGTTGGCCTGAGGACTGAAGGGTCATGGGTTTGATTCTGGTCCCGCGGTGGGGGTGTGTACAAGAGGCAACTAATCCATGTGTCTCTCTCACATGAATGATTCTCTTTCTCTGACTTTACCCCTCTCTTCCACTCTCTCTAAAAATCAGTGGAAAAAATATCCTCTGTGAGAATTAACAACAAAGAGCCGGTATAGTAGAACTATGTTTCTTTATTGATACTCTGGGGAAGAGTCTGTTTTCTTGTCCTTTCCAGCTTTTAGACATGACCTGCATTTCTTGGTGCAGGGTCCTGGCAATTAAGTGGGCCCACATGGGTAGTCTAAAACAGTGGTCGGCAAACTCATTAGTCAACAGAGCGGCAAACCACGGCTCGTGAGCTGCATGTGGCTCGCGAGCCGCATTTTGCCAACCACTGGTCTAAAATAATCTCCTTACTTAAAGTCAGTTTATTAGCAACCTAATTCCATGTGAAAACATACTCCCCCTGCTGTGTAACAGGTTCTAGGGATTAAGGAATGAACATCAATGAAGGGTCATTATTCTTCCTATAGCAATGGGTTTGGGATTAAAAATTAAACTGTGATGCCCATATTTGATCAATCTAAAATTTTACAGTTATTTTTATAGGGAAAATTCTGTGTTCTCTCCCCAATTCTACTAACTAAACTTTTTCAAACCTAAGTTTTAACTTAATATGATGGGGCTAATCATGTCTATTTACTAATTATTTCATCTATCTAATCAGTGGGGTCCTGGAAGTGCCAAATATTATATCAGGAAAAAAAATATAAAACAGATGTCATTGCACACATGGAAAAACAATTACAGCATTTATATATTGTTAATAATATTCTGACATTATGAACATATTGGGTAGTGACTACTGATACTATCTTGGACTGAGGTTATAGCAGTTAACGTGGAAAGAAGAGATCATATTCCATAAATTAGTTATAGACAACAGGACTTCATGTTGGGAATATGTATGTATGTTAGGAAGTAGGGAAAAAATGTGAGTCAATAATAATTCTAAAGATTTTAGTCTGAGCAAATGAAAAGATGAAATCATTTTCAAATGATCTGAGGAAGGTGTGTAATCACACAGAAACTCCATTTCTTTAACATGACCCTTCCTCCTTTCTGCCCATCCACTCTCTTCCTTAATCATTAAGCTTTTAGGACATCAGATTCTAATCAGAAAAAACAACAACAAACCTGTCTTAAGAACAAAGCCCCAGATCTGCTGACCACAGAAACAGAGTTTCAGTCAAGCTCAAGATAACATCATGACTTCAGTTGTGTTATAGCCCAGGCCTGTGAAAAAACAATGCCATGGATGACATCAGACCTAATGCAATGATCAACTTCCTACTCTGGCCCCAACCAATCAGTAGAGTCCAGGACCCCAACTCCTGTAGTCATCGTGATTAATGATTTTTCCCGTGGAAGCCAGGTCTTTTCTGTGACTCAGCTTGGTGCCATTTCCTCAACTAATAAACCCTTACTTTCTTGGCTGCAAATTCCTGTTCATGTTCGATTGGGTTTTGATATGCACAGGAAAATGGACCCCTTTAATCTGCTAACAGGTTCAGTTAAGTTTCAAAGATGTTGAATTTTGAATGTCCATTATACCCTTTAATGTAGAGAAGCTGAGTATGCAGTTAGGCATCCAAGTCTGGAGGTGAGTTGGAGGTTTACATTTAGGGATCATGTGCATACAGGTGTGTGGCCCTGAGGCTAGAGAAGATTTCTGAAAATACGAGTGTAGACACCAATGACAACAGTACTCAGGATCGAGTTCTCACACAAGACAACACTAAGAAGTCATGTAGGAAAGGTTAAATCAGCAAATGGGACTGAAAAGAGAAGCTACAAAGAGTGAGGAGAAAAATAAAGAGTTTAGTATCCTGGATACCAGGGGGAAACAGTATGTCATTAAGGAGGGAGATATCAATAATATCAAATGCTGCTTAGAGGCTGATTAAAATGAAGTCTGAGGGAAGGTAGGGGAGTGGTGGGGGGAAGAGATCAACCAAAGGACTTGTATGCATGCCTATAAACCTAACCAGTGAACACAGACAACAGGGGGGTGATGGCATGAGTGGGGGTGGGGAAGGTAATAGGGGGATGAGGACAAATATGTAATACCTCAATCAATGAAGAAATTAAAATGAAAATAAAATAAAATAAAATGAAGTCTGAAAACTGAAGCTGGAATTATCATTGACCATTTAGACATTGAAGAAACTGACTCTGGGGTCTTGTGAAAATGGTTTCTATTATCAAACAGCACTCAGAAATAGTGTTGCTTTAATAAGGTACCTTTCAAAGTTTCATAGTTTAAATAGGTGAGTCCACTAGAGGCTGTAATTGGTTACCAACTGGTCAACCCCCTTTGCTACCAGTCAGATTAGGCATTTAATAAGAACTTAATTTGTATTGGATTAATAAGTATTCCCCGAGTATGAAATAAAGAGGTGATTATTGGTGACTACTGGCACCTTGCATACTCATCCTGAGTCATCTCTCTTGGATCCTTTTTGTCATTTAGGACATTGGATGATGAATCCTGTGTTTAAAATAAAATAAATGAACTGTGTTCAGCAACATTTTACATTGAATTCTCTTGTCAATACACAATGCAGCGCCTGGTACCCAGTGGGAACTTAATAAATGCCAAGTAGATGACAAGTGACAAGGTTTATGGAATTGTAAACATAATATTGATGAGATTTCTCAATTGCAAATTATTTTTTATAAATGCTGATTTGAATGTAAAAGTCAAAACTTTAGCACACACAATGATTAAGAATAGTAACAATTATATATGTATCAATACCTTAATACCAAATTAATTCACTGATTTAATAATTCACATCATATATTGACAATGAACTGAGTCCAATTGCACTTTGAAACACTAATTGTTGTACACTCATGTCTATTATTTATCCACTGCCTTATAATAAGCCCACAAATATCAGCTGTATTAATGAGAAAATAAATGAGCTATATAATACTACATAGATCATTATTGGTGATTATACTTCTTTTCTGTATTTACTTGGCTCCAGGCTTTACTTCAAGACATTTTTCAAACAGAAAAAATAACCTTCATATATCTTCAGACTATGAGAAAAAAGTAAAAATTCCTTGATTGATTAGTCAATTAGCACTAAGTACTAGTTCTAATTTATCTGCATATTAGAAAGCCTGTTAACAGACTACAGTAGAATTAAGTATCTAAACTGTCAAAGAAAAAAACATTTTCAGAGGTAACCATGTTAAGCTGAAAAGGAAAACGGGGGTGGGTGGGAAGGGCTTGCAACCTAGTTCAGTATCTGGTTAAAACTGTGGTCTTACTTCGCCACTCTGACTGACCAGGGCGGAGCTGCAGAGCCTAACCCCAGGGCCCCGCCACAGCTGACTTGGTAGGAGCTGGGGGGACCCTCAGGGACCCACCACAGGAGGAGACCCTCAGGGGCCCACCACAGGAGGATATATATAGGTCAGAGCCTCCCCTCCAGTTCAGTTCAGGCTTTGGATCCGAAATTCCCCTCTGCAAAATAAAGGTTAAACTTTCCTCCCTCAGAGTGCGGGCTGATCTTTCTCCCATGCATTCTGCCACAACAAAGCAGGATAAAAATGATAACAGAGCTACAGTCAGCATGGGGGACTTGAAAGACCATTAGATTTGAGTCACCAGAGGCCACTGGGATCAGTAATTTAAACCTCCCCTCTGCTGCAGTCTCCCTCATCACTGAAGCATTGGTGAAAGCACTGCGATAGTGTTTTTGTTATTTTTGAGTAAATTCCCCAAAGAGGATTTGCTTGATCATATGGTAATTCTATTCTTAATTTTTTGAGAAACCTTCATACTGTTTCCCATGATGGCTGCACTAATTTACATTCCCAACAACAGTACACAAGGGTCCCCTTTTCTCCACATCCTTGCCAACACTTGTTATTTCTTGTCTTCTGATAATAACCATTCTTACAGGTGTGAGGTGATACTTCACTCTAGTTTTGATTTGCATTTCCCTAGTAGCTAGTGATGTTGAGCATGCTTTCATGTTAATATATCTGTTGAGAATCTGTATGTCATCTTCTTTGGAAAGATGTCTATTCAGAGCTTCTGCCCATTTTTTAATCAGATTGTTTGATTTTTTTTCTTTTTGTTATTGAATTGTATATGTTCTTTATATATTTTGGATACTAGCCCCTAATCAGAAGTACTATTTGTAAAAATCTTCTTCCATACCAAATCCGAATCTTATTTTAAATCAATAAAATAATCCCTTACTTAAATGATTTTATATTTTGTTAATCCTCACCTGAGGATATTTTTTTTCCATTGATATTTAGAGAGAATGAAAGGGAGGGAGGGAGTCCAAGGGAGAGAGAGAGAAAGATGGATGTGAGAGAGACACATCAATTGGTTGCCACCCATGCACCCCAACCAGGGCCAGGGATCAAACCTGCAACCCAGGTATATGCCCTTGAGCAGGAATCAAACACATGACCCTTCAGTGCATGGACCAAAGCTCTAACCACTGAGGAACACTGGCTGGCCAGGGCTTAAATGATTTTAAATACACAAGACAGTATTGTCAAAGTTTAATAAAATGTATGTGATGAATTTGTAAATAGTTTGAGTATTAAATAAATAAAAACTG
This sequence comes from Plecotus auritus, assembly GCF_963455305.1. NCBI lineage: Eukaryota > Metazoa > Chordata > Mammalia > Chiroptera > Vespertilionidae > Plecotus > Plecotus auritus. Next base: position 49,260,364 of record NC_137782.1, read on the forward strand.
AAGAAACTACATATATTTTGATGGAAAGACATAAGGCTAAAATGTAGTAATTTAGTTTCTTTATGAGTGCTACTTTAAATATATTTGTTAGTTTAAAGATGGGATTTAACTACATAAAATTTATTTTAAGTTAATGTGTCTTATATTTTCTTTCAAGTAAAAGGAAAATAGTTTAAAGGTCAAATATTCTTCAAATATGAAACTAATCCAAGCATTTTGTTCCAGGTCAGTATGTCTCCAATAATAATATCCACTTTTGAGTGAAATTAAAAGTGCCTTTTAAAAAAAAGGTTAAGTTAGATCAAATTAGATTATTATATTATTAAATCTTTTTTCTAAATTATATCAACTGACTTGGCTATTTCAGGTAATTTTTGAGAGTACTCAACTGGTATTTCAAAATTCTAAAGAGTAAAAATCAAATATTATTCAGACCACATGTTTCAACCTGTTCTCTGTGGGAACACAATTTCTTAGATTATGCACACTCTTCTGAATTTTCATGTTAAAGCCTTAAATAAAAGTGGGACACCCCTTTTCCTTTAGAAGGCTGAATGAAATGGTCTAATTTGGTCTTGACCTGCTGGTCTGAGAGGCTGGTTTCTATTGAAAATTAGAAATGATAGGAAGACAAAAAAGCCTTTTTGAAGGGAGGTACTCTATCTCCCTCTTGTGCTTCCCTTAAAAGAAAAGCAAGTGTAGAAGTTATTGATTCTGTGGTTTCCAGCTTTATGCAATTGCATTTCAATGGCTAAAGAAAGCCAGTTGCTCTAGTTCCTGGACTAGCAACACAAAAGCAATCAGAGATATGTTGAACAGTTTGCAGCTCAATCTGTGTTTGGATCTTGATATGTTTGCAAGCTTATAAGCAAAAAAAAAAAATAGTATTGACTCTTTGTTCTGCTCCTGTTCTCACTAAACTCATTTATTTGTCAGACAAAGTCCGAGAACATGCCAGCAATATGTCTTATTAGTAAAACAAGCAGAAAACCTTACTGGCTTAGGTCATGCTGCAGTACAAATGATGAAACTTACTACCTGAAATGTAAAGGAATAAATTACTTTTCATCTGAGGACCATACCAGGGAAAATAGTGGCCCCACGTAACATGGTAAAACTGCTACTGTTGGAACTAAAATGAATCACTGGGCTTAATAAATATTCAATTAATTATTTCAACCCAAGTGTAAATTCTTTGCCATAGAAAATGTAGGCATATGAGTCTTGTTTTCTTTTTAAGGCTAGTTTAAATATGGAAAGTCAATGTTTTATTAACCTCTCAAAATTAATAAAGAGAAACCTCATTTAATGTGGAACTGGGAAGCTAGAAGGAGGTGCTCACACACAGTAGCTCAAGGTCAATTATAGGCGGATTGTCAACTTCTGACCACAACAAAACCATCACTAGGAAAAGAAATCACCCATTTTTGGCCCCAATGGGAAAAGATTGCATTTCCTAAGAAAAATCAGTTATTTTAGCAACATAACCAACAAGAAAGCGTCATCTCAGTGTAAACATTCATACTTGCTCTTGAATTGATGAAAATTATCAATTGGTATACACATCGATGAACCAAAAAAGAAGGTAATGTCATTGCCAGGTGATCCTTCCATATAGTATTTATGATCAACTAGTATTTAGTCACAGATGTTTTTTGCTCCAAGGTAACTTGTAGAAAGCGTATCAGTCAAATATGCTTTATAACAAATTATCCCAAAAATCAGTGGCTGGAAGGAACAGGAATAGCCATTTATTCTTGTTCCTGGATTTGTAGGTCAGCTGGAGCTCTAGTTAGCTTCTCTGAAGCTGCTTGGCCAGAGCAGTTTGGAATAGTTTTGCTCACATGTGTTCAATTGGACTGAAGAGGCAGTGATTGCCAGGGGACCCTCTTTCCTGGTGCTGGCTAAGGCTCAAGCAATCGCAATCAGATAATCATACTTTGGGCTTCCTCTCTCCTTATATCTGTTTCAATTCCTTTGGTTAGAGCAATTCATATGAGCAAGTTTAGTCAAGGGATGGGAATTTGCCTCTCCAGGGAAGCGTTTCAAAGTCTCATGACAAAGAACATGGTTGCAGGGAATGCTGAAGAAATTAGACTAACGCATTTTTTTCCACAGACAGCTTTTCTGGCCTATTCTTTCTTTTTCTGGAATTTCAATTGCATCCATATTATAACTTCCAAGCGTGACTCACATCTCTTATAATTTTGTCTATTTTATGTATATTTTTCTATCTACATTGAGTTCAGATATTTTGTCAACTTTTCCATTTTATGAATCCTGAATTCCACAGCATACAATCAGTAGTTAAGCCCATCTATTGATTTCTCAATTTCAGATACTGTATTTTTTAGTTTCCAATTTAAAAAATAAAAAAACTACATTATTTTTACAATTTTAATTATCTCGCTAAAATCCCTCATCCTTTATCTAGTTTGAATTTTTCTTTCTCCATGTTTTTGAGTGGATGAGTCATATTCATCTTAACTATTTAACAGCCTGTCTATGAGCATCAGTAGACCTCTCGCCTGCTTCTGTGGCAGGTTTTCTCTTTATTTTGGCCCCAGAATGTTATTTTCGGCATTCCTAGTACATTTGCTAGGTGTGCTCCCCATACACTGTGATGGTCCAGAGATCGCGTCCTTCACAGCAGCAGGCAGCATGGAGCTGAGTCAGGGCCCATCCTCAGGGAACTTCTGCCTGGTTTTTATTCCCTGAGGCACATTGCTCTCCAGGTATTTAATTCAGAACCTGGGAACTTATCCTGACCCTAACATGGATAGCTGCAGGGAATCCCACCCACACTGATCCTCAGAGCATTATTCTTCCCTGCTCACGCTGCTCTTTGTTCTGAATAGCTTTTGATTCAACAAGTGTCTGGAGGGCCCTAGAGCTTTGCGAGCTTTGCAATCAGCAAAACCCCTGTTGGTTTCAAACCCATCCAGGGACAAGCCCTGGAACCTCAGGTAGTGTTTGCTCTCACTTCCTGTCCTGGAAACACTGGTTACACAGGGTCCTTGGTTCATTTCTTTCTACCAGGGTTTTCAGTTCTCATCTGGCATTTCTCAGGCCCGTCTCTTTAGCAAGTATTTCTTCCCACAGCACCAGGTGAATGAGGGGACAGCTCCTATGCTCTTCAGAGTTTTTCATCCTCTTTGGTTTCTGACTTCCTACCAATGTAGATTCAGCAAAAGATTTTGGAGGAAATCGACCCATGTTTGTAAAACCCAAAGTTTCCACAGTTTTTGCTGCAGATCCAGGAAATTGGCCGAAGATGCTGGGCTCTCTGTCCACCCACAGAGGTCCTCTCCTGGTTCAAGCCTAGATTCTGGCCTCTAGGGTCTCTCGATTCCAATAATTACAGGCTGTTGTTGTTCCTTGTGATTAAGCCCCCAGGAACCGACAAATTGCTCTATGGGGTGAAGGGGAGCTGCCCATATGCAGCTTCACACATAAAAAAGTCCTGTCTATGGAAAAGCTTAGCCTCTTTGGTCCTTCTTACTGTTAGAGAGTGGGAATTTCTGAGCATGCTTACTCCTACCATTCCAGAGAGGCCGTGGACTATGCCCCAGATGGAGTTGTCAGTGCTGACACCAGGCCAGGCCTTGAGATACGGTCTCATGGCCCCTTCCCAGCCCGTAGGCCTTCTTTCATAGATCACTGTCAGCTTTCTGAAGAACAGGATGACCCTGTGAATAACATGGTCGTCAATGGCATGATCCTGACGTTGCTTAGGAAAAACTGTTTTGTCTTGGGTTACTTGCTCTGCAAAAACAGGATGTGGTTAATGTGCATAAAAGTGGTCCTGCACAAAGGGTAGGGGCTGCTCTCTGGACTCCCTGCGTGGAGAAAGCAGAGCAATAGCCAGCCGGCTGGCCGGCTAATAAAGGCTCCCTAAATTTTAATTTGGTCTGGGCTCCAGTGGTCATTCACTTGTGCTCGCTCCACAACATTACTTCCTTAGCAATCTGATATATCCGGAAACAAGATTTTTATGTTGTATTCACCTATTCTATTTGTTCTCTGTGTGAGCAATGGCCTGAAGGAAACTATTCTAACTAGAAGCAAAGAGCAATTCTGTTCTAACAACTGCTCAGTGATTCAGCCAAATCTTAGATTTACACAACTGTATTCCCCCCAGTTACATAAATACATTAGCTACAGTGTGTCTACAAATGTGTTAAGAACAAATATGTAACCAGTCCTTTGGTTTTCTCTAAATTCTGTGGAAGTGAGGCTGATCTAACCAGATTCCTGAGGGTCTATCTTTGGGGGGATAGAATGAGGGGTGGGAGGGGTGTTATACTTTCCTGTGGAGATTTTGAAACTTTTTCCACATTTAAATCTCTAGTTTCTCATACTCTGGTGCTTTCTCTGAGGGCTCAAGCCGCCTCTCCCCATCTATAAGTCTTCTCAAAAATTTAAAATCCCCCCACTCCTCCTTCTAGACATATAAAAACTTCTCTTTTTCACACTATTCCACCTAGAAATCCTCTATCTCGAAATGTGCTCAGCAACCCTTCCCTAGGAAAGCTGGGCTTGCCTGGAATTGTATATCTGGAACTAGAACATTGAACAGATGTTCTTGGTTCTCAATGTGTTCTAGGTCATTTCTCAAGTTCTACTGGTTTCCACACAACTTCCTTGCCCTATCCAGCTACTCCTTTCTCCTATGGACAAAAGAAAAGGGTACTATGGAAAGTAACCGCACAGGGTGATCTGGTCATAAATTCCTAACTCAGTAGGTCATGGTGGGTGGTCACACCCCAGGCGTATATCTTCTTTAGTAAAAGGTTTATCTTCACTTTAAGTAAGCCCTATCCATTGGTTCTGTGCATCTAGGTGGACACACCTTTGAAATAAAGCTAACCATCCTCAAGAAAGCACATAATTTTAATTATCCTATAATCCCATCATGGAGTTACTTTCTCTCACTTTCATGTAATTTTCTTTCCATTCCTTCCTTAGTCTCAAATGCATGAAAGAAATTGCCGACTATTATCCTTCAAGCATATAAAGATAACTCAGTCTGTTGAGATCTTGCTTCCACATGTCTTTCAGCTCAAATAAAATTTTATAAAAATTCTCTACAGGTTTGGATGTTTCTTATGTCAACAAACCCCTGAAGCTGGGGGCCAGATGGACTTGGCAATGGGTTCCCTGAGAAGGTCATCAACCCATTCCTGTCCTCTGAAAGTCCCTTTCTGCCCCCACAGGCTCTTTCCTCTTACTGTCCTTAAAATTTCCCACAGTCTGTATTGTGATGTAGATGATAAACTTTCTGATTTAAGAGACTTACGTAGATTTTCTTTGAAAGATAAAGGTAAGATATTAGGAACTGAGCAAACATCATCTTTCTGCAAGAGTTTGGTTAATAAAGTTATTGTCACTATAGATGCAAAAAAAGGTCAACTTTTATACTTAGGGCTGAAATACAAACTCTTATTTAAGGCCTTAGTCATGCTTATTACACAACTATTTATCACAAATATTGACTGAAATATTTGTATGTTTTTGCCTAGCAAAGGCAAGGAAAATGTTACAGAATACATATCTATATATAAAAGGCTAAGTCACAGTCCAACCGTCCAAATGGTAGCTATGACGCGCAATGACCACCAGGAAGCAGATGCTCAACGTAGGAGCTGCCACGCTGGCAGCTGTGGTTCTCGGGTGACGCACCCAGAACAAGAGAGGAGGGAGCCCCATTCCTGGGTGTGTCACTTAAGAACTACCTCTTGCAATCCGGGACCCCTCAGGGGATGTTGGAGAGCCAGTTTCAGCCTGATCTCCACAGGCCAGGCCAGGGACCCCACCTGCCAGAGGGACCCTGCTACTTTGCAGACGACCTTCGAGCTGCTGTGCTGCCCTAGGTGTGACTAACCAGGGAGGGACTTTGGGATGTGGGCTTCAGGGTGTGTCCGGCCTGTCTCACCAGTCCCACCCCACCAGCCACCTTCTAACTAATTTCCTTTCAATGTACACGAATCCATGCACCAGGCCACTAGTGTTTTATATAAAATACACTTTTGCTTGGGGACAGACTTGTAAATTTTGTGAATATAATTATTTTGAATGTCAATTAGGCACCAACATAAAAAAAAATAGAGTTTAAGACCTGGAAGGGATCGTAAAAATCTCTTGCTCTACTTTTTTTATGATAAGAAAATTCGAACACTGAGTTTTTATGTGATTTTCCATCTAAAATCTGCTTTCCTTTTCAAGAACTGTTTTTCTCATTTGGAAATATATACTTGGCACAGTTTACAAATCTTATCTCCATAAGCTTCTTACTGATTTGCCAATGTGTTTTCTTTTTTTAAAGGATTATAAAATAATCTTTAAAACCCAATGATATATATCATTCAATTTTCATTTCAATAACAAATTTACAGTAAGAAAAAACTTTCCAAGGATTTTAAAGTATCATATGAAATTTGTAGAAATAGTGAACCATGCATTAGTTCTTTTATATAGATGCATCAAAGAAAATGGTAGAAATATATATGTTATAATCTTCAAATATACATTTAAAATACTAAACAATAACATAACTTTAACATTTATATAGCACAGCATAAAAATAGGTAATATTCATCAAACCATATGTGTGACATACTTTTTCTTAGGACATGAACATATGTTAAGCCACTTAGCCTAAGACAGTGGTTGGCAAACTGCGGCTCGCAAGCCACATGCGGCTCTTTGGCCCCTTGAGTGTGGCTCTTCCACAAAATACCGCGGCCTGGGCGAGTCTATTTTGAAGAAGTGGCATTAGAAGAAGTTTAAGTTTAAAAAATTTGGCTCTCAAAAGAAATTTCAATCGTTGTACTGTTGATATTTGGCTCTGTTGACTAATGAGTTTGCTGACCACTGGCCTAAGAGATAGACATATTATTTTCATTTTTCATATGGGGAAATCTATGGATATAGAAGTAATTTGTCCAAGATTGCAAAGAGTATTATTGTAGAGTCCATGTTCTTTATACTGAAGTACATTGCCCAGATATGAGTTTTAACCATGAATACAATGAAGAAAAGGACAGAAGGCATTCTGGATGAAACAATTGGTAATTTGGGGGTAGGAAAGGGTAGGAAGCTGTGACTAATGATTCCAGGAGAGTAATTTTCCCAGGAATAGCTATGTTTAAAAAAATTAAGAATAATCTGACTTTTCCCCTGTCCCCACCAACATAGAGCATAGTACCACTTGCACATGTACATGTATCCTATCTAATAAAACGGTGATATGCAAATTAACCATCACTCTATCACAAAGATGGTGGTGCCCATAGTGGCCTGGGCGCTGGATGCTGGTGGCGTCACCCTGGCAGTGAGCCCCAGCATCCCGCGCACCCTGGCCTGCGGAGAGAGGGAGGGCAGGTGGGTGGGCAGAGCACAGGACACTGGGGTCATTGCAGGCCGGGCTGGAGGACATCTCCCCTGTGCACGTATTTCGTGTACCAGGCCTCTAGTTTTATATAAACATACATACATTCCCTGCATAGCGTTTTGGCTAATCTAGCTTGGAGGACACCACAAGCTGTATGATGGACTTACAGAAAGCTTTGTGCTACACTGTCACATTACTGAGAGTAGAAACTTGGCCCATTTCATCTAAGGTAATTTGTGTTTTGTGTTGTTGTTGTTGCTAATTTCAAGTTTTTCAGGACATATGGTTTAGCACAGTGTTTCTCAAACGTGTGTTCTGAGACCCACGGAACAGGAGGTTGGAAATGGTGAGGTCAGGAAGGAGAAGAGCACGTGGGATGCTGAGCCCCAAACAGGCTTCAGCAAAAACAGATCCACGCATGTGCAGTATATCGGTTTCTTAGAGCCACTGTGACAAAGTTGCCCAAACGGGGTGTTTTAGGATCACCTAAATTTCTCTCTCACCGTTCAGGAGGCTAGAAATCAAGGTGTCCACGGGGATGATTCCTGTGGATCTGTCCCCTTCTCTCTCGTAGCTTCCTGTGGTTTGTCTGCAATCTCTGGCATACATGCTTTCCAGGTGCAGCACGCACTCCAATCCTCCTCCTTCACCGAGTGGGCTCACATGATAAGCCAGGTCCAATAATCTCCCTGTTGTAAGGTCAATTGAGTTGGGACTACATCTGGCAAATCCCTCAGGCAGCACCTACTCAGTGCAAGATAGCATAAGTCGAAGGTGTCTGTTATGAAGGAAAAGCAGGAAGGAGAATGTGTTGGAAGCCCTATTTAAAATCAAAGTACTCATGGAAGCATAGAAACAATGTGGCCAGATTTTTGCAAAATTAAATGATGTGGATTGCTGATTTAAAGCATGGAGAATTAAGATAGGATGAAGGTAATGTTTTGGAACTATTTACCTTTTAATTATGGTAAATTATTGGCTAAAGTCCAGAGATTAAATACAAATTAGACAACAATAGAGCTATTTGTGTAAGGAAGTAATACTATTTAGAAGTAATTTTACTTGTTCTGATACATGACTGATATTATATAGCATGTTTTTCCAAAGAAGACTTCTGTGGATGGGATCACTTTAATCACATGACAGATCTGGAATTTAGTTGGTGGATTAATAGTCAAAGCCTGCCATCTGGTGGAAAATATAAAACTGTGGCACATCTCTGATTAGAAAAACTAGTAAATAATGCTCTTTGGGGTTAAGCATTTGCTTTCCACCTATTTATTTATATCACCTGGCTAAATAGTCTGAATTACTGTTTACATTCAGACACACACACACACACCCATACATACTCATACACACAAATATACACAACCAGCAGCCCTAATGAATTTCAGTTTTTCAGACAGTGAATAATATGAAGTGCTATCATGAGAATTTAGATTAATTGTGGCCAAGATGTGAGAAAGCTATATTCTATTACGATCTGTTTAGACACTGCTTTTGAAATAATTCAAATAACTTTAATTCATAGTCATTAGCCTATATATGTCATCTCTCATATTTTCTTTGGTGTACCTTCCCTTTTTAACTCCTGAGTAATTCATCTAAATTTTATATTCACACCCTCAAACCCACCCCTGCCAAACTCACATATAGATATTAACCAGAAAATCAAGGAAATAGGGTGAATTCAATTTTGTCCTCTAGATTAGAGTGTCTCAGTGTGTGTATGTGTGTGTGTGGGTGGGGGGAGAGGGGTGGTAATGTAGGACTCTTAGGATTCTACACACTTTCTCTAAAGGGATATTATGATAAAAAAATTTAGTACGCTTTTTCTTTTTACTTTGCAAGCCTCATGGCCATTTTGTGAGAAGTCTCTCAGCACACATAACAGCATTTGCATACTCGGCACACTAGAGCCCTGTGTGCCTTCTTGGGTCCAATCTCAGCCTTTGGAGGGAGACAGAGATTTCCACTGATAGGTGGCACCTATGTGCTGTGCAGAGCGGCTCAGTGGCCGGTGGGTGACCTTGATTGCTCTCTTCTGTACTAACTCTCCCAAGCTCTCCTTACACACCTTTAGCTCATTTTTTATGACAAAAACCAGGTCTTCAAATGTAAATTCAGCTGCCTCCTCTTTGTCATTGTGTTGCTGTTGTATGACTTTTGACCATGGATTGTATGGGTCAAAGATGAAATGTACTGTAAATGTTTAACATCATTTTTTGGGTAGTTTTCTTATTTAGTTATCTATTATTTTCCTCTGTTTATATTTTCTTAGGAGTTGTGTTTTGCAAACATGTGTGATTGCTCAACATGGTTATTTTTGAGACAAGGTGTGACATGTATTAGTAAGAGGATGGTTACAGGCCTTGGTCAGTGGACAATTCCAATGAGGTCACCGATGCAGAATTATGGTCATTTGAGGCATTCTATGAGTATGATGGGGAGACACGAGAAGGCCAAGTGCAAAAAAAGCTATTTACCGATGGGGTTCACATGGGCTAGTGAAGCGCGGTGACCTCTTCCATTGTGAATTACCTGTGCAAAAACAACAAAAGCTTCTGCAAAACCAAGAAAAATTTAACTACACGTCAGAGCTATTGAACAAGTAAAGGTGTTGATTGTTTTAAATGAATATTCGGATCTCACGCAGAGTAAAGATATTAACAAAAAAGTCACATCCCTTGATAAGGCTTAGAAAACAAGTTTCAGCAGAACCTTTTGCTCAGAGGAGGAAAAAAAAAAAAAACTGTTGGTGACCAAGTCACATTTGAGTGTAAATTATAGTGAGTAAATGCTAGGACAACACGCAGGGTGAGAATTTGAAAACACCCCATTCTCAGACAGCACTACAAGTTCAAGTATTGAGGACACATACAGGATGCTGAGCTGCTTCAGTGTTATAAACTGAAAAACAAATTTTCTATCCAGATTGATTATGCTAATATATGCCATGTTTTGCATTTGTAATACTGGCAAATAATAGTGAAAGTCAGCATTTTTTTTTCTTGTGATGAGCTGTCCCAAACAAGCAGAGGCATAAATATATTTCATGTTTGGTCTTCATCTAGAAATAGCAAGTGTATCTTTGAGGAACTTGGTTGGTGTCTGCACAGATAGTTCCTGTCCATGTTTGGTTTTGTGATATTTCACCTCTCTGGTTGCAAATGTAAAACTCGTGTCCTGATAACACACTGCCTGCTTCACAAAGAGAAGTTATTGTCAAAAACTCTCAGACATGAAATGGAAAATACTTCAAAATGGTTAATGGTACAAGGCCAGTTCAACTGCTGATGTTCAACAATGATGTGGAAATCAGATTAACAAATGTATAATTCTCCTGGAACACTGAGTCATCTAGTGGTTTAGCAGAGAAAGGCTTCTCACCAGCATATCTGAAGTGAACGGTGAATTATAGGAACACACTCAAGAAAATAGGCCACCTACTCTGCTTTTGAAAAGGAAGGGCAGCTGATGAGGAAGAGCTCCATCCAGTGAGCCAGTTGGACAAATCTCTTCATCACTTTAGATAAAATGTTTCATCTTCAAGTGGATTTAGAAGGAAAGACCATACTGCAAAAGGAAATTCTGAAGTGTTTCCATTCTCACATGGGATTCAGGTTGAGGAAGTCTTAGTTTTACTGAAAACCACTGGGAAAAGATGGCAGAACCAGACTGAAAATTAGTTTTCCTCCCTTTCAATACCGAATGACAGACCTTTGCAGGGAACCTTATGCTCAGCCTCTGAAATGATTTTGTGAGAAGAGGAAGAATCTTGTGTGGTAAGGTCTGGTGATGGGCTCCAGATGAAAAATATCGATCTGCTCCTAGAGAAGTTTTGGATTTCCGTGAAAACGGTAAACGTTTTGCTGCAGTGTTCAACTTCTTACACAGGAACAAGCTTCTTTTTGTCTAACAAGCACAGGACTGATATGATGCATTTCACTTGAAGGTGAAATCCATGTGAGCTTAACTCAACTTCTATCAAGAATGGAATATCTGAGTCCAGCAAAAAGCAAAAAGCTTTATGTTAAAGTGAAAATTTTATTATCACTACAGGTCCCAGCAGGAAATTAATGGTCCATTTGATTATATATATATATTTTTTTGATTATATTTTTAAAAGGCTCTGTTTACAGAGATGAAAGTGTGGAAACACCAGGGGTGGTGGCGAACCTCTGTATTTGAAGCAGCTAGAGGTTAATGGCCATAAACCTGAAGGATAAATGGATAGGGACCTTCAGGAGAGGTCTTATAGAGCAACGGCTTCTCAATTATCTGTAGTAAAGGACCAGGTTTAGTTTTCAGTTTATTTGTTTTTTCAGAAATTTTCAGTCTGCTGAAGATCAATACTTGAAAATGAAAGTAAATTAAAAATAAAATAAATTACTAGAAATGTGTGAAATTATAATTTGGAAATGAAAATAAATCACTAGAAAAAGATGAAGTTGCGAGTTTGATCCCTGGTAAGGGCTCGTACAGGAAGCAACAGATGGATGTTTCTTTCTCTCTTTTGCTCTCTCTCTCAAATCAATAAACATGCCCCCAAGAGAGAATAAAAAATAATAATGATAAAAACTGAACAGATAAATCCTGGTTGAGAAACCATCATCTCTTAGTTGACTAATTCAATCCTTGCTCCTCTTTGTAGCCTCTTTCAGTCTGTTCAACAGAACTAGGTCCTGTCAAATGCAGTCCTTGATTTCCCTTCCTAAAACCTTCCGTGGCTCCCATGTCACTTGCACTGAAAGCAAATGATTTACAATGAGCAGTAAGACTCTGGCCTTGTACCATGTTTCTTCTAATATTAGCTCTGATTACGCCCCTCACCTACCCTGCTCTCCTGGATGTGACATAAACTCAGAGAGCACTCCACTTTAGGGCACATCCAGTGCTACTGCCTCTGGATTGCTCTCCCTCTGACTCCCTCCAGTTGTACATTCTTCAGATCTTTTCTCCAATGTCTTTTTCACACCTTCCCTAATCCACCCTTTTAAAATTACAACTTCCTCCAACACATGCTCTCCTTCTGTGTCTCATTTTTTTCTAACTCACATTTTATTTTCTACCATAGTATATATATTTTTTGTTTGTTGGCTGTTTCCACAACCTAGAATATACATTCTATGAATGCTTATGATTCCTGGCTGCTTAGCTAAATGATATAGCTCCAATATTCAGAATAGATCCTGACAAATAATAGGTGATTATTCATTTTTACAATGAATTCAACTTTACAATGTTTTTAATGAGTGATGATCCATAGTATGAGTTCTTGCTTGGTTTACTCACACAAAATTGTGTATTATGAATTTTAGAGGCTTTTAATAATATACATTTATAAAAAATACTGCTATTTTTTTTTTAAAGTATAACAACTGTTGGGGAAAAAGAAATACTAATCTTCCATGGGAGTTAAACTGTTCTATTAAAAAAAGAGTAGAGTTAATTCTGCCAGCTGGTTTCAAAAACTGGTTTTTTGTTTGTTTGTTTGTAATGGCAAGAATTACCTTTTTTGTACTGCTCCAAACTTTTAGATATAAGACTTTTTTGAAATTTTGAGATCATTCTTCTCCTCTTCTTCTAAAACTATAGCTCAAAAGAGAAGGTACTTAGGTCTCAATTTAAAAATATATTTTGATTTATAACACTTTGACACCCGCATTCCATTTACCTTTCTTCTCATGAATCACTCCTCATGACCTTAGCCAAATTATAGTTTAATCACTTAAACTGAACATTAAAAGTAAGTACTTTGACAACAATTAAGATTTTTCTGGGTTATAAAGATATACTCATTCATGTACGTAGCCAAATATTGTAATTAACTGTGATATCTCTATTATAATCAATTATCTCCAACCATTAAATTTAATCAAAAGATCCACATAGAAATAATTAATTAAAAGTAACATTAAATAATTTATTCAATATAATTGACTATAAATGTATTAAATATGAGTAGTACCTACTAAAACTTAACTTCTTGAGTTAAATTGTAATTATACTTCATTATTCTCCCCCTCACTCACCCTCTCTGCCAAAATTTATATCAACCACTAAAAAAAAAAAAATTAAATTATACCACAAAGAAAATCAAACTTATAGTCTTACAAATATTTATTATTTAATACACTCATGATCACATTTCCAAAATCTTAAAGCAATTTTTAAAAAGGTAAATTTTACTTTGGCATCCCATCAATTTCTTGCTCTTAATTCCTTTTAATTTTTAAGTATCTCCAATACTCTATATTTATATATGTAATAGACATTTGCTAAAAGTTCTGACAAAATTATATGAATATATAAATTTAAAAGGAAAGGATATTATTATTTTGTAAACATAATATACACTACAAAAACTATTAAAACACCACTCTTGAGCTATAGGATATTATCCTTAATTGGAAAATATTGGTGACATGATTTTTTATTTTTCAGTTTATTTTTTAAATTGAATTTATTGGGTTGACATCTATAATAATAAAAGTTTAATATGCTAATTAGACCAGACGTCCTTCCTTCCGGAAAAAGCCTCAGTGGGTGGGGCCATGGCAGAGGTGGCAGAGGCCCCTGGCTGCGGCGGCGGGTTGGGGCTAAGGCCAAGGCCCTTGCACAAATTTTGTGCATCAGGCCTCTAGTTGATTAATAAAATTACATAGGTTTCAGGTATACAATTCTATACTATACTAGAGGCGTGGTGCATGAAATTTCGTGCACTGGAGGGGGGTTCCTCAGCCCGGCCTGCACCCTCTCACAGTCCGGGACCTCTCATTTGTTACTGTCCACCTGCAGCAGAGGTGGAAGGGGCTCCCACCATCGCCACTGCACTTGCCAGCCGTGAGCCTAGTTTCTGGCTGAGTGGCACTCGCCCTGTGGGAGCACACTGACCACCAAGGGGCAGCTCCTGTATTGAGCGTCTGCCCCCTGGTGGTCAGTGTGCATCATAGCGACAGGTCGTTCTGCCGTTTGGTTGATTTGCATATTAGGGTTTTATTATAGAGGATCGTCTGTATATTGTATTGTGTGTTTGGCACCCCAAGTCAAGTCTCCTTCCATCACCATCTACCCCCCTTTTACTCTCGTCTACCTCCCACTGCCTTCCTTCTGGTAATCACCATACTGTTGTCTGTGTCCATGAGTCTTTCTTTTTTTTTCTTTGCTTAATTCCTTGATTACAAAATGACTTCCATACCAAAAATTTATAGATTGACTCTTCCAATTTTCTTTAAACTGATGTTTAACCAAATTAAGAAATCTTGAAAACTATGTGGCCAAGAAAGTAGGGACAGAAGGATGGATAGAAGGAAAAGTAGGGGACGGAGGAAGAAATAAAAAAGAAAGGGATAAGGATGGAAGGCTTAGAAGGCTTCCATGTTCTGGAGACTACAATAGCAGATTTGATGCTCCTTGGCAGGGGTGGTGACACATTCAGGCATTTAGAAATGGATATTACATATAGTTTAGTTTTAATAATGTTGATAATAGCAGTTAGACTTATTGAACATTTACCATATACCAAACCCTTGCCAAGTCCTCAATTAATCTTCACAACAAAACTAGGGGTATGAGGTAGGTGCTAATAGTATTCCCTTGCTATAGACAAGGAAATAGAGGCACAGAGAGGTGCAGTAACATGTTTAAAATATAATAGAGTCTAGAGCAGGGGTGGGCAAACTTTTTGACTCGAGGGCCACAATGGGTTCTTAAACTGGACCGGAGGGCCGGAACAAAAGCATGGATGGAGTGTTTGTGTGAACTAATATAAATTCAAAGTAAAGGAGTGGAGGGGAGAGCAAGAGAACCCTCTGCTCTTTCGGCTCCGTGGGCCGGATAGAACAGCCAAATGGGCCGGATCCGGCCCGCAGGCCGTAGTTTGCCCACGGCTGGTCTAGAGGCTTGGTTTAGAATTTGAAACCTAATATTCTGAATCTAGAGCCTGTGCCATAAAAAATTATAAAGTAATTGCTACTTTCCGAGGCCAGATCTCTAATGTCCAGCCTTTTCCTCACTTGCATGATATATTATTGAACATACAGTTTTATAGTCAGAATCTCTCTCCTAGTCTTACCAAAATATGATCTCTAAACAAAATGGTTTATTATTTATTTGCTAATTTGTTAATGGAATACTTTGCCCACAAGTATATAATACTAACACTCAATTCTAGTGTTAAAAATTAATAGTCCTTAAAACTAACTTTAAAAATGGGAAGCCAGAAAGTCAATGAGATGCAATAAAAAATGTTATCCCAGTTTATAGTACTGATCAAGTTCTCACATGTTGTATAGTCACAACTTAAGTGTATAAACTAATGACAGACACAGGGAAAGAATAGTTATATTAGTGACAGTTTAGAGCCTTTATTTGTTAAATGAGTTAGTGTTAATCCAAATACAGCAAAATGAAAACTTTGAATAGACTTTTCAAATTATTATCAGTTAAACATAACCCAAACTTATGAAGACAAAACATTTCATCATACCAAAGCATTCATATTTATGGTGACTCTTTAGAAAGTATTTTAAATTGCTACACTCTGAGGCTAATCATTTACTGGTCTTCAGATTAATCGCATTGGTTTGGTGTCATACTTTCCTGGCATAAGGAAGCAATTCAACATCTCACTGGGAATCCAAAAGTAATTCTCAGAAATATAATTCACATCCCATTATGTTTTAATACAACATATCTCAACACATACATCAGCTTGTCTGCATCTTCATCTCCCAAGTCACAATTAAAATGAGTTAATGAAATCATTATCCAACTTGCTCATTCTTATCATTTATATATGACACAACTTGTTATTTACTAGTATAATGTTATTGGTCTTCTATTGTACACCATAAGATATTTTTTTCTTCTCCTTGGAATGATTGGAGTAATGATATTTTTATTTTAGAAACTGTTACATGAGCCTAAAAATAAATTGAATTGCTTTATGTAAATTTTATTTAAACATTCAGCTAATTTAGTAAAATGAAAATATTGTTGTATTTCCATAATCAAAGTTTTCAGTTTCCTATTATACTAGTACTAGAGGCCCAGTGCACGAAATTCATGCACGGTGGAAAGGGTGTCCCTCAGCCCAGCCTGCACCCTCTCCAATCTGGGACCCTTTAAGGGATGTCTGACCGCCTGTTTAGGCCCAATTCCACTGGGGAGTCGGACATCCCTCGTACAATCCAGGACTGCTGGCTCCCTCCCAACTGCTCGCCTGCCTGCCTTCCTGATTGCCCCTAACCGCTTCTGCCTGCTAGCCTGATCACCCCCTAACCACTCCCCTGCCAGCCTGGTCGACGCCTAATTGCTCCCCGGCTGGCCCGATTGCCCCCAACTTCCCTCCTCTGACTACCTGGTCACCCCTAACTTCCCTCCCTGCAGTTCTGGTCCCCCCCAAATGCCCTCCTCTGATGACCTGGTCTCCCCCAACTGCCCTCCTCTGCCAACCTGGTCACCCCTAACTGCCCTCCCTGCTTGCCTGATCGCCCACAACTGCCCTTCCCTGCTGGCCTGGTCCCCCAAACTGCCCTCCCCTGCAGGCCTGCCCTCCCCCAACTGCCCTCCCCTGCAGGCCATCTTGTATCGACCATCTTGTGTCCACATGGGGGCAGCCATCTTTGACCACATGGGGGCAGCAATCTTGTGTGTTGGAGTGACAGTCAATTTGCATATTACTCTTTTATTAGATAGGATTTGGTAATACACTAAGGAGAACATAAAATAATGAACAATATTCTGTGATTGGCTCAAGAACATAATCTCAAATTATTCTAAATATATAAATAAGCAGAATAATATAATGACCCTTGTAATATTAGAAAATATAAAAATGAATAGATAAGTATAGTATTTATGAATCTGATAAATCAGTATGAACATTCACATGGTGAAATTGAGTATTTCAGAATGACCACCAGGTGTCGCCACACTACACTTCTTGGAAAGACTGCCTCGCAATCACTGTTGGATGAATAAATGGAGAATAATATTGACCGCGCACAGCATAAGTACAAGTAAAATAAAATCTTTGTTTCTGAAAAAAATTAAGGAACCTGATAAAAGGGACTTATTCATGTAGGTTTTATTTTCTCCAAACAAATACATCTATGACAGGAAGTGTCTAAGGCAGCCGTGGGAGCCGAAAGAGCGGAGGGTTCTCTTGCTCTCCCCTCCTCTCCTTTACTTTGAATTTATATTAGTTCACACAAACACTCCATCAATGCTTTTGTTCCGGCCCTCTGGTCCAGTTTAAGAACCCATTGTGGCCTTCGAGTCAAAAAGTTTGCCCACCCCTGGCTAAGGCCTGTGTTCCCATGAAGATGGGCCTTTCGTAGCAGTGACTTCAGGATGCGCTCTCCAGGGAAGGAGCCCAGCGGAGAGAGGCCATGTGCTGTCACAATCAAGAATTCAAGCTTGGCCATGTAGCTCAGTTGGTTGAGCATTGTTTCTTACAAGGAAGGGTTAGGGGTTCAATTCTCAGTTAGGATGCATGTGGAAGGCAGCAGATGGATGATTCTCTTTTTCACCCTCTTTCCATCCATCTCCTCCTTCGTTTTATTTTTTTATCTCTCTTCTTTGCAAATGTTCTCTCTTTCTGTTTATGTAAAAAATGAAACAAATAAACAAATGAACTGAAAAACAGCATTTCAGTGTCCATTGGTTGAAGACATATTGAATTACCAGCCATTCTTCTTTTTTTTTTTTTTTTTTTTTTTTTAATGTGGTATATTTGCTGACTCTTTAGTTGCTTTCTTTAAAAAGTTAATTCTCACCCTAACTGGTTTGGCTCAGTAGATAGAGCATCGGCCTGCGGACTGAAGGGTTACAGGTTCAATTCCAGTCAAGGGTTGTGGGCACATCCCCAGTTGGGGGTGTGCAGGAGGCAGCTGATGGATGTTTCTAATTCTCTATCCCTCTCCCTTCCTCTCTGTAAAAATCAATAAAATATATGATTTTTAAAAAGTTAATTCTCAAAACTCTAAATTTGTAAAAGGAATAGGAATACTTATTTATGGGCTTTTGTAGGAGATCCACATTATTCACTAGCATTTTTCATTACTTAGTATGCTGTCTGACTATATAAGAAGCCTAATCTCTCTGTGGGTGAACAGATGGTCAGGAAGGCTGTTAGAGATAGCAACATGCTCTCAGTATGTCCACCAGATGCATCTCCAGCCTATCTCACTACCAGGCTGACCAATAAACACCATCATTCTGAAGGTGTGAGGGTTACTGTGCTAGCTGCTGAAGAATCCATTTCCTTGGATCCTGCTGCTGTTTGCTATGACAGCTTATTGTTCACTTTCACATATGGTTTCTATTCTAGCATTGAGGCAGAACCATTTATTGGTTTCTCACTCTCACACTTTGGCTCTATCTTGATTCCTTAGTTTGGAATCAAGGAATGCTACCTTGGATGAAATCAGAAAATAATGATTATACATTTCCCCTTTATTTGTGCATCCACAAAAAAAAAAAAAAAAAAAAAAAAAAAAAAGGCCAGTCAAAGCCCCAAGTCATTGTAGAATCATAAATGCTGATGCATTGAACCTCTGGAATTTGCCTATCTGTATTCCAAAAGAACTGGAAAGCATTATTAAGATGAAGATTGCACAAAAAGACTAAATTCACATATCCCACTGTAACCTTATTGTCAAAAATTGTTAAGTCAAACAACCTTTTAGGGGACAAGAATAAGAGTATATATCAAAGAAAATCAGGAAGGTTCCTCAAAAAATTATGAATAGATTTACCATATGACCCAGCAACCCTTATTCTGGGTATCTACCTGAAATATTTGAAAACATTTATTTGCAAAGACATATGCACCCTAGGTTCATTGTAGCATTATTCACGATGCCCAAGATATGGAAACAACCAAACTGTTATTCACTAGATAACTGGGTAAAAAATGTGGTACATATATACAATGGAATACTACTCAGCAATAAAAATATGAAATACTGTCATTTGCTACAACATGGATAGACCTTGAGAATATCATGCTAAGCGAAATAAGTCAGACAGAAAAAGTTAAGAACCATATGAGTTCAGTCATATGTGGAATATAAAAGTGAAAACAATGAATAAGAAAACAAGAAAAACAAACAAAAACTCAGAGACACTGACAACAGTATGGTGGTTACTAGAGAGAGAGAGAGTGCAGGGGAGGTAACGAGTACAGGGGATCAAATATATGGTGATGGAAGATGATTTGACTTTGGGTGGTGAGCATACAATGCAATATGAAGATAATCTATTATAGAAATGTATACTTGAAACCTATGTAATCTTATTAACCAATGTCAACTCAATAAATTTAATTAAAAAAGAAAGAAAATCAGGAATTAAACTAAAGTAATTTATTTCTTAACATCATATATTCCAAATAAAATGCTAGTTTCTATTAAATCTCTATTACATTTAAATATTCCTTTGAAATTCAAAACTTTGAATTGATTTATAGAATTGTGTTGACTAGATTTATATGACATGATACAAATTATGTATTTAGATAACCATAGATGAAGTTCTCTCTCTCTCTGGCTATTCATTTACTCATTCCAGGTAAGTGAGAAATGATATGAATGGAACAAAAATATAAACTTAATGGATAAATGACCTAATAGTGCTTATTCAGGTAAAGGTTATAAGAAGTAAAGATATACAAAATACATTAAAAGCACTTACATAGAAATTAAAAGTTAGGAGCCAAGAACATTTCTCTCATGATGAATTAGCATTGTATTAAGAGTATGGATAAGTTAAATAATTTAAAATAATCAGGACTGTGGTGCATCAAGATTCTTATGTTTTAGAAAAGAACATAAGTTTTAGCTTGAAACTATCATGTCATATTTTCTACAAAGACTTTTTTTATTTAATTTTTTAAAATATATTTTATTGATTTTTTACAGAGAAGAAAGGAGAGGGATAGAGAGTTAGAAACATTGATGAGAGAGAAACATCGATCAGCTGCCTCTTGCACACTCCCACTGGGGTTGTGCCCGCAACCAAGGTACGTGCCCTTGACCGGAATTGAACCCGGGACCCTCCAGTCCGCAGGCTGACGCTCTATCCACTGAGCCAAACCGGTTTCAGCATCATGTCATATTTTCATCCTCTGGTGTTACATTAACTCTGAAAAATTATTATATAAAATGAAATATGCTCTTATCCTCCTGAAATGAACCAATTTTATTTCTTCTTTTATGAAAACCATGACTATTATTTAAACACTAGGGGCCCAGTGCATGAATTCATGCACCTTGAAAGGAACTGTGGGCCACGAGGCTGCCGTGGGCACAATGGAGTATCTCAGCCCATCCTCTGCACCTCCGCCCAGCCCCTCCCACTGCAGCCCCTGGTTCCCTGACTGCCAGCAGCCCCCACTGCTGCCTCCCCACCCACAGACAGCACGGAACAATTGGGGCCAGTGCCAGCAGCAAGTGTGAGCAGCAGCAGCTGCCCTGATTGCCCATCAGGAGCAGAGGGAGGTAGAGAAGTCCTCAGGATTGACTGGGGCCATCAGCCACCACTCTCACCCAGTGACAGCACCAAGCAATCAGGACCAGCACCGGGAGCCGGCAGCGGGTGCAAGTGGCAGCTCTGGCACAGGCTGCGGGTGCGAGTGGGACCGTTGTTGGCAGTGGGTTTAAGAGGCGGCTGCCAGCTCCGCTCGCACCTCAGGAGCAGGGGAGGTGGAGAAGCCATGAGGGGCGATCGGGGCCGGCAGCCACCGCTTGCACCCACTGACAGCACCAAAAGGTTGGGGCTGGTGATGGCAGCGGGTGTGAGCAGGATCAGCGCTGGCAGTAGGTGCAGGTGCTAGCAGCAGGTGCAAGTGCCCGGCAGGACTGCGGTGCGTGAGAGCAAAGAATTCTCAGTAACCACCAGAGGC
Organism: Plecotus auritus; assembly: GCF_963455305.1. Lineage (NCBI taxonomy): Eukaryota > Metazoa > Chordata > Mammalia > Chiroptera > Vespertilionidae > Plecotus > Plecotus auritus. Next base: position 49,281,672 of record NC_137782.1, read on the forward strand.
CAACCCCGATGACAGCAACCAGCGCCCCGCCTTGGTCTGGCACCACCGCTCACCTGTTCCACCATCCCACTGTGGTCGACGCCCACCTTGTTCCGCGCGTGCCCCCTGTTGGTCAGTGCACATCATAGCAACCGGTTGTTCGGTTGTTCTACTGTTCGGTATATTTGCATATTAGGTTTTATATCCTATGTAAAAAAGAGGGAGTATGCAAATTTACCATCACTCCGTCACAAAGATGGCAGCGCACATAGCCACAAGATGGCGGTGCCCAGTCCTCTCAGCCCTGCCAGAGTCCCCCAGTCCCGGAGGGGGGGGTGGCCACTGAGAGTGGGCAGCATGAGTGGCCTGGCAGAATGCTTGCCTTGTCACCACAGCGACGAGGCAAGTGTTCCACCCCATCCTTGGAGGGCCTCTGGGCAGTGGGCATGGAGCAGCAGGGGTGAGGGGGAATGCTTGCGATGTCACCCTGGCGACGAGGCAAGCATTCCACGCCCAGCTGCAGAGGGCCTCTGGCCAGGCCAGGCATGGAACACTTGTGTCGTTGCAGGTCGGGCTGAGGCCTCCCCCTCGCCCCCGCACGAATTTTGTGCACCGGGCTGCTAGTATATAGATAATTTTAATTCAAAAATATATTTAAACTTTTGGGGAGGAACGATTTGCTTTTCAGATTAATAAAGGTTTGGCTATCTCCTTGGCATATCTAGAGTACCCCTGTGTCTCCCTTGATAAAACATGTTACTTCAGCTTACTTATGCTCTATAAAATGTATTAGAAAATATAAAGATGTGTGCCATTTATAAGCCTGAGAAATAACTGTTTAGTCTGCTTGCATTTTTAATATGCAGCTGACAACTGTCTTAGCTGAGGCAATTCTCGTAATTTTTTTCTTCTTTATTTTTCATTAAAGGGCAAAGTTGGGTTCAAAGAATGTGTTTTTATTTATTTTTTTAAATTTAAATTCTTTATTGTTTAAAATATTACATATGTCTCCTTTCCCCCCACTGACCTCTCCCTGGCCACCCCACCCCCCAGGACCCCAGCACATGCCTTCACCACCACCCCCTACTGTCTGTGTCCATGGGTTATGCTTGTATGCATGCATACAAGTCTTTTGGTTAATCTCTTACTCTCCCCGCCCCTGCCTTCCCTCTGTTCGATGCTTCTCTGTCTCTGGATTGATTGATTTATTTATTTTTTATTTATTTTTTTTAATATATATTTTATTGATTTTTTACAGAGAGGAAGGAAGAGGGATAGAGAGTTAGAAACATCGATGAGAGAGAAACATCGATCAGCTGCCTCTTGCACACCTCCTACTGGGGATGTGCCCGCAACCAAGTTACGTGCCCTTGACCAGAATCGAACCTGGGACCTTTCAGTCCGCAGGCCGACGCTCTATCCACTGAGCCAAACCGGTTTTGGCTGGATTTATTTTTGTTTATCAGTTTATGTTGTTCATTATATTCCACAAATGAGTGAGATCATATGATGTTTCTTTTTCTCCAACTGGCTTATTTCTCTTAACATAACGCTCTCCAGTTCCATCCAGGTTGTTGCAAATAGTAAGAGTTTCTTCTTTTTTATAGCAGCGTAGTATTTCATTGTGTAGATGTACCATTGTTTTTTAATCCACTCATCGGCTGATGGGCATTTAGGTTGTTTCCAAATCTTAGCTATTGTAAATTGTGCTGCTCTAAACATAGGGATGTATATATCCTTTCTGATTGGTGTTTCTGCTTTTTTGGGATATATTCCTAGAAGTGGGATTACTGGGTCAAATGAGAGTTCTATTTTTAATTTTCTGAGGAAACTCCATACTGTTTTCCACAGTGGCTGCACCAGTCTGCATTCCCACCAGCAGTGCACGAGAGTTCCTTTTTCTCCGCATCCTCACCAGCGCTTGTCATTTGTTGATTTGCTGATGATAGCCATTGTCATTTTGATTTGCATCTCTCAGATGATTAGTGACTTTGAGCATGTTTTCATGTCTCTTGGCTGAATGGTTTTAAATTCTAGTAGCTTCATCCCTTGTAATCTTTATCTATTGAATTGTTATCTCCCCATTTTAACCAGATGATGTTCTCAGAAAACGATGCTTAAGTTCATATGCTACCCTGGCTACAGCTACTGACAGGAGAGCTGTTCTTTCATCTGATTGAGAACAAAACCTGAAAAATCTCAACCTCCTCCTTTCAAGTTTGGTAGAAAAATATTTCTCTTTAGAATAATAGCTCAGGCAGTATTATGTTATAAATAACAGAACAATTATAGAAGCCTCACATTTTTCTGTCTCCCTAGGCAGACTTATCTTCTTCCCTTCTAAGCTCCAGTTGAAATATTTCTTTTTCTCTAATATGCACATTCTTGGACCTGAATCCTGAGAGATTCTCTGTTTTAATACTGGTCTCAAATCATCTAATTCAGTTACTCCTTCTTTTATGTAGCTGTCTTTTATTTTCCTAATCTTGTAAAGTCAACAGACTGCATATAAATACAAGCATGGAAAAATAGCCACATATTTCTTAATTATAGATGAGACTGCCCCAGATTTTTACCTTGGAAAGACAAAAACCCTAGGTTATTATACTTTAACCTTTAATAAACAGTTGGATTTGTAAATCTTAATCAGATTTGAAATTTAAACACTAAAAAAATTAACTTGGTTCCAAGAATTAATATAAGATTCATTTAAAACAAGGGACAAATAAATATTTGAATGTGACTTTACTTACCTATCCTGGATTTTCTATTGCGCATTTAGCCTTATTCCAAACACCCTTCTAAGTTTTCCTCTGCCTTTTACAGAATATGCTGGACCTTCATTTCTCAGAACCCCCTTCCCTCTATGTTCCAGATCATCTTTTGCCAACACAAGGATCTCAGTACTCTTTGGGAGATATAGAAGTGGGAGGGGTCATTGTTCTCGGGATGGAATTACAGCAGGACTCTCATGTGGGCATGAGATCTCCAGCAGTTTCTTGGGCAGCACTTGGGAGACACTCATGCTAATGCCACGGGATGAGAGAGATGGTGGGAGTTTGAGAGCTTCCTGAAAGTGAAGCAATTTTCGGGGGATTTTCTTAGAACTCCACATTTTAATATCATATCTCAGTGTGAAGTTAGGATTCCTTTACCGATAGCCTTTGGCTGTCAGTTTTGTTTGGGTCAACTGTCCCTGATTGCCAGGCAAGCTTCTGTGCCAAATGGGCCACATGATCAATCCAAGAAAAGAGAGACTGTAGGAGGGAAGGGTCTGTGATAGACAGTGGCTCCACAGGGCAGCTTTGGTATGTTTCCCTAAGGGATTCTCCTCTCATTGACTTGCTGGGATATGGGTCCTAAGACCATGTTTAATAGGAAAGGAATAAAAAAGATATAAATCAGTGGGATTTTCATTTTGTGATTGCTTCAAAGGCCAGAAGCCTCAGCCATAGAGAAGCTACTCATCTTTATACAGACACAGAGTCCTGCACAGGAACTGCAGTGGAGAAATTTGATGATATCAGCATTAACTTCTTTGCTGGGTAACTATTGTGCTTTTCCACTCAACTGTAGCTATGTAGTACATGGTCATTTCCTGCTGGTTTCTGGCAAATATTTGAACTTTTGGTTTTTGCAAGTATTTATTTTTTCTATATATATATATATATATATATGTATATATATATATATATATATTTCCAGGAACTAGTATGTATTTATGTATTTATGTATGTATGTATGTATGTATGTATTTAAAATATATTTTCATTGATTTCAGAGAGGAAGGGAGAGGGAGAGGGAGATAGAAACATCAGTGATGAAAAAGAATCATTGATTGGCTATCTTCTGCATGTCCCCTACTGGGGATTGAGTCTGCAACCCAGGCATGTGCCCTTGACTGGAATCAAACCCAGGACCCTTCAGTCCGCAGGCCGACACTCTACTCACTGAGCCAAACCAGCTAGGGTCAGGAACTATTTTTAGATGCTCTAAGATAGTACTTGAAGTCAAGCTAGGGAATGGACGCCAAAACAGAAAAGTGAGTGAAGACTTAATTTCTCTCATTTTAAGAGGAAGGACATTAGAATTAAGGATTACAATATGAAAATGACTATAGTGATAGAAGATATTTAGTTATTTTAAAAATGTTTTTATAAAATATTTAAATTTTAAATGTATGTATATTTTTGGGTTCTTATTAAGGCAACTAGAGGCCCAGTGCATGAAATTCGTGCACTGGGGGGGGGGTGTCCCTCAGCCCAGCCTGCACCCTCTCCAATCTGGGACCTCTTGGGGGATGTCCGACTGCCGGTTTAGGGCTGATCTCTGTGATCTCCCTCACAATCCGGGACTGCTGGCTTCCAACCGCTCACCTGCCTGCCAGCCTAATCACCCTCTACCCACTCCCCTGCTAGCCTGATCAACGCTTAACTGCTTCCCTGCTGGCCCGATTGTCCCCAACTGCCCTCCCCTGCAGACCTGGTCCCCCCCCCAACTGCCCTCCCCTGCAGGCCTGGTCCCCCCCCACTGCCCTCCCCTGCTGGCCTGGTTACCCCTAACTGCCCTCCCCTACGGGCCTGGTCGCCCTCAACTAACCTCCCCTGCTGGCCATCTTGTAGTGGCATCTTTGACCACATGGGGGGGGGGGGGATTTTGTGTGAGGGTCAATTTGCATATTACCTCTTTATTATATAGGATCTTTTATTAAATTATGTAGAAGATAAGTTTAATATCATTTTTGTAGTATCTATATATATATATAAAGAGCTAGGGTCATAACATCCAAAACAACTGAAGGCTCAACCAAACACCAGGCTGCGCGCACAGCAGGGGAGCAGGCTGAACTGCTGACCTCTTCCAGAGAGAGAGAGGTGGGGCTGATCAGCAGTGGCGGCAGCTGCTAGTGAGGCCCGAAGAGAGAAGCAGGGTGATCAGACCCTGCTTCTCTCTGGGCCTAGCCAGCAGCCAAGCCTCTCTCTCTCCCGCAGAGGTCAGCAGTTCAGCCTGCTCACCAGCAGCCTGGGGTGGCTGCTGATCAGCCCTGCCTCCATGATCAGGCCCGGATATAGGCCTGGATATGCTGACTGGCATAGAAACTGACCAATCAGAACCAAATCTGGGTGAATTGCAGGGAGCCAATGGCTGCCTAGTAGGCGGAGCTTTTGACACTGCCTGGCATAGAAACCAACCAATCAGAACCAAATCTGGGTGAAGTGTAAGGAGCCAATGGCTGCCTAGGAGGTGGAGCTTTTAATGCTGACTGGCATAGAAACCGACCAATCAGAACCAAATCTGGGTGAACTGCGAAGGCAGAACCTAAGGAGGGGGCTGAGGAGGGGTTTTAAGGGTAACAGCTGTTTGGTGTAAGGTGTAAGAAAGTGATTCAATTTTTTAATGACAGGTTTGGCAGTATAGTGCATATGGCTGGTTATCAGTCCAGATGTAGGGATTATGTATTTTTGTCTGCCAAAAGCATCTCTTCCTGATGAAAAAGGCTTCCCCCACCCCCATTTAAGAATCATATGTTATATAACATATCTATACTACTAAAAGGGTAATATGCTAATTAGACTGGGTCGACTGGCCATCTTTCAGACATCTGACTTTCTTCCGGACAAAGCCATGGTGGTGGGGGTTGAGGCACAGACAGTTAGGGGTGATCAGGCCAGCAGGGGAGGGCAGTTTGGGGCAAGATCAGGACTGCAGGGGAGGGCACTTGGGGGCAAGAACAGGCTGACAGAGGAGGGCAGTTAGGGGCGATCAGGCAGGCAGAGGCAGTTAGGGGCGATCAGGCCGGCAGGGGAGTTCAGTTAGGGGCGAGATCAGGCCAGCAGGGGAGGGCAGTTAGGGGCTATCAGGCAGGCAGGCAGAGAGGTTAGGGGCAATCAGGTTGGCAGGGGGGAAAGGTAGGGGCGATCTGGCTGGCAGGCAGAGGGGTTAGGGGTGATCAGGCAGGTAGGCAGAGGGGTTAGGGGTGATCAGGCAGGCAGGCAGGTGAGTGGTTAGGAGCCAGTTGACCTGGATTGCTAGAGGGATGTCTGACTGCCGGTTTAGGCCGGATACCTGTGGGATCGGGCCTAAACCGGCAGTCGGACATCCCCCGAGGGGTCCCTGATTGGAGAGGGTGCAGGCTGGGCTGAAGAACCCCCCTCTGTGTACTAATTCTGTGCACCGGGCCTCTAGTGTATTTATAATATGGTCATGGGATCATGAATCTGAAGGGGATTGAAGACATGAAGATAAGGGTGAATTGAGAGTTCGTGAACCTAGCTGTCTATTTTTTGTGACATAATCATATGGATATGTGTGGCCCAGTGGTTGAGCATTGACCTATGAACCAGAAGGTCAGGGTTTGATTCCAATTCAGGGCACATGCCTGGGTTTCAGGCTTGATCCCCAGGAAGGGGTGTACAGGAGGCAGCCGATCAATGATTCTCTCTCATCATTGATGTTTCTATCACTCTTCCCCTCACCTTTCCTCTCTGAAATCAATAAAAAAATATTTTTTTAAAAGATAAGCATACAAAGAAATAGAGAATTTGCTTAGAGTTTGAACCTATGAGCACTGAATTTGAAGTCCGCATTTTTAAAGTGACAATAAGCATTATAGAAATTACCGACAGTCCTGGGTTCACAAATGGTGGTATTATTTATAAAGACTTAAACCAACCTTAAGAGTGTGTAGTATCTAGGACAGTAGTGAAAGAAGACAAGTTGAGTTATTTTCACTCTATACTATAGTTTGATTTGCTGTCGTTTTTTATATTGTATTTCCTCACTCCACTCAGTGTAATAAGTTGAATTTAAAATGCCATGCTTTCCTAATGGCAGTAACCTCAATATAGGTATCAACCCCTTCAATAGAAGATTTTCTGCTAATTATTTAATCACAACAACATATTGGGTTAATTCTGAAATATAAACAGAAGCCTAAAATGGCAAACTCAGACACATTTTTCAAGAGACACGAAGCTGATTGTATCAAATAAGTTTGTACATTCCCTAGAGGGAACCACAGCAAGGATTTGCCACTGCAGCTCAGCTTCTTTCTCTGAAGCCAAATTCTTTTTGTTAATTAGGAAACAAGCACAATGTTGTTTAGGCACATACTCAGCAACCTGCTAATTTTCTGTAGTGCTTCTAGCACCCTTGATAAACATTCACATCTTATGAGAAACCAAATTTACAGGGTATATCAAGTGTATGTCTTGCCAAGTAACTGTGACAAGGACCCAGCATCATCCTAACTAATCAATAAAGACCTCACCATCTCCAACGGGCAACATGTTTGTTAGTATCATACCTTAATGAAAAGGCAACATAAAGAATTGGAGAAATATTTGTAAACCACACACACCTGATAAGAATTTACTATCCATAATGGATAAGGAACTCATACAACAGTAAAGAAACAGATAACTCAAGTAAGAAATGGGCAAAAAGTTTGAACTTTTTCCCAAAGACATACACATGGAGAACAGACATAAAAAAAATTCTCAACATCAGTAATTATCAATAAAATAAAAATAAAAACTACAATAAGATATCACTTCATACCTGTCAGGAGGGCTATTACCAAAAGAAAAGATGCGTTGAAAAGGATGTGAAGAAATTGGAACACTCATACATTGTTGGTGGGAATGTAAAATAATGAAGTAACTATGGAAAAGAGCATGGAGGTTCCTAAAAAAATTAAAAATATAACTACCATATGATCCAGCAATCCTACTTCTGGGTATATATCCAAAATTGAAATCAGGATCTTGAAGAGATACCTGAATTTGCATGCTTATAGCAGCACTTTTTATAATTAAGATATGAAAACCAAATAACCATAAACAAAATGGATAAAGAAAATATGGCGTAAACATACAATTAAATATTATTCAGCCTTAAAGAAGACGGAAACCTTACCATTTGTAACAACACAGATGGACCTGAAGGATATTAAGCTAAGTGAAATAAACCAGTTACAGAAAGACATCAATCCACTTATATGGGGCATCTTAAATAGTCAGTCATAGAAGCAGAGAATACAATTACACTTGCCAAGCAAGGGCTGGAGGTGGGAGAAATGAAAAGTTGCTCAATAAGTATATCATTTCAATGATGATAAATGAATAAGTTCAAGAGATTGGCCATACAACATAGTGCCTATAAGAACAACATGGCATTGCACACTTCAAAATCTGTTAAGAAGATAGATTTCATATTAAGTGTTTTACCACAAAACAAAAACTCTAAGAAATAAAATGAAGGAAGACCAGGGGACTTTGGGAAATTTAAGGTATGTTCATGACTTTGTTTATGGTGATGGCATTATGGAAATGGACATCATAAAACTGAATACATTACATATGTGCAGTTCTTTGTATATCCATTATACCTCAATAAACCTGGGGATAAAAAGCAAGATTAAAAATTTGCTTATTATAAAATCTGAGCATGCTTTCTCGCCTTCTGACTCATTCTATTCCACTGTATTTTCACTATTTCTTCTTTTCCTTCAGCTATAAATGTTAAGTGAGCAAAACATTACTGAATTCTAGGAAGGAGTTGTTAGTTTTAGCCTAATTTACAACTGAAGTGTGTCTATTGCAAAACACTGTAGAAAAGTCATTTTTTTTTTTTTAGAAACAGAGTTGCATAAAAATTCCGTGATTGAGAGATACATATACATAAAGGTGTTGTGTTATGACATTAACTTCATTTTAGAATAATTGATGGACATAGTTTTCACTTTTATTCCTAAAGAATGAATTAAAGATCTTAGAATCAATATATCCATACTCTATTTTATTTGTGAAAATATTCAGTGATGTTTTATTTTTGAGGAATTAGAGTGAGGAGAGTTCTTTCTCCACTATAAGCAGAGACCATTGGGCTTTCCTGTGGGAGTTGGTGGGCAAACACAGTGGAAGTTATATTCATGGAGAACTATGTTTCTAAGGACTCTTTTGGTTTTACCTCTTAATCATGTTACAATTTTACGATAAAACTAAATGTATTGTTTGAAATGTAGTATTAAACAATCTGCTTATATATCCACGAAATGAATGAAACAGAAAGTGGCTTTGTATTTCCAAATGGCCAGAAAATTATTTTTTGTGAAATATCAATTACTTAGGAGTTTGATTGTATTGATTTCAGACACACACACACACACACAGAGAGAGAGAGAGAGAGAGAGAGAGAGAGAGAGAGAGAAACATTATTGATTTGTTGTTGCACCTATTTATGCATTCATTGATTGATTCTTGTATGTGACCTGACTGGGGATGGAACCTGCAACCTCGGCACATCCGAACTATGCTCTAATCACCTGAACTACCCAGCCAGGGCTTCCATATATATATACTAGTGGCCCGGTGCACAAAATTTGTGCATGGGGGGGTTCCCTCAGCCCAGCCTGTACCCTCTCCAATCGGGGACCTCTTGGGGGATGTCCGACCACCGGTTTAGGCCCGATCTCACAGGGATTGGGCCTAAACTGGCGGTTGGACATCCCTCTCGCAATCTGGGACTGCTGGCTCCTAACCACTCATTGCCTGCCTGATCACCCCTAATTACCTCTGCCTGCCTGCCTGATTACCCCTAACCCCTCTGCCTGCCTGTCTGATTGCCCTAACCTCTCTGCCTGCTTGCCTGATCACCCCTAACTGCCTCTGCCTGCCTGATCACCCCTAACTGCCCTCCCCTGCCGGCATGATCTCACCCCTAACTGCTCTCCCCTGCAGGCCGGATCTCGCCCCCAACTGCCCTCCCCTGCTGGCCTGATCTCGCCCCAAACTGCCCTCCCCTACAGCCTGATTGCCTCTAACTGCCTCTGCCTCGGCCCCCACCACCATGGCTTTGTCCAGAAGGAAGTCAGACATCCGGAAGATGGCCAGTCGACCCAGTCTAATTAGCATATTACCCTTTTAGTAGTATAGATAGATTATATAGGATAGGATTGCTTAAATGGAGTGGGGGGAGCCTTTTTCATCAGGAGGAGATGCTCTTGGCAGACAAAAACACATAATCCCTAAATCTGGACTGAAAGCCAGCCATAAGCACTATACTGCCAAACCTGTCATTAAAAAATTGAACCACTTTCTTACACCTTACACCAAACAGTTGTTACCCTTAAAACCCCTCCTCAGCCCCCACCTTAGGTTCTGCCTTCGCAGTTCACCCAGATTTGGTTCTGATTGGTTGGTTTCTATGCCAGTCAGTGTCAAAAGCTCCACCTCCTAGGCAGCCATTGGCTCCTTATATTTCACCCAGATTTGGTTCTGATTGTTCGGTTTCTATATCAGTCAGCATCTCCGGGCCTATATCCGAGCCTGATCAGAGAGGCAGGGCTGATCAGCAGCCCCAGAGGAGACCCGAGAGAAAGAGAAGCATGGCTGCTGGCCTGGCCCGGAGTGAAAGAGAGAGGCAAGTGCTGATCAACAGCTGCCAAGGAGGCTACAGATCAGACCCTGCCTCTCTCTCCCCGGGCCTCTCTCTGGGCCTGATCTGCAGCCTCCTTGGCAGTCAGTGCTGGGTCAGGGAGCCCACAGTGGTGGCAGTCAGTGCTGGGTCGCCACAGCAACCCAGCACTGACTTCCGGTTGGTCGAGCCTTTGGTCGTTTTGGATGTTACAGACCCTGGCTTTTTATATATTAGGATTTTTAAGAATGTGTTTGAATAATTGTTTTTTGCTCTAAAGGAAGCTCTTTAATCAAGTTCAACTATAATCATGAAGATTATGTAAATCAAACTTCTTATGGATGAAGCAAACTGTCAAAAAGTCAAGTTGATTAAAATCATGGTTATTACTGGCATAAGAGACTCTTGAATAACCATCTAACATCATATGCCCCCCCCCTTGTGCTACTGTAATTCTATGAGATAGATGAGCACATTTTAATATGAATGCTTAATTATTTAAAAAGCCTTAGATGCCTTCCTCAACAATTTTATTAAGTAACATGGTCAAAATAAAACTTAGAACACATCAAAATGCTTTTAAAACTGGGGCACTTGCCAAAACCGGTTTGGCTCAGTGGATAGAGCGTCAGCCTGTGGACTGAAAGGTACCGGGTTCGATTCTGGTCAAGGGCACGTAACTTGGTTGCGGGCACATCCCCAGTAGGAGGTGTGCAAGAGGCAGCTGATCGATGTTTCTCTCTCATCGATGTTTCTAACTCTCTATCCCTCTTCCTTCCTCTCTGTAAAAAAATCAATAAAATATATTAAAAAAAAAAAAACTGGGGCACTTGACACATGTCTTAAATTAGTCTACTATTAGTGAGATGAAACCCTTGATAAAACCAAAAATTCTGGGCAGGCAGTTGCCTTGATCTTCTCACAACAAAAACTAACAGCGATCCCACCAAATCTTTTCATTATATCTGTTCTACAATTTCAATATATCACCTTCATCCTTAAACAATCTTCACCAAACCTTCTCCTAAGTACTTAGAATAAAGTTTTCAAAAAATGAATCCTTTAAAAAATTACTTAGATGGAAAGTCTCGCTGTCACCTCTTACTTTGTGCCTTATAAATTACACTTATACATCTTCGCAGTGACATCAGATTAGTGATATATTACAGAGGCAAGTAATCAGCACAATATTCCCTTAATAATGTATTCCCTCAAGTCTTCGACATCAGAGCATTACAGAGACATTACATCCACAGTGTTTTTCATCAGTCCATCATCTACGCAATTGCACATCACTCCAGCGATGGGTGCACTAATAAATCATTTGCTGCCACTATAATATATAGAACATTAATTTCATGCTGCCATGAGGTAACTGGAGAAAGGATTCTTTCCTTCCTATTACTCATTACCATTGGAGGTGGAACTCATTGGCTATGTGAAATTCAACTGCGGTACAGTGAGGATTCTGTCCAAGCACGAAAACTTTAGAAACTTAATCTTTGCTTCCAACTCCCCTTTAAATCGAGGAAATGAGTTCCTATAGCAAATTGTGTGGGTATGTATTCCTCCTTAAAGGAAAATAACTATATTTTAATAAATATAAGAATATTTTAACACCATTTTAATGGTGTTATTTTTTTCTTGTAGATGTGTAAGTAACTTGAAAAAGTATAAAAGGAAAAATTGAAATAAATGCAATTGACTTTTATTTATCAATATTTGTTTTTTATTTATCAATATTTGTTCTTTTGCATATTTACTAGTAAAACAGGTTTCTCTACCAATGACTAATAATAGAGCTCTCAAAAGCAATCTCTTTGTACCATCTTGCTGGTCACTTAAGTCACTTCAATAACTCAGTTTTTCCTTCATAAGGCACCACTGCTGTTGTTGTTTAAAAAAAAATATAGAATTGTACACTTGAAATTTATATAATGTTATTAACCAATGTTACCCCAATAAGTTTAATTTAAAAATTGGCCTCTTGCCCAACCAGTGTGGTTTAGTGGTTCAGCGTTGGACTATGAACCAGGAGGTCACAGTTAGATTCCTGGTCAGGGCACACACCTGGGTTGCAGGCTCGATCCCCAGTAGGGGACATGCAGGAAGCAGCTGGCTAACGTTTCCCTCTCATTGATGTTTCTACCTCTCTCTCCCTTTCTCTTTTTCTAAAATCAATAAAACAACATGAAAAACTTAAACATAGAATTACCAAGTGATCCAGCAATGCACATCTTAGTACATACACACAATAACTGAAAGCAGGGCCTCAATATATTTTTAGGAAAAATATTTACAAATAAAACAAGAACAAAAATGCTGACATATCCATAGAGAAAAAATTTTAGAAAAAATGGAGCGTTATTTTTGACAGTTTTCAACTTGTTCATCATTTTCACAGTATACGTTGAACAAAGTATTTGATTTTGTGCCTGCTAACTTGTGTGTCATCACACTGCTCAGAATGACACACATTTTAAAACCTAGTATATATTGTTTTCCATACTATCCGTGGATTCAGGTATCCATTGCAGGTCTTGAACTTATTCCCTGCAGGTAAGGGAGGTAACTGTATACTCACTTCTTTCACTTATTCTGCTTTATCATGATTTCTAGATCTGAAACTCAGTAATTTCTTGTGCTCATTAATTTCTTGTGGACAGTACCACAGAGTTGGAGTTTGTGCAATAAGTGTTTGCAAAATCCATGTACAACAAGCATTGTCTATATACTTAAAACATGCTCTCTCACAGTTGTATAGACTATCAGCACATTTACTAAAATTATTACAGAATGTATGGAAATCTTTGTCATTATGGGTTTCTTTGTTTTTGCTTTTCATACCAAAAGCTCAAGTATAATATAACTCATGGGGACATATAAAATTATCTGAAGTGTATAAAAATTCTCCATGCCTCATAAGACGGGATGTTTCAGCTTAGATGATGGTTGAATTTAGAGGACAAATCAGGCCTGCTTTTGGAATTCCGTAATAGAACTTTCATCAGCATCCAAGGCTTAAAGGACAAGGCCACTTTGACTCTCACAATTGCCATGGTGTGTCTATTTTTACGGTCAGTGGCATAATTTTGCTGAGAACACAGAACTTAGAGTGGTAATTGCTTAAAACATCTGAGCTTATTAGTAACAGTTATCATAGAACAAAGGGAGCTATTTTTAACAAATGTGAACTAAGTCAAAAAGCAAGTATCTTCTGTTTGAGAAACTGACTGAAGGTGCAGAAGATAAAAAGAAACTACTGGTTAAAATGGAATCACAACTTCTATTGGTTAATGTTTGATACCATGCCATAATTAAGTTATTTTTCCCAAAGACATAATGGGATATTGTGACAGACCTTTTAAACTAATCGTTTTAGGGTTTTTCATAATGTTTGGAAACATTGCTGTATTTGGTCTGTAAGTACTGTTTTTCATTGATGCACATTTGAAATTTAGTAGGATGTTATTTTCCTTTATCCAGTTCACCTGGTTTTCAAATTGCTTTTCATACTTGTTCCCTGTAGCTTTTCATTTCCCCCCGATCAAACTGGAGAATGTCTCAGCAGGGGAGACTGCTGCTTATTTCCAGATTCAGCTATTTTCTCTGGTAAATGTGGTTTTCACCTTGTTTGGTGTTTGGTTCTCTGGCCCTGATCTATTGAACTAAGAAATGATGAATGGAAAAATATTAACTTGTGTCAAGTTTTATATGATATACCCTTATATCTTATGTAACATAATTTAAATATTTTAAATAGCAGGTTTGATCAACAATCTGCATAATCCCTTAAATGATAAGAATAAACTTCTAACCTAGATGTACATATCACTGAATCTTCTGATAACTCATACTATTCTGACCTAAGATCACCTGCTTTGCCTCTCATGTTGTATATTGTTAGCTGGATATGTATGGGTTTATTTAACTCAATGCAGAGTTTCTTGAGAACAGAGTCTAATGTATATTTTTGTTTCAACATATGACATATTTACTGGCTCAATGAAGGTCCTTGATTTAACACACACACACACACACACACACACACACACACACACCACACAGCTTAATTGTATGTTGCCAATTGGAAGCTTATGTGACATGTAAACACACAAAAAGATTAAAAGATCAAGGAAAGACTATTATATAACATGCTTAAACTAATCATAAGAAAACTGGAGTAAATATTAATATCAAAGACAAAAATGACATAGATAGAACTCTGAACAACATCAGTATTAATGCACATTGTTTCCTAGAGTATTTGAAATATTTATCAAGGTGGATCATAATTTGACCCATAAATTGAGTCTAAATACATCTAAAAGCAGTCAATTCATACAACATAGGATTTCTGACTACAAAAGAATTAAAATACACCTCAAAAAACAGCATGGTATTATTCAGTGATAAAGAAATGATCTATAATTCCAAGAAAAGAAATGGAGGAAACGTAACTGCATAATACCAAGTGAAAGAAGCCAACTTGAAAAGGCTACTTCGGGTATGCTTCCAGCTATATGACATTCTGGAAAAGCCAAAACTATGGAGACAGTAAAAAGATCGCTGGTTGCCAGGAGTTGAAGGGGAGGGAGAATTGAATAGGCAGAGCAAAGAGGATTTTTAGGGCAGTGAAAATACTCTGTATAATATCATAATAATGAATACATTCATTTTACCTTAGTCCAAACCCACAGAATGTGTAACACCAAGTGTGAACTGCAGTGTAAACAGCAGTCTTTGTGATCATGATGTATCAAATTAGGCTCATCAGTTGTAACAAACGTGCTACTCTGGTGGGGGATGTTGGTAATGGGGAAGCCTATGTCTGAGTGATGGTGAGAGGTCTGTGAGATATCTTTACTTTCCCATCATTTTTGTTGTGAAACTAAAAGAGCTCTAAAAATAGTCTTAATAAAAAAAAGAATGCATCGAAAATCTGACTGTATGTGTATGTATGATAGCATCAGCATGCGTTCATTACCAATTTTTACAAATACTAAAATTTTCAAAGAAATACTTCCCATATTTTACTTTATTTAAGGAATATATTATAATTGATATATGCAAATATTTATATAGTGCTTTTCTATATTCCTAAGGTAAATCCATTTCTTTTCATTACCAAAAGAAATTTGAGAATACAGAATTTTAAAATGTTATTTCCAAACCTAGAAGTATGCAAGTAGAAACTTAATAATTATATGGTGAAATATTATTGAATAACTTACAGTATTGAATAGAAGATATGACTCCATGACCACTATAATTTTCCATTGCCTTTCAGAGAGAGTGGAAGGGAGGGAGGGAGGAAAAAAAAAGAGAGAGATTGATGTGAGACCAACACATCCATTGGTTGCCTCCCACATGCGCCCTGATTGTGGAAAGGGATTGAACCTGCAACTGAGGTACATATCCTTGACCAGAATCGAACCTGGGAACTTTCAGTCTATGGAAAGACGCTCTAAACACTGAGAAAAACTGGCCAGGGCGCAGTGGATAGTTTTTAATCAAACTGCTCTGGTGACATAAAACAAGAAAAAAACAGCTTTTTAAATTAATTACAGAGCAACTGGATTAGCGAGATGAAATGTCCAAGATCTATGGAGAAGACAAATGAATTCAGGCAAGTCCATCATTCTCCACTAATTTTCCATTAGAGACAACTGAAAATCCACATGCAATAAGGGCCCAAGTTCACATTTTCTGTAGTGTCACACAAAGGAAAGAATGTTGTGGGAGTTACTAAGGGCACCTGGACTTGAGAAGCCTAGAACATGGAGAACGGGAATCACAACAAAGTAAGCTTCATATTCTGCATCCAGCTTTATCTCAAACCGTCTGCCAGGACCTACATTGTGTGGAATAAAAGGCCAAGAAGAAACATCAGCTGAAAAGCCAAAGAGCCCAGGAGCACTTGCAGTAATCTCATGGAGCTGAGAAGGAAAAAGTAGAAGGCCGGGACCTACAAAGGAAGAGGTGGCCTGGTTAACAGCCTAGGCTTTCCAATGAGATCATTGAGGCTAAAACTGTGGAGTGGGAGAAAACTTGGAAATATTGTAACCAAAGTCAAATCATCTGACGTCCCTGTCCTCAAGGAGGGTGATCCCTGTGAATGAGGGAGAAAGTTGGCCATCAGGGTTCAGCGACCAGTAAGTGACTCTGAAGGGGGCAGGTCATTGCTTCCAGAATGGAAAGGCTTTCACGGGCTCAACACTGCTCTTTCCCTGATTTCAAAGCCCACAGGCAGGGTTGTCAGAGTCACAGGCAACTCCAGTATGAGATGCCCCCATGTTGGGACAGTTGGGGGGTGCCTAGGCTCATAAACCTGCATGGCTGTCTTAAAGGGAGGCTGGCAGCCCCCTTCTTGCTGCACTAACCACGGGGTAGGAGGCAGCCTGTGAACAGAAGGTGACCTGGGGCTGTGGGTGTTAACGTATTTAACCCAACTTCCAGCGATTAGGAAGTCCACACCTCTGCATGAGGGGCTAAGTAGCCCGGCCAGTGTGGCTCAGTGATCAGGAGAACAAGGGCCTGGGGAACAGCTGGAAATAGTCAAGTGAATAAGGGGTGGGGCCCGGTGACCAGCTGGAAGCGCTCACATCATCAAGGGGGAGGAGCCAGGCAAACCCCCGGAAGTGGTGACGTGACCGAGTGGGTGGGCTGGGTCAGGTGAACAGCCGGAAGGGTTCAGGTGGACAAGGGCTTGTGGCCAGGTCAACAGCTGGAAGTGGTCAAGTGGAAAGGCTGGTGGGGCCACATGAATGCGGAGGAGGGTCCCAATGGAAGCAAACGCCCCACCTTCCTGTGGTCCAGACTGGGGAAGGCAGCCATAAGGTACCTGTCCTCAAGGAAGGGTGCTCCCTGTGAATTAAGCAAAAAGCTGGCCCTCAGGGCCCAGCGAACTGTAAGTGACCCTGGAGGGGGCAGGACATTGCTCCCAGAAAGGAAAGTGTTTTCAGGGGCTCAACCCTGCTCTTTCCCGGATTTCAAAGCCCACAGGCAGAGCCATCAGAGTCGCAGGCCACTGCACGGTGAGATGCCCCCATGTTGGGGACGCTGGGGGGTCCCTAGGTGCATGGAGGCCCATGGCTGTCTTAAAGGAGTGCTGGCGGCCCCCTGCTTGCCATCCTCACCACGGGGGAGGAGGCAGCCATGAGCAGAAGGTGACCTGGGGCTGTGGGTGTTAGGCCCTTAACCCAACTTCCAGCGACTGGGAAGTCACCCCTCTTCGTAGGAGCTAAGTAGCCCAGCCAGTGTGGCTCAGTGATCAGGCAAACAAGGGCCTGGGGAACAGCCGGAGATACTCACGTGAACAAGGGTTGGGGCCCGGTGACCGGCTTAAAGTGGTCACATCATGAAGGGGGAGGGGCCAGGTGGACAGCCAGCAGTGCTGAGGTGACCAAGGATATGGGCTGGCCCAGGTGGACATCCGGAAGTGCTCAGGAGGATAAGGGCTTGGGCCCGGTGACCTGCTGGAAGTGCCATGTCATCAAGGGGGAGGGGCCAGCTCCCCGACAGCCGGAAGTACTGAGTGACGGAGGGTGTGGGCTGGGCACAGGTAAACAGCCTGAAGTGCTCAGGTGGACACGGGCTTGGGGCCCAGGGGACCAGCTGGAAGCGCTTGCGTCATCAAGGGGGAGGAGCCAGGCGAACTGCTGGAAGTGGTGACATGGCCGAGTGGGTGGGCTGGCTCAGGTGAATAGCCAGAAGTGCTCAGGTGGACATGGGCTTGGGGCCCGGTGACCAGCCTGAAGTGCTCACCTCATTAAGGAGGAGGGGCCAGGTGGAAAACCGGAAGTGCTGACTTGACCGAGTGTGTAGGCTCGGCCCACTTGAACAGCCGGAAGTGGACAAGGGCCTGGGGGACAGCAGGAAGTAGTCAGGTAAACAAGGGCTTGGGGCGGTCCACAGCTGGAAGTGGTCAAGTGGAAAGGCTGGTGGGGCCATGGAATGGGGAGGAGAGTCATAAGAGGATGCAAATGCCCCACCTTCCAGAGGTCCAGATTCAGGAAGGCAGCGAGAAGGTACCTGTCCTCAAGGAAGGGTGTTCCTCCTGAATGAATCAGAAAGCTGGCCCTCAATGCCTTGCGACCAGTAAGTGACTCCTGATGGGGCTAGATATTGCTCCCAGAATGCAAAGGGTTTTCATGGGATCAACACAGCTCTTTCCCTTATTTCAAAGCCCACAGGCAGGGCTGTCAGATTCGCAGGCCACTCCAGTGTGATATTCCCCATGGTGGGGACAATGGGGGGGTCCCTAGGCTCATGGACTGCTGTGACTGCCTTAAAGGAGGGCTGGCGGCCCCTGCTTTCTGCCTTCTTCACTGGATAGGAGGCAGCCTGTGAGCAGATGGTGATCTGGGCTTGTGGGTATTAGGCCTTATCCCATCTTCCATTGATTGGGAAGTCCCCCACTCTGCATGAGGAGCTACATAGCCCTGCCAGTGTTGCTCAGTGGTCTGGTGAACAAGGGGGTGGTGTCCAAAACCTTATCCTCATTTTTCTGAAAGTGTAGGCATATACTATAGTGCCTCACATATTGGAGTCGTTATTTGATTTAGAAGATATTTTTAAACCAAACATATTTGGAACAGTAGATCTAAAGTTTAAAAATATCTAAGGGTCAAGGCTTTCAATTATGTTAAGAAAAAGTCTAGCCGAAACCTGTTTGGCTCAGTGGATAGAGCGTCGGCCTGCGGACTGAAGGGTCCCGATTTGATTCTGGTCAAGGGCATGTGCCTTGGTTGTGGGCATATCCCCAGTGGGAGGTGTGCAGGAGGCAGCTGATCGATGTTTCTCTCTCATCGATGTTTCTAGCTCTCTATCCCTCTCCCTTCCTCTCTGTAAAATATCAATAAAAAATACATTTAAAAAAAAAGAAAAAGTCTAAAAATTTTCCATTTATAGCATACCTTACTGTTGGCCATTTTATGAGTTGCCAGTCTCTATACCCTGTATTTAATGAAAAAAAAAAAAAGTGCTGCTTAACTGGAGTGTTGAGAAAGAGAGAGGGAAGAAGAATAAGATGGCAGAGAAGAACAGAAATCTGGAGAAGTATTTTGTGACTTGAAACATTTTTGAGATAGTGCCAGCAATTGTCAAATGAAATTATTTTGTGTCATCTTGACAGTTGAGATGAGTGTTCTGACTGCTAAGTAGAAAATTACTTCCTTATTCTCAATTGAATAGTGAAGTATAGGGAAAGTACTGGGAAAAAATTGAAAGGGTAAAAATAGTCTGTCATAGGGAATCATATTTTACCATTTAGGATCCTATGTTAGAAGGATGAGACAGCCCGACAACCGATTGGGAGATGATAATACAGACACATGACCTAATATCGAAGATGGATGTTTGCTGAATGTGAGATTTTTCTCTCATTGATGCTGACTTATCACGTGCAGAGGCCCCTCTGAGATTCCCATCACGATGTTGCCAATTACACTGACTTTTCAAATATCATTTATAAATAAAAATGTGACCTTAATATTTCAGTAGTGTTAATGAGACTAAATCAATGATAATATCAATAGAAAAAGGCTATATGACAGGCAATGTCAGAACTTTTTTCTCACATGTTCTGATTAGAAATAATCACAAGGAGTATAAGAAAATTTCAAGTGATGTCAGCAAGGCAAAAATAAGTGAATAAAAGGGTTTAAATACAGAATATTTACTATTTCATCCTCATAGCTTTGAAGGAAACTGTTAAATAGACTTATCCCAAATTATTTTAATTATGTATTAGGGCACATTTATTTAAATGTACCTGTTGTTCATCTGCACATAATTTCTTTTTTTTTATTTTATTTTATTGTTTAAAGTATTACAAATAGTAGTACATATATCTCCTTTTTGTCCCCATTGACCTTCCCCCAGCCTCCCCTAGCCCCTATCACATGCCCTCATCCCACCGCCCCCCGCCCCAGTGTCTTGTGTCCATTGGTTTTGCTTATATGCATGCATACAAGTCCTTCGGTTGATCTCTTTCCCCCTCTCCCCAACACTCCCCAGCCTTCCTGCTGTAATTTGACAGTCTGTTTGATGCTTCACTGCCTCTGTATCTATCTTTTTATTAATCAAGTTATAATGTTTTTTGTTTTCCATAAATGAGTGAGATCATGTGGTATTTTTCTTTCATTGCCTGGCTTATTTCACTTAGCATAATGCTCTCCAGGTCCATCCATGCTGCTGCAAATGGTAAGAATTCCTTCTTTTTTATAGCAGCATAGTATTCCATTGTGTAGATGTACCATAGTTTTCTAATCCACTCATCTGCTGGTGGGCATTTAGGCTGTTTCTAAATCTTAGCTATTGTAAATTGTACTTCTATGAACATAGGGGTGCATATATCATTTCTGATTGGCGTTTCTAGTTTCTTAGGGTATATTCCTAGAAGAGGGATTGCACATAATTTCTTAATACAAAAATCATATTACTTCTAGTTTCTATCATTTACTCAATTAAATGCTACACATTGACTTTATGTTTATGGCTGATGCCTTAAAATAAAGGATATTGCATCTTTTGGTTTTTGTTTTTCCCAATTACGAACAACTGGAGGGATCCCATTGGAGAAGATATCTACAAGAGCAGTCCTGCCTATTTACATTGTCTGTGTATGTGGCCCATTTCCTTTAGAGCATGACATTGTAGAGTTCTTCTCTTTGTCTTAGATGTAGCTTTTTAAAATAACTTATTGAGCCCAGCCAACTTGGTTCAGTGGTTGAGTGTTGACCTGTGAACCAGAAGGTCATGGTTCGATTCCCCATCAGTGCACATGCCCAGATTGTGGGCTCGATCCCGTGTGGAGTGTGCAGGAGGCAGCCAATCAATGATTTTCTCTCATCATTGATTTCTCTACCTCTCTTCTTCCCTCTCTGAAATCAATAAGTATATAAAAAAGTCATAATTTATTAAAATTAAGGTCCTGTCCTCTGCTATCACATGTTGTATTTGTGTTAAAGTAGTGATTCTGGTAGAGAGTGCAAATTTAGTTAGACCAAATAGCATTGGAGGCTACCTTAGTTTTCAGTGCAGGAAATCTTGTCTTTCCTACATTTGGGAACTGTTTCCTACATTTGGGACCTATTCATACTTAGGTCCCACTCAGCGCCCGAGAGCCATGCACAAGTAAAACTGGTGCATAATTCTAATTCACAACTGCTATCTCTCTCCCAGCTTCACCTGTAACTATGTACACAAAATTGTATATGTGAATTGTCATTGTATTGAGGGAGGTTAGCACATGATCACACTTGTAACACTTCACCTGAGACTTAGAATTCCAAGTTGGAACATGAAACACTAGCTTATTATTATTTCTTTAATTCTTCAGGAAAACCAAATACAAATAGTAAAACAATATATTAAAAATGAATTAACTCTATTAAATTGGATTAATATGTAGAAAAGTCTTCAGTTAATTAAAAAGATAGAGTAAAGAAATAAAATCATACTATTCTATTAAATAGAAAAAAATGGCAGTTGTAAATTCAAAAATATCTGTAATTTGATTAAATGGAAAGTGATTGATTATTCCATTAAAAAGACTACACTTGTCAGGTTAGATGAAAAAAACAAGTCAAACTGAAAACTCTACACTCCTTGTGGAAGACTTCTTCCAATAACTGATAGAATACACTGAAAAAATTCAGAATAAATACAGAATATCTGAACCAAATTCAGCTAATTTACACACATACACACATAAGCACACACACACATCCACATGCACACAATTGTATATGTGTGTAGAAATAAGTGAAAGAGAAGTGAAGGAAACAGGAAAAATTAAAAATCAAACATTTGGTTCTTTAAAAATATTAATACAATAGGGGCCAAGTGCACAATTCGTGCACCTTGAAAGGAAATGTGGACCATGACAGTGGGCACAATGGTGGGTCTCGGCTCATCCTCAGTGCCCCCGCCAGGCCCCTCCTGCCACAGCCCCCGGTCCCTTATCTGCCAGCAATGTGTGTGAGAGGCAGCTGCCGGCCCTGATCGCCCCTCAGGAGCAGGGGGAGGTGGAGAAGCCCTGAGGGGCGATTGAGGTCGGCAGTCACTGCTTGCACGCAAGCAATCGGGGCCGGCACCAGGCGCTGGTAGTGGATGTGAGCGGTGGCTCCGGGGCTGGCAATGGGTGTGAGCGGGGCAGGCGCTGGAAGCAGGTGTGAGCACCTGGTGGGACCACGGTGCATGGGAGCAAAGAATTTGCAGTAACCACCAGAGGCTCGCCCTGATGACAGCGACCAGCGCCCCGCCTTGGTCTGGCACCCCTGCTCACCTGCTCCACCTTCCTGCTGCGGCTGATGCCTGCCATGTTCCACGCTCTGCCGCCTGCTGCCGATGCCTGCCATGTTCCGCACGTGCCCCCTCTTGGTCATAGCAACCGGTTGTTTGGTTGTTCCGCTGTTCGGTCTATTTGCATATTAGGGTTTTATATAGAGAGATTTTAATACCTAATAAGACTAAAATGTAAAGGAAACACATGATATCAATATGAGGCATAAAATGGAAGGGTCACAACAGATCATATTGATATTGAAAAGATAAAAAGAGAATATTACCTAAAACTTTATGCCAATAACTGAAAATTTAGATGTGGATAACTCTAAATCTGAAATGTATCAAAACTAATATAAGAAGAAATGTTTTAAAAATCTGATTAGGTTATTGTGGAGATAGATTTCATTTACATCTGGCTTTGAAACAATATCTCTGGGGATGCCTGATGTCTAGCTTTTGACTGTTTTCCAACACAGGCAATGGAATTTACAAAGTGCCATAAAAGTCCAAAACTCCTCTGATACCCACAATGTTATCTCTTTTCTCCTTCTTCTTCTTCTTCTTCTTCTTCTTCTTCTTCTTCTTCTTCTTCTTCTTCTCCTCCTCCTCCTCCTCCTCCTCCTCCTCCTCCTCCTCCTCCTCCTCCTCCTCCTCCTCCTTCTTCTCCTCCTTCTTCTTCTTCTTCTTCCAAACCACAGCAAATTTATTACTCACTATCCAGTGCCATATCTTAGCACCACCTGGAGCCCTCCCCTCCCCTCCTCACCTGACCCCAAGGGTATGCCCAAAATGGAACAAACAAAAGTAAACCCAGGTCCCTGCTCCTCCTCTGGAAGATAGGGTCTCGGCCCTGGAAGCCCCTTCCACAGGTCTCAGCAGTCAGGGGACCTGTTGCCTTCGTTTCTCTTGCCCCTGTGCCCAGAGAGCAAGGCTACAGGCTCCAACAACAGAGAGAACATGCAGGCAGGAGGGGCAGGAGCAGAGACCAGTGTCTGTTGGAGGAGAAAAAGGAGGGAAGGGTACTGCCTGAGGAGTCGGGGGTCTGGTCATCTGCGGGATACACATGGGGGCTTCCCGGCAGCAGGGGCCGACCCCTGATTGGTTGGCACTTTGACAGCTCTTGGGACAGCCAGTCCAGCCCATCTTATAGGCCTGTTCCTTGGATGGCACAGGTGGCCTGGATGTACCACGTGCAACTGCGCAAGTGCTGCAGGCCCAGCTTGTCTGTCAGCTCGCTCACGGGCATGGCATTGGGCATATCCTGCTTGCTGGGAAAAACCAGCAGCACCGCATCCCATAGCTCCTCCTCCTGCAGCATCTTCTGAAGTTCATCAGCCGACCCTGGACCCGCTCCCGGTCATTACTGTCCACCACGAAGATGAGACCCTGAGTGTTCTGAAAGTAGTGCCCCCACAGAGGCCAAATCTTTTCCTGGCCTCCCACGTCCCAGACTGTGAAACAGATGTTCTTGTATTCCACTGTTTCCACATTGAAGCCTATGGTGGTGACAATCTCCTCCAACTTCAGTTTGTACAGGATTGTGGTCTTGCCAGCTGCGTTCAAGCCAACCATGAGGATCCGCATCTTCCCGAAGATCCGAGAAAAGAGTGCGGACACGGTGAGGCCCATGATGGGGCCCGGGGGAGGGGGAATGGACACGGACACGGAGGTGCGGGCTGGAACCGGCGGTCGTGATGGGGTGGGGGGTGGGTGAGGATGGGGCTTGGCAGCAGCAGGAGGAGGAGTTGCCGCCACTGCCTCCGTGAGTCCAGTCTCCGTGGGCCCAGTCTCTTTACTTCTGATCTGCAATAGCCTATAACCAACTTGACAAGATTGACTCAATTATATAGAGAGATGCTGAGAGTTTGTTTGGTGAGCTCTCCCAAGCCAAGATCCCTTACCCAGATAGGAAAATTCAGACTGTGAACACAGCATGACGCACATGAACACTGGATCCAAGGGTTGCTTATGCATGGGGTGTTCCTCAGACTCCCTATGCATGCCTGTATGCTCTTTCTCTTGATGCATCATATTCCTTGCCTCAATCTCTATATGTCTTCCAAGTCTTTTCCAATATCTAAACTTGGGAAAAAATACACCTAGCTATTGTAAAGAAATCAAATTTGTAACTAAACCTTTCCAAAATATGTAATATGACACACACATACACACACACAAAAGAAATGAACCACAATACACCTCCAGATTCAGGAAGATTTGCTTGTGCATTCTTCCCAATATTCAAGGAAGACAGAGCTCAATCTTAAGTAAACCTTTTCCGGAAAAAAAAAAAAAAGAGGAAAAACTTCTTGAGTCATTTTTATGGATTCAGCTTAAGTATTGTACTAAAAACTGGTAAAGATACTAAGAACTATAGATATAAAATTCCTAAATAAAAGTGTCAACTAAGCAAACCAACCAAAATAAAAAAGAACAATGCATCCCAACCATGTTTATATTTGGAACCGAAAGGTGGATGTTTGGCATTTAAATATAAAAAATGTGATTTTTCACATGAGCAGGAAGAAGTAGAAAAACATGAACAACTCAATAGATGCTGAAAATAATCATTTGATATAAAACAGTTTCTTAATATGATTAAGTGTCTAAAATAAATGCAAGTGTATAATTCATAATGGGGAATAATTGAGAACTTTTCTTCTGAGCTCTTTAATAGCTCTTTCCCTTTGTATCAAGCATTTTGTGTCCTTAGCAGCAGTGCCTACCACATGGAATAAGCTCAATAATTGTTAGCTCTGCATCTGTTATTTTTGATAGAATAAATTATTTTTATTATGTGATGGAAGTGAAAATGGTCCATCATGTTGTTAGTAGGCCCTTATTACTTCATTTTAGATTTCAATATTCAGGAATATATTTCTATCCTTATAACTCTTTACCAAAATAATCTTGTCCAGAAACTTTCTATGAAATGTGGTCCCTTCATTTATTTTTTAAAGATGTACTTTGGAATTGGTATTCTTATAAACTCTTCACAATCAAATCATATGCATTCTCTTGTACTATATAACCACAGGAACTTTCTAATCAATTTACACTATTGCTATATTCACCTTGACCCTCTGTCCAACCCCTACAAATCCTTGACCTTTACTAACGTCGCCCGGTAACTCCCTGAAATGCAGTGTCCTCCTGGTCTCCTCTGCTTGATGCTTATAAATTCTTAAAGTTCCAGATCAAGCTCCATCTACACAGTAATACCCTCTCTAACTCCTGTTACACATTCAGACCTTGCTGTTGTCAAAACTGAAGGCAATTTATCTCTACTTTGCACCTACCATAAGCTTTTCCATATTGCGCATTTGCATACTGATGGGTTATGACTACAACTTCATTAAAAGCTTCTAAAGCCCAAGATCATGACTCTAATTTTATTATCTCCCAAGACACATATCCTATTTCGGTCTGGTACATATTGACTGGTTGATTTTTAAATGGTTCTCTAATAATAAATACATTTCTATTTTCATAAGGCCAGGACTAGGATGAAGTGAATGAGGTACTTGCTTTGGGCACAAAGTTAAGAAGGACACCAAAAAATATCCTCATAATTTAGATAAATAATAAATGCAATATACATTTAAAAAACAATTAATGCAATAATTCATGATGAACAAAATGTGAAATTTTAAGTGAAGATAGTATTAGTATTAATGATTTTGCCTCAGGGCCCAGTATTGCTCAGTACAGCAATGCTTATTTATAATCCAAAAAAAAATTATACACCTGGGGTCTTTTTGTCATTCTTTCAGTCTATTGGTAACTGTAAGCTCAAAACTAAAATGTCAGAATGACACCAGCAATCCTATGGAACGTGTAGTTAAATTTAATTTTAAATACTTTATATTTTTTGAAATAAGTTGTAGTGGTCAGAGCTCATGTGTTAAAATCAAATTCAGAATTAATTCACAAATGAATTAAAAGATATCCTGTTTTGTGAATCAAAAGAATTAATATTGTTAAAATGTCCATATTACTCAAAGCCATCTATAGAATCAATGCAATTCCTATCAAAATTCCAATGGCATTCTTTCATAGAAATAGAAAAATATCATATGGAACCACAAAATAAAAATAGACAAAGTAATCCTAAAAAAGAAGAAGAAATCTGGAGGCCTCAAACTTCCTGATTTCAAACTATCCTACAAAGTTACAGTGTTAGAAACTGTATGGCACTGACAATGAACAGACACATAGAGTGATAGAATCAATCTGGAAGTAAACTTCTTAGTTTGGAAGTAAACCCATGCATATATGGTCAAGTAATATTTAACAAGAAAGATGAGAATACTGAATATGGAAAAATAGTCTCAATAAATAGTGTTGGGGAAACTGAATATCCTATATAATAAAAGGCCAACATGCAAATCGACCAAACAGCGGAACGACCCATTGTATGACACACACTGACCACCAGGGGGCAGAAGCTCAATGCAGGAGCTGCCTCCTGGTGGTCACTGTGCTCCCAGAAGCCGGGCTCACAGCTGGCGGGTGCAGCAGTGGTAGCGGGACCCTCTCCTGCCTCCGTAGCAGCACTAAGGATGTCCAACTGCTGCCTAAGCCATCAATCAGACATCCCCTGAGGGCTCCTGGACTGCAAGAGGGCATAGGCTGGGCTGAGGGCCTCCCCCCCACCACCCGAGAGCATGAATTTCATGCACTGGGCCTCTAGTTCACATATAAAACAGTAAAATTGGACCTCTATCTTACACCATTCACAAGTATTACAAAGTGGATTAAATACTTAAATGTCAGATATGAAAATGTAAAACTCCCATAAGAAAATATAGGCAAACACTTCTTGACTTTTGGCCTTGGCAATGAGTGTTGAGGTATAACATCAAAGCGAAGCAGCAAAAGAAAAATAAGCAAGTGAGATGACACCAAACTGAAAAGCTTCTGCAGAGAAAAGCAAGCAATTGACAGAACAAAGAGGCAATCTATCACCTATCAGATAAAGGTGATATAATATAAAAAATAGTGTGTGAGGAGCTCATACAACTCAATAGCAAAAACAAACAAACAACAAATTCCATATATATCCCACTTTAAAAATGGGCAAAGGACCTGAATAGATACTTTTCCAAATAAGAAATAGAAATGGCTAGTAGGTACATGAAAAGATGCAGAACATCACTAAATTTCAGGGAAATGCAAATCAAAACCACAATGAAATATCCCCTCCCATTGGTTAGAATGGGTACCATCAAACAAAAGAAGGGACAAGTGTCAGAGAGGCTTGTGTGAGAAAGGGGAACCTTTGCATACTGTTGATGGGAATGTAAGTTGGTACAGCCACTATGGAAGGGGTATGGAGGTTTCTCAATAGATTAAAACTAGAACTACCATAAGATCAGCAATCCCACTTCTGGGTATTTAGCCAAAGGGAATGAAATCACTGTCTCAAAGAGGTTTCTGCAGTCCTGTGTTCATTGCAGCATCATTCACAACAGCTAAGACATGAAAACAATCTAAGTTTCCATCCAAGAATAAATAAATTAAAAAGATGTGAGGAAAAAATATATATTTTAGATACATACAATTTGGCCATAAAAAAGAAAAAATCCTGCTATTTGTGATTTTGAATGAATCATGAGGGCATTATGTTAAGTGAAACAAGTCACACAGAGACAGACAAATACTATATGATCTTATTTAGTGGGATCTAAAAAAAGCCAAACTCAAAGAAACAGAGTAGAATGGTGATTGCCAGGGGCTGGGGAGTATTATATAATTCAAAGCTGCTTGGAGATAAAATCTTCAATGTTATTACCACAAAAAATGTAATTATGTGAGGTGATGGATGTGTTAACTAATCTTATTGTACTAATCATTCACAATATAATTGTGCAGGAAATCATCACATTGGACAAAACGGTATGTCAATCATGTCAGTAAAGCCAGAAAAAATATATTTCTGCTTGGAGATTATCCTTAACTCCTCCAAGAAGAATTACTGCAAACACAAATCTGGGGCCACTATGTTCATTTTAATTGTTTCACTTCTCAATATTCTGCAGTCAACAGCTTACATACTTGACTCTTCCATGAGCTTTTCACTTCTCAGAAACTGTTTCTCATTTTTACTCCTTTGATTTCTGTGTTGCCTTCCATATCATCTAGGTCATAACAGGAATTCAGTATTTGCAGACTGCAATCAATTGGTATTGTAAATAAGCTCTCAGCATAAGCGATAGAGCATAAGCTGTAATTAAAAGATTGATAAACAGTGCAGACTAGAAAAAAATTATGCCAGAATCACCATCATGTGTAATACACAATGCCACATATTTTTCTCATAAAAAAATTTTTGCTTTTTTTTAATGTAGGTACTAGGAGTCCAGTGCATGATTTTGTGCACCTTGAAAGGAACTGTGGGCTGCAAGACTGTGGTGGGCACAAGAGCAGGTCTCGGCCCATTCTCCATGCCCCCACCAGGCCCCTCCCACTGCAGCTCCCAGTCCCCTGTCTGCCAGCAGCCCCGCTACTGCTGCCACCACTTCCATGCACTGACAGTGCCGGCCCTGCTCACACCCCAACTTCTCTTTCAGGTAATTGTCAGCAACACAGCAGTAAATATCAACACAAAGCAGATTATTATTGTAGATCACACAGGGAGAACAAAGGGTAAAATATTTAACTGCAGCAGTGTTTGACTATATTCTGTGCAGTGAAAAAACCTGAAGTCATTTTCAAGGTCCACCATTTCTTACTTCTTTTCAGTCAGGTCAAGTTTCTAAGCTTTCTATATCTCCATTTTCCAGAGCCAGCAGCAGGTGCGAGTGGGGCCAGTGCCGTCAGTGAGTGTGAGCGGCGGCTGCTGCCCTGATCACCCCTCAGGAGCAGGGGGAGGTGGAGGAGCAGGGGGAGGTGGAGAAGCCCTGAGGGGCGATCAGGGCCAGCAGCATCCGCTCACACCTGCTGATGGCGCTGAGTGATTGGTGCCAGTGCTGGGCTCCGGCAGTGGATACAAGTGCCAGGTGGGACCATGGCATGCAGGAGCAAAGAATTTTCAGTAACCACTAGAGGCTCGCTCTGATGACAGTGACCAGCGCACTGCCGTGGTCTGGCGCTCCCACTCACCAGCTCCACCATCCCGCTGCAACCAATGCCCACCATGTTCTGCGCACACACCCTGGTGGTCAGCGCATATCATAGTGACTGGTTGTTCCACTGTTTGGTCTATTTGCATATTAGGGTTTTATATATGTAGATAATCGGCATACACCATTATATTAGTTTCATGTGTCCAACATAATGGCTCTATCTCTATATATAAAAGGCTAATATGCTAAGGTCCAGCCATCCAACCAGTCACTCTGACACACACTGACCACCAGGGGGCAGACACTCAACACAGGAGCTGCCATGACATTCACTGGCCATTTACAAAGAAACAGCACCATGGACCTGATGCCCACAAAGCAACCCTCAGCTTCCCCCAAGTGGGACACAGGCCCCACCACCAGCCTGGAGAGACAGCCCACCAAATTACAGCCAATGCTGCTGAGACCCCATAGCGCAAAATGCAGCCCACAGCCCAGCCCAGCCCAGAAATGGTGGCTGTGGGCACTGGGTAATGACATCACGTAGCAACACCCAGCTTCCTCTCCCTAGCGACTAGCCTCCTTGGAATTTCTTTTTTTCTTTTTTCTTTTAAAATATATTTTATTGCTTTTTCACAGAGAGGAAGGGAGAGGGATAGAGAGTTAGAAACATCGATGAGAGAGAAACATCGATCAGCTGCCTCCTGCACACCTCCTACTGGGTATGTGCCCACAACCAAGGTACATGCCCTTGACCGGAATTGAACCTGGGACCTTTCAGTCCGCAACCGACGCTCTATCCACTGAGTCAAACCGGTTAGGGCTCCTTGGAATTTCTTTAGGCCAGGAACATGACTTGCTTTATAGCCAGGTGGGAACATTTTACACTGTAACTAAATGCCTGTGAAGTGTTTTCCCGTGCCTCATCTCATTTGATCCTCACAGAAGTCCTGGAGTAGGTATATAGGAGATTCGGTAGAATCCTATTTTCTTTTCACTAGCTGGAAAATGGAGATATAGAAAGCTTAGAAACTTGACCTGACTGAAAAGAAGTAAGAAATGGTGGACCTTGAAAATGACTTCAGGTTTTTTCACTTCACAGAATATAGTCAAACACTGCTGCAGTTAAATATTTTACCCTTTGTTCTCCCTGCGTGATCTACAATAATAATCTGCTTTGTGTTGATATTTACTGCTGTGTTGTTGACAATTACTTGAAAGAGAAGTTGAGGTGCTTCACTGGGCTGGAAAAAGTTTAGCTAAATCAGAAAGCATGTCTAATTAAGCTTCTCTATACATAAAAGTCTAAGTTGACTCGTACATGTGTGATACATATAAACCTCTTGCTGACGCCAACCATATGCCCGTTTTGATCTGTCATTGTTGATTGTGAATTTGGTTGACACTTCTATTATAGAGAAAAGGCGAATAGCAATATTAAAATATTTCTTCTAATTAATTTCCTTTCAAAGTGCACAAATTTGTGCACAGGTCCACTAGTATTTGTATATATTGCAAAATGATCATCACAATAAGTTTAAATAACATCTGTCACCATACATAGTTGCAGATATTTTTTTCATCACCACTCATACCTTGACTGGCAGGGTTACCTAGAATGTTGTTTTACTTCGTAATAGAGCATTGATTCCTTATCTAATTCAGTTCCTCTAAGAATACACATTTTTATTATCTCTGAGGTATTAAAAAAATACCAAAATAATCCAAAATAAATGAACCTTCGTTTAGCAGTGCTAAGTCGATTCAAAGTGGTAGCATCTAAAGGTAGAGGAGGCAGAGTAATAAAGGCAATTCGGAGACCAACAGAATGTTTTCTATTTTTCCTCTTTCAACTTTCTATATTCATTGTTCGCCCCCTGTGAGCTCAAGAGTCACATGAAATAATTCTCCACTGTTTTTTCTACTCTGCTATTAAGTTTAGTTCTGGATTTTTGCATGTGTGCTCCATGTTTGAATTCAGTTTAAAAAGGGAACTGCTATTTTTGTTTTTATTCTATTTTTATATACAAAACTCACCTGACAGTGTTATATTCATGACTTGTAAAACAAAAGCATACACTTCACGTTGTAAATATTTTGATGCATTTCTTAAATATTTTATCTGTGAATTTGGAGGCTTTATTTAATTTCTTAATTGGAGAAGTCAGTGAAAACGTGCCAATTTGTAATGCTGATTAGTACAATACTGATATTTCAGCTCTTGTTACCAGTTGCCTTTTCTTTTATCAAATGCTCATGTGTGACCAGAAATTGAAACATACCAAAGGACAACAGAGCGTAAGCACACTTTTGAAGCAGCAGGAGTTGATTCTGCAAGTGCTGTGTGCATAGCAAGTCAAGGCCTCAATATGTTCAGAGCGACTTCATCAAGCAAATACATTTACAAAGCATTGGAGCCAGCGGGTTGGCTCTTTCTATATGAGATGTCTGAATTATGTTGACAATCTAATAATGCGGCTGAGTAGCTAAAGGCTGATGCAGGCCTTCAGGAGTTAGTAATGTTGCTGCAACATTTTACAACATTAATGGCATCATGGAGATAAATGAGAGTAATATGGTTTGAAAATGATCATCTCTCTTGTTTTAAAGAAAGATTTAAAATGTATAAATATTCCATATTTATATGCATATGCCCCATCATTCACATTACATGTCTTAGCACACTGAGTATTGCATATAAAGTAGAAGAAACCCATAGTGGCATAAATAAATATGAAAAAGCTGTGAAATTCAGCTTAGTGTTTTCTTAAAAAGGCTAATTAAGGTATAATTAATAATAAAGATAGATTTGAAATTCTAATATGATTTTTAAGAGAGAAGAGAGTGCACATCTTTTTTTCCAAACAATTTGAAAAATCCATAAAATAATATATGAAAAATTAATGAAGTATGGATAAACACATCAACTGAGATGATATATGTAATAAGATGCTTTATAACTATATGTGAAGATGAATTAAATATAGTCAAAATACTGCTCAGTACAGCACTTCAAACAAAGGGTAGATGAGTTTATTTCTTTTCAATTTTAAACAGTAACTTACATTAAATTAAAGGCGGCTTGGTATGACGGAAGTTAGAGACTATTATGAAGTGTTTTGTATTCAAAATGATTTTCTAAACATTGAAATACTTTTAATATCTATGAAGAAAAATTTCAGTTAGAAATAACATAATGAATGTTATATTTCTTGACACTCAATCCATTTTAACAAATTGCTAATATATTCATTGAAGGAGCTTAGCTTCCGAATAGTTACTTTAACTTCACATTGACTGCAAGGGAAAGTCTAAGAGGACAAATATAGAAAAACATTGTTAGGGCACGAGTTAAAGTGCCATCTTTTTCTTTTCAGTTGATAATAAAGAAAGGGTTAACTTGACCATTTATTTTCAGCATCTCCTATCTCTTTGTTTCAGAGGCAAGAAAAAAATACATACTAGGTGTACCAGTTAATAATGTGGATTTTTTTTAATAGGTGGAGTTACACATATGTTGATATATTTGCGATTTGATATGTATGCTATTTTGTTGTATTGACAGCAAGCTTCAAAATTTCATATGTCAAATTTGCCGAAGGTGTTAATATCATAGATATTTTTACGCTTAAAAATGTCAAATTTTGTGCCAAAAAAAGAGCATTTGTGGGAAGTTTTAATTCATTACTTTATTTTGAAGAAAAGTGCTGCTAAAAGTTAATGTATACTTCAGGAAGCTTATGGTGAACATGCTCCATCTCAAGGTACTAGTGAACACTGGTTTAAACGCTTTAAAAGTGATGATTTCGACATGAAAGACAAAGAACGTCCAGGTCAATCGAAAAAGTTTAAAGACCAACAATTACAAGCATTATTGGAGGAAGATGCATGTCAAACTAAAAACAACTTGCAGAAAGATTATATGTTACTCAGCAATTTCCGATCATTTACAAGCAATGGGAAAGATTTTAAAGGAAGGAAAATGGGTGCCACATCAAGTGAATGAAAGACAAATGGAAAACCAAAAAGTCATCAGTAAAATGTTGCTTCAATGGCATGAAAGAAAGTCTTTTTTTTTGCAACGAATTGTGACTGATGATGAAAAGTGGATTTATTTTGAGAATTCCAAATGCACAAAATCATGGGTTGATCCAGGTCAACCATCAACATCGACTGCAAGGCCAAATCACTTCGGAAATAAGACAATGCTCTGCGTTTGGTGGGATCATGAAGGTGTGGTGTATTATGAGCTTCTAAAACCAGGTGAAACCATTAATACTGATAACTACCTACAACAAATTATCAGTTTGAACCACGTTTTGATCATGAAATGACCAGAATGTGCCAGAAGACACTGCAAAGTAATTTTGCTTCATGATGATGTACCATCACACACTTCAAAACCAATTAAAGACACATTAAAAGATCTTGCCTGGGAAATGTTAACTCACCCACTATATTCACCAGACCTTGTTGTTCTGATCGATGGCACACACACTTTCTGAGCAGCACTTCAAAATGTACGAAGAAGTGGAAAATTGGGTCTCTGAATGG
This sequence comes from Plecotus auritus, assembly GCF_963455305.1. Classification (NCBI taxonomy): domain Eukaryota; kingdom Metazoa; phylum Chordata; class Mammalia; order Chiroptera; family Vespertilionidae; genus Plecotus; species Plecotus auritus. The sequence goes on from NC_137782.1 coordinate 49,315,982, forward strand.
TTTGCCTCAAAACAAGAAAAGTTCTATTGGGACAGTACCCACAAATTACCTGAAAGATGGGGGAAATGTGTAGCTAGCGATGGACATTACTTTGAATAAAGCACGTTTGATGTTTCTCTTGAAATTATTGAGTTTTCTTTGATTACAAAATCTGCATTATTAACCGGTACACCTACTATGTCCAAGGGAAAATTAAGACTGAAAGTAATAAGCCCCAACAGACAGCACCCCAGTGATTTAATGCTGATGAAAGAGTTGGCTGAGAAAAGGAGGGATTCCTGTGACAACTTAGCTCTGCATATAGCACCCTGCAGGAGTCGGGAAGCAGGCTGCAGCACCTAGCATGCCTTGGACATTCTGTGAAAACCTGCCAAGCAGCAAGTGCATTATAATTTATTCGAGTCAAGCAGAAGGACACAGAGTAACCTGGCTCAGTGAGCTTTGTCTCACTCTCCATACATTCGACCATTCGACAATAGCTATTCGGCCCCGTTTGATGGGAAAGCATTTTGGGCATCTCTGTTTCATTTTTGCCCTTCACTTTCCCACTCACATTTGAATTTTCCTATTACCAATGTGCTTTGGATAAAGTCAACATAAATTCTACTATAAAATATCCATATACAAACTCTAGGAAGAATATATTCCCTGGCTTATCTTTTTGGGTGTAAAGAGCATTCCAAATTTTAAGGAACTAGGATGCCACTGTGCTATACCTCAGAATGGGCATCAAGTTCTATTTGGCATGAAATGTGCCGATTCAATCTATTTGGGAAAGAAAAGGAGGCAGTATCTAGCAATTTGAGGGTGAAGAGCATAAAATCATTTAATATTTGAAATGTATGCAAAGGGTTATATTCTAAGTATAAATTTTAATGTTACATAAGCTACTTTTCATTTTTTATTACCTCAATAATCAGAGATGCTCATTTTGGAAATTTGAATTTCACAAAAACACATTCTATACATATTATGTATTCTATTAACTATGTATTCTTTTGAATTTTAATGAAATAAGGAGGGAAGGAAGAAAGAAGGAAAAAAGAAAAGGAGAAAGAAAGAGAGGAGGGGAAGAAGAAAATGTAACTTTTAGTATTCCTTTTCCACAGTGAACTTCATATAAGGCAAAATATTTCATTACATGGTCGGGTGACATAGTATAATCAAATCTAGAATAAAATTTAAGCAATCTCAATTCCTTTTTGTCAAAGCCACCATTTTTTTCCTTAAAAATTCTTGTGAGGATATTATCTTTATGAGAAAAAAGAGAAAAATCTTTCTGAGTCAGACCTCGCTCTGCTTTTTATGTTTCAACTTTGTGTAACATCTTTTATTGTAGCTGAGAGAGTATATCAGGCATCATATTAAATCTTTTGAAGGTATTAAAACAGGGCTGTGTAGCCATATCTTTGATATGAACTATGGCGTTAGGCCTTCTTTAACTTCAAGCATCCTTTACTGGTTTGGAGACAAGGGGTAAGTAAGAGTTTATTCTCCAACACAATGATTTATGGCTCCTCTGCAACTTTTTAAAATGATCCTTGCAATCTTAACAGTTTCTTTCGTAGCTGATCTCCCTCCAAAAGGTCTTTATCATATGTAGTTAGAAATATCCAACTGACACTTTCAATATTCTGTCTGATGTCTTTGGGAGAAAACTCCACGTTTATTAGGTACATTTTCTACCTGTCATCACAGGTTCCAGTTCTTCCAATTGTTTCACTACATAAATAAGTTGTCATTTTTTCTCCTTTACAGAATAATTGCACACCATTGCCCCAGCCTTCTCTAACAGTGTGTTGGTAATTTTTCATTTTTTGATTATTACCCAATTCTAATAGCAGTGCCATTTATGTTTTAGGTTTTATAAAGATAACACCTATTTCTAGGCAACAATTCCTGTGAAGCAGCATTTTTTCTTTGTAAAAAAAAAAACAATCCTAAAATTTAGTCACCTACAAGAGCAATATTCTATCGGGGTTTATTTATATAAGATAATCTGTGGTTGCTCTGGCTTGCTCAGCTTTGCCGCTCTCTGCTGGGCTTGCTCTAAGGTGAATGAATGAGTTTGGGCAGGCTGGTGGATTTAAGTGGCCAGATTATTATGACCACCCCATCAGTACTTCGTTGGGCCACCTTTTGCCTTTGATACTGCGGCAATTCTTCTTGGCATTGACTCCACGAGATGTTGAAAGGTGATGCGATGAATCTGACACCATGCCTGATGAATAGCACTGTCCAGTTCTGTGAGATTTGATGGTTGTGGAACCAGTTGCCACAAATGTTCAATTGGATTGAGATCTGGTGATTGTGGGGACCACCTAAGCAAGGTAAAGTCTCCCTCATGTTCTTAAAACCACTCCTGCACAATACGAGCACCATGGCATGGCTCATTGTCTTGTTGGAAGAAGCCATCTCCATTGGGATATGCCATCAACATGATAGGATGAATTTGATCAGCAACGATACTTAGGTATGTTGTGCTGTTCAGACATTGTTTCACACGAATTAAAGGGCCCAAATCATGCCAGGAAAACATGCCCCAAACCATAATTTGCCTACAAACGTCAGGTGGTCATAATAATCTGGCCACTCAGTGTATATTCCACATAGTCTCTCAGTTTCTAGATGCCTAGCCTGGCCTGATTAATGTTTGTCTTATGGTTCAATAGAGCAGTAACGGGGTGAGCGCTCATGTCCAAACACTTTGCAAGCCTCTGTGTGCATCACAGCTGGCGCAGTCATTGCATGTGGGCCATGACATAGCCAACCTGGATTCAGAGGGTGGAGATATATGTTACCTTTTTTGATGGGAAGGGAAAACTTCCCATACTATCGTATGGTTCTGCTTGCTTTGTTGTACTTCTGGCATCAGGTAGGGCTAGCCCAGTGGTCGGCAAACTCATTAGTCAACATTATTTCCATTTGCATTCTTATACTTCTGTCATTAGGAGAAAAGCTTTTCCCATGTAGTTTCTGCCCCCTGAGCTTGGATGCCAAAATGATAACACTTGGAGCACATCTCACCCAGCATGTAGTAGGGATCAGTCCAGTTCTGCAGCTTGAAGCAGAACACCCAGCTGAGTCCATTCTACATCACCAACCAGACCAGACACACACATGTCAGTGAGAATCAGTTATTGCTATTCCAGGCCACTGAATTCAGAGTGTTTTTTAATGAAGCAATAGATGACTAATACATGCACTTTGATAACCAGGAAGAAAAACGGAAGATGTGACCTGTACTAGCTGGGTTTGTTTCCTTAAATGAACTGAGAATGTTCATAATGTCTACCTAATTATCTATCTATATGAACCAATATATTTTCTTTTCATGCTTCAATGATAAGAATTGCATATTGTGTCAGAAATAAATGGAATCAATCTGTTTGCATTGCCATAACTTTTTGTGATAAATGAGGAACCTGTGGCCAAAATGTTATTATTCTTTCTTTCCTTTTTTTTTTTTTTTTGATGAGTGGGATATCGCCAAGGAGTTCTAAAATTATCAGCCTAATATCTGTACCATAAGGTACCTGCCAATGATGGCAAGGATACATCTAAAAGCTAATGGGGCAGTTTGAGCCCAATTTCTTAAAATAATTTTTTTGTTCTTTTTACTGATTTCAGAGAGGAAGGGAGAGGGAGAGAGAGAGATAGAAACATCAATGATGAGAATGAATTATTGATTGGCTGCCTCCTGCACACCCCCCACTGGGGGTTGAGCCTGCAACCCAGGCATGTATCCAGGGTCCTTCAGTCCACAAGCTGATGCTCTATCCACTGAGCCAAACCAGCTAGGGCTGAGCCCAATTTTTAAAAGTCTTTATTTTTTTTAATTCAATCTGTACATGATGATTTTTGTCTAAATGTTTGTTTTAGTCTTCTTGTTTGCATATTTTTCAGTTGGGGGACTGAGTGAAAAAGGTGAAGGGATTAAGCAATAAACAACAACACCAAAATAAACAGCTCATAGATGCAGACAACAGTATGGTGATTACCAGTGTGGGAGTGGAGGGAGGTAGAAGAGGATAAAGGAGGGAAAATGGTGATAGAAGGATACTTGACTTGGGGTGGTGAACAGACAATGCAATATACAGGTTATGGAATAAAGAATTGTACACCTGAAATCAATATAATTTTGTTAACCAATATCACCCTAATAAATTCAATTAAAAAAGAAAAAGAATAACTTTTAGTAAAGTCTAAACAACTGCCCCCCCACACAAACACACACAATACACACACACTGGGCACTCACTCACACAGGAAGATATTTTTCTCTAGGGCAATGTTTAACCCTCAGAGATTAGTGAGGGGAGAAGCCTCTCCCTCAGTTCTTATACTAGATTTACAATCCACTGGTTGATGCCTGCAGTCCATGTGTTCTCAGTTATATTTTTCTATATCAAGACACACAGAACTGATTGCTTCCTTGAGTCTGTTGTTTTATTTACTCAGTGCCCTCCACCTTTATGTCTACGTATTCTCAAGATACAGTCATTGAAAACAGGGAATATATCATTTGAAATAATTGTTTCCCTATTTCCTACTAGAAAAACTGGTCTGTTATAAAGTCATTGGTGTGTGAACTTTCTCCAGTTTAAATGGGCCTCACTAACAGACTACAATTTTTTTATACTAACAGTATAGACCATTTATTTTTGGTGGAAATAGAGTTTAACAGAGTTTATTAAGTTGATGGTTTCAGGAATAAAAGGGACTCTTTTGGTGTTTGAAGATTCCTTTTTTCTAAAAATATATTTTTATTGATTTCAAAGGGGAAGGGAAAGGGAGAGAGAGATAGAAACATCAATGATGAGAGAATCATTGATTGGCTACTTCCTGCACCCCCCCCCCCCATTGGGGATAGAGCCTGCAACCCCGGCATGTGGCCTAGACCGGAATCGAACCCAGGACCCGTCAGTCTGCAGGTCAATGTTCTATCCACTGAGTCAAACTGGTTAGGGCAGGTTTGACCATTTCTTGAAGAATTCCTCCCTTTCCTCAGAATTAGGTCCTTCAGGTGTTAGTTACAGTGGAACACATGGGGTATGTGGCTCCATCAGCTGAATGGATGGTGACCTTTTCACAGCCATAACATAGATTGAGGGTACTGAAAGGAGTTTTTAGGGGTAAAATAGACAGGTTTAGGGAGTTTTAGGAATTAGTGGTGGGGGGCAGTCCATGGAGAGAACTGCAGGGGGACTGGGAGCTGCCAAAAGGCATACATTCACAGAATAAGGGGGCTGGGAACTGCCAAAAGGTATACATTTATAGAATAAGGGGAGAGGAAGCCATCATTCACAGAATAAAGGGGAAAGCCACAGGGAGTAGAAAAACAAAAGGGAGATAAAGAGGGTGATCCCAGGTGAGTTTGAGTCTTGAAGCTGCTATCCTAGTAGTGACCAATCAGAGGGGATATCAGGACCCAAAGAACCGAAGCCTTTATAAACTTTAGGGAAGAGGGACTTACTGGGTCTCTCTCTCTTCCCACGTGGGAGTTTGTGCTCATTTCCCAATAAATTTCCACATTGTCCTACACCACCTTTTGTGTGTGGCTTCATTCTTTGATTCCACCTGGTCAATGACCCAGGAAACCACCTTTGCATCCTGCTTGGAGGAAAATAACGCATTTTGGTTTAATTTTCTGCATTTTAGTACTAAACACTCATCTTTGGTTTTTGGAAATATGCTAGCTCCTAGGTTTTATCATTTACTTTGGTAGGGAATTCAGGTATTGATAAGACAGTGGGTACATTTTATTTTCTTTGGGTGTTTTATATATATTTCTTCTTTTATTCTGAAGGTCTTGCTCGAGCATTTATTTATGAAGGGAGAGAGTCAAACTTCAAAAGGTAGGAGGGAAGACTCGGAAGGCAAGCCTCTGAAGTTTTCTAGACGCAGTGCAACATCCCTGGAACACCTTGTTATTCCCGCCCTTGTGTAACTGCAGGTGCAAGCTGCTTTTGATTAAATAATTGGGTTCAAGACACTCGCAGGCACAAACATTCAATTACTGCTTCTTTTTTCTTTTTGATCCTCTGATCCACAAAAAGACATCTGGCTCAAACATGCCATTAGGAATAAAGGGAAGAAGATTGAACAATTGAATCAAATTGTTCTTTCAAAATTTCTTACGAATCTTCTTTACAACAAAGAAGAAATAGGAATCTGGCCTTGACAGACCTTCAGAGACAAAACCATGCACCTGAAATCAAACATGGAGCAATTCAAAACAACAGTTTTAATTTTCAAAGTGGTAGTTACACACTTTCATAAGAAATAAATTGGTGCTTTCATTTTTGTGATTAACACTGAAACAGAGAGAAATATCCAAACTGAAAGGAAATAGTGAAGAATAATCAAAGAGTTGTAGATGCTTTTCTTTATTCCCCCCGCCCCCTGCAAAATTGTGGTTAAAGCTGCTATATCATCAGCTTCCAATCTTAAAGAGAAAAATAAATTCTAAAGATGCACACTATTTTGAGGTTTGTTGAGTTGTGTATTCTGTACTCAATGCCAATTTTAAAATGCAGCTAACTGAGCAGGCAGATTGCATTTTCTGATGCTGTCAAAAATCCATTTTTATCTTCAAAATGACACATTTAAATGTGATAACTAGTGGTTAATATCAGCAGATGGAAATCATGTTTATTTTTCAACTTTTTACTATGATATATTATAATCTCACATCCAGATTTTCAGATATCTAGCATAATTTTCTTCTTTAAAATGTGCATCAATATATGTTTATATGACTGGTGATCATGTAGCAGGTCACAAATGTAACTTATTGTTTGTTACTGACCTGATTCCAATGATTTGTTTGTTTTGCAGTATTGTAAACATCACAATGCCCTTCCAACTTTACTCGATTCCTATTGTGTAACACACCCATTTAAACAATGCTATCACCTTATACTTCTAGGGGCCACTTTAGAATATTAGCATATCCTATGTAATAAAAGGCTAATATGCAAATTGTCCCCTTGGGAGTTTGACCCGGAGGCTGGGCATTTGATTGCTCGCTATGACGTGTGCTGACCACCAGGGGGCAGCGTGGAGCATGGTGGGCGACCAGTGGCGGCAGCGGGGTGCTGAGGGGGAGAGGGAAGGAGGAGGCAGGGAGGCCAGGAGGTGGCGAACCTGATTGGCCCTGATCACTGGCCAGGCCTACGGACCCTACCCATGCTCGCAGATTTCGTGCACCGGGCCTCTAGTAAGGAATAAGATTGTGAAAGATTGAGAAGCTGTATTTTGATATCCTAAACTCTGTAGCTCATTTTTCAATCTAACTTCAGGTAGTATAGAATGGTACTTCTGGAGGACTGTCTAGAGCAGCCTTGGGCAAACTATGGCACGCGGGCCAGATCCGGCTGTTCTATCCGGTTCTCTTGCTCTCCCTTCCGCTCCTTTACTTTGAATTTATATTAGTTCACACAAACACTCCATCCATACTTTTGTTCCTGCCCTCCGGTCCAGTTTAAGAACCCATTGTGGCCCTCGAGTCAAAAAGTTTGCCCACCCCTGGTCTAGAGTCAAGAATCAAATTACAAATGATGTAACTAGAAGTTAAAACTTTCTAGAGCAAGACTATTATTACTATAAAGTCTTAGTGAAAAGGAGCTTTAAGTGTAATTTTATTTTAAAAAATACACACACACACAAACATGTGCCCCCATTTCTTCATTTGAACAGAACTATTTGTTATGGCAAGAAACTTTTAGAGAATTCAGTAGGCTTTCTGCCATTGTGGTCAGATAAATGATGAATAAAATGCAAGGCAGGCTTCCTTAATAATTTATTGAGTCATGAGTTATGGTTTTGTTCAATTGAGAGTTATTAGATGGGTTTGCCTCAGGCAAAGAACATAGTGTATGGAAAAGGAAAATAGATTAAGCAAACATTCCATGAGTTTAATCATTTCAAACAGTGTACTGGATAAAAGCCCAAATGCATTTGTCATTAACTTAGGGGACAATTTTTACTTCCATACAACATAATCACAAGATGAGAATTGTCAAGAAAGCTCTGTAAATGGGATGCTCATTATGAATAGTTAGGATAAGTCATTACTTTCATTATTTCCTTGTGAATGAGGATAAGCAACAGTACAGAAGCAAAAACTAGTGACATATTTTTTCTTTTATAAAAAGTTAATACCTTTTTCTCTCCAATCACAAATTTATCCATTGACTCTCTCACTCATCCAACATATATTCATTGAGCACCATGTTTTTGCCAGAGACACTGTTCAGAACTCTTTCTGAAGAGTCGCTTTTAAATAAATTCATGGCGGTGGGCTCTTCTAAAGTAAAACCACCTTGCATGGGCTTTCCTGTACTAAGACACTTGCAAAATTGTACAGATTTGTCTAAAATAATAAAACCAATGTATGGGTAAAATTACAGCCTCAATCTTTATTTAATACCCTTTTACATTTTTTTGAGAACTGAGGATATATGTATTCTTGTAAAAAATAAAGAAATGCTCTGTTAATCATCTTGATATAATATTTAGTTAAGAGTATAAGTCAATGTTAAATCAACCTCTAATCAATACATATTTGGTTTTAGAATTTGGGGAAGTTTTTTCATGCTGCCTCAAGTTGTCCTTTGCCTGGTAACCCTGCATAAAATATATTGGTTCAGGCCAAAAATAAACAATAATAAAATCATAGTAGTCACATTACTTTCATATCCCTCTCTAATAAATCTCCAATCTAGGTCTCAATATCCTAGGATGTAGGAATCTCAAAGGAGGAATAGTATGGTCATATATTCTGATTGTAATGTTTCTCTGGAAGTGAGTTGTCCAAACAATGTGTCTCTTGAGGACTGAAGGTCAACCTCCTTCTGGCTTAGGAAGAAACATGACAAACATTTCAGCCACTGATCCCTAGGATTTAGGATAACCTAGTGAGTGATTATCCCATGTTGGTCAGATGCAGGTGCCTCTTGTCTGAGGCTATGAGTGAAATCTGGGTTCATTTATTGACCCAATCTAAGGTATCTACTCATTTCTACAGAGCATCACAAAGGAAACCTACAAAGGTTCTCACATGTTAAATACATATTTTTGTAAAAACTCCAATTCAATTGCTTCAAGTATTTTTAAAGTAATCCATTCCTTCTTTTGCTTTCAAGTGTTTATCACATATTTTGTGCAAGCGATTTTATGAGTTGCTGATGTATTGTAACTGAACAAACACTCAGTAGTTTCTACCCTGATAAGCATTATACTATGATAAAATGAAAAACAAATAGATAAATAAAATAAATTCTATAGTAGATTTAGCTGTGCTGTGGATAAACAGAAAACTGTCAAAGGGAATAGTGAGTCATGAGTAGCACAGTTGTACATTTAGATTTTTTTATATGAATTACATGAATGTTTTAGTGAAAATATGTTATTTGAACAAAGAACTAAGAAGAGTAAGGGCACAGAACTTCCTCTTTGGGAAGGGTGCTACAGGCAGAGGAAATAAACATAGTGTCTGACTTTAATTTAGAGATACTTTGGGGGAGCACAATCACCCTTCCAGGAAGAGAAAAGTACTTTTAAAGCAGGAATTTTAGGGGGACATAGGCAGGCTTAGGGATTTTTTAGAATTGGGGTCCATGGAAAAAACACAGGGCCCCAGACTGGGAGAAGGGACATATCCATAACACAAGGAAGCCAGATGCAGTTACATCTCCATAAGATAAGGAAGCCAGGTGCAGTTACATCTCCATAAAGCAGCAACAGTTGCATTTACATAAGACAAGGGAACTGGAAGTAGCCAAGAAAGGTCTATATTTACAAAATAAAGAGAAGGAAGCCCAAAGGGAATAGGAAAACAATAAGGAAGGTGGGGGGAGAACCTCACATGTTCCATGTGAGGTTCAACCTTTGAGCCCAGGAGTTACTGTAGTAACCAGTCTAAGGGAATAGTGACCAATCAGAGGGGATATCAAGGCACCAGGATCTGCAGCCTTTATAAGCCTTTGAGAAGAGGAATTCAGTGGGACCCTTACCCTTCCCTACTTGGGAGTCTGTACTTGATCTTCAATAAATCTCCATCTTTGTTATACCACTTTCTGTCCATGTATTCATTCTTCAATTCCGGCGGACAAAGAATCTGGGTTCAAGTCCAAAAATTCAGTATCACTTTGAGATAATAAAAATACTTTGGTTTTATTCTGAATGCAGCAGGAATCTAGCATGACCTGAAATGGATATTAATTTTATAAATCTGACTGATTTTTAAAAATAAATTGAGGAACAATGGTAAAGAGGAGATCATTGGAAAAGGAGACCACTCTCATAAATTAAAAAAGCAATGAAAGTGATTTGAACTAGGTTGATTAATAGTGGTTGCATGGGAGAAACCAAGATGGTGGCATAGGTATACACCTAAACTGCTGCCTCGCACAACAATTTCAAAACTACAACTAAGAGACAAAACGGACATCATCCAAAACCACAGGAAGGCTGGCTAAATGGAAATTCTACAACTAGAAGGAAAGAGAAAAGCACACTGAGACTCAGAGGAGCTGTAGGAGGCAGAGGTACGCTCGTGGAGAGGACTGGCAACTGAGTGCGTGGCTGGCTTTCTCAAGCGGGAGAGAGACAGAAGCTCCCGACTGCACTGAACTCCAGTTCCGGGTGAGACTCTGGGGATCCAGACTCATACGGGGTGAAACTGGACTGTTAGGAAAGAGAAAAGCATACTGAGACTCAGAGAAACTGCGCAAGGCAGAGGTACTGAGACGCACGCGGAGAGGACTGGCAACTGAGTGCGCGGCTGGCTTTCTCAAGCGGGAGGGAGACAGAAGCTCCCGACTGCACTGAACTCCAGTTCTGGGCAAGACTCTGGGGACCCAGACTCATTTGGGGAAAAACTGGACTGTCTGGCAGTGGGCAGAACTCGAGGGTGGCTTTCTCTCAGAGGTGCTTCCAGAGATTACCATGGGACACTGAGACACAGGGGCCTATAAGGGCAGGGCTGACAGGAAATAAATGCTGTCTGCTCCACCCTGAGATTCTGCCACATCCAAGCTGAGCACAGAGGCTTTTGCAAGTCATGTCTCATAAGGGTGTCTCCAGCACAGAAGTTCTCCCAGCATAGACACAGCTGATCCTCACATCCAATTGGCCTGGAGGTCAATTCCTCCCAGTGATACCAACAACAATCAAGGCTTAACTACAACAAGACTGTTCACACAGCCCACAAAGGGATGCACCAAGAGTGTCCACCTCAGGTAACTGGGGAGGCTGAACCACTGGGCCCTATAGGACACCTAGCACACAAAGCCACTCTATCAACTCAGGGAAGCAGCCAAAATGTGGAGACAAAGAAACAGATCACACATGAAAGAAATGGAGGAAAGCAAAAGACTGGATATAGAGTTCAAAACCACGGTTATAAGGTTTTTTAAGAATTTCCTAGAAAAGGCCGATAAATTTAGCGAGTCCCTCAAGGATATGAAAAAGGACCAACTAGAAATTAAGCATAAACTGACTGAAATAAAAAATATTATACAGAGATCTAACAGCAGACTAGAGGATTGTAAGAATCAAGTCAAAGATTTGAAATACAAAGATGCAAAACACACTCAACCAGAAAAGCAAAAAGAAAAAAGAATCCAAAAATATGAAGATAGTGTAAGGAGCCTCTAGGACAACTTCAAGCATACCAACATCCGAATTATGGGGGTTCCAGAAGAAGAGTGAGAGCAAGATACTGAAAACGTATTTGAAGAAATATTGACAAAAAACTTCCCCAACCTGGTGAAAGAAATAGACTTACAAGTCCAGGAAGCGCAGAGAACCCCAAACAAAAGGAATCCAAAGAGGACCATACCAAGACACATCATAATTAAAATGCCAAGAGCAAAAGACAAAGAGAGAATATTAAAGCAGCAAGAGAAAAACAGTTAGTTACCTACAAGGGAACACCCATACGACTGTCAGCTGATTTCTCAACAGAAACTATGCAGGCCAGATGGGAATGGCAAGAAATATTCAAAGTGATGAATAGCAAGAACCTACAACCAAGATTACTCTACCCAGCAAAGCTATCATTCAGAATTGAAGGGCACATAAAGAGTTTCACAGATAAGAAAAAGCTAAAAGAGTTCATCACCGCCAAACCAGGATTTTATGAAATGCTGAAAGGTATTCTTTAAGAAGAGGAAGAAGAAGAAAAAGGTAAAGAAAAAAATTATGAACAACAAATACATATCTATCAACAAGTGAATCTAAAAATCAAGTGAATAAAAAAATCTGATGAACAGAATAAACTGGTGAATATAATAGAATCAGGGGCATAGAAAGGGAGTGGACTGACAATTCTCAGGGGGAAAGGGGTGTGGGGGGTGCGGGAAGAGACTGGACAAAAATCGTACACCTATGGATGAGCACAGTGGTGGGGGTGGGGGGTAAGGGCAGAGGGTGGGGTAGGAACCGGGTGGAGGGGAGCTATGGGGGAAAAAAGAGAAACAATTGTAATAATCTGAACCAGTGGTCGGCAAACTCATTAGTCAACAGAGCGGCAAACAGCAGCTTGCGAGCCGCATGTGGCTTGCGAGCTGCAGTTTGCCGACCACTGATCTGAACAACAAAGATTTATTAAATTTAAAAAAAAATAGTGGTTGCGGTCACAGGAAGTGGTCAAATTTTGGATATGCTCATTTTTGCACAGTACAATTAAGGGATAGCTAAAAAACTTTCTCCCATAAATACCTAGAGAAATGTAGATCTAGAGATTGCATATGTATATTTTTTTTAATGCACTATTTTCTAGAAGAGTTTAGGTTTACAGAAAAGTTGAACAGATGTTACAGAGATCTCCCATACACCCCCAGCTTCCACTCATGCATAGGCTCTCCTATTGAAAAGGCTAAAAAGGGCTAATTCCAATGTAACCATGATATTTGGGGGGCTAGCAATTGGAATCCATGCCAGCAAGCTCAGTGTACATTCTTGATAACCTATAATTAAGTCACTACCTCCTTCCCAGATACGGGTCTTGCAGAACCTGTTACAGAGGCCATGGGACTGTGGACAGTGCACTGCCCTGGAGGGAGGGTTATTTATGCTGGCACCAGGCCAAACCATCAGATATGGCCTGGAGACCCCAAACCCTTGGGGGCCTTCTTGCAAGGCTGGTGAAAAGGACTGGAAGCATAATCCATATTTGCGGGACAAAGACCACAGGGAGATATAAAGAGAAGCCCCTTGCATGTTTCTTCACTCAGATTTGGAAAGTTATTCCCTGAGTCCGCCGGCGTATTAAACAGTGTCCCTCCTTTTCTTTAATGTGTCGCTTGGTTTTTCTTTGGTCTTCTGCAACACTATTATCAACATCCCCTACCAAGGTGGAATATTTGTTACAATGGAAGAACCTACACTGACAACCTGTAATTATCCAAAGACCATAGCTTACATGATGGTTTACTCTTGTTGAACTTCTATGGGTTTGGACAAATATATAATAACATGTATTCATTATTTTAGTACCACACAGAGTATTTTCATTGCTTTAAATATCCTCTGTGCTCTGCTGATGTATCCCTCCTACCATCCTAAATACTTGTTTGACCACTAATCTTTTTTACTGGCCCTATATGTTTGTCATTTCTAGGATGGTGTGTAGTTAGAATCATACAGTAGGAATATTGAAGGTAGAAGGGCAGACTGATTGGACTATACATCATTTGGTTGTTATGCTCAAAAGTTGCATTTTTAATGACATTTTCCAGAAGAAAGTTGTGGTTGGGTTTATACTTAAAATCTGTACACACATTTGATAAATTGTTTACTAAAATTGTACTAAGATTATTTAGAATGAATGACATAGATAAACTTCCAAAAATAAGTTCATGGGCAGAGAAGAGGAGAGTAGATGTGTTTATTTCATCTCAATTTACAAAACCCTATATGTGTTCAACAATGAGTCAGAAAATAGCTCCATAATGCATTATGACAGATTTTATGGAATTGTTACATTAACATTCCCTCTTTTGGTTCCACAGTAACTGTGCTAAAAAATTAGAGAAAAAATTTTAAAAATCACCCATTCAGGTTAAAAATCATAAAAACAAAAACTGATTATGCACATCATGTTAACAATTTAACATATCCTTGGTTTAAAAAAAGTTTAAGAAACCAATACTTTCTTAATGATTCAGGAAACTTCCATTCACATGCTTTACTGACATGATTATCACTAAATTGTTCCCTCTAAACTTATACCATATTATATGTCAATTATATCTCAGCAAATCTAGGGAAATAATATACTTGAATTGGATCTAAAAGGCTTCTATGATTAACAAAATAGATCTAGAGACATAGAAGCATAGAATAGACTGGAATCTCGGAGGGAAGGTGGGGGTGGGAAGAGATCAACCAAAGAATTCATATGCATATATGCATAACCCATGGACACAGACAATAGGGTGGTGAAACCTGGGGTGGGGGGTGGGGGCAGGTTAGAAGGGCTCAATGAGGAAAAAAAGGGATACAATACTTTCAACAATAAAGATTAAAAAAATAAATAAAAGGCTTCTGGAGGTATAGTGTGTGCTTGCTTTATTACAAAGAAGAATGGCGAACAGGGAATGACTATGAATCTCAAAACATATTGGTGTACAGAGGGGTATGTAAATAGATATTTAATAAAATAAATTACATGGAGAGATAGTATTCTTTTAGTACTTTTTAAAAATAATGTTTGAAGCATTTATTTTGATCACTATGAAGAAAGATGTGCTTATAATTTTATTCAAAACTAGAGGCCCGATGCATGAAGATTTGTGGAAGAATGGGCCTTCCTTACCCTGGCTGCTGGCACTGCCTTTGCTCCAGCCGGAGCTGCCTTTTCACTACAGCCCAGAGCCACCTTTTCACCTTCCCATGCTGCCCAGAGGCCCAGAGCGGCTGAGGCAGTGCGGAACGCCTGTGTCCCGCCTTGCCCTGGTGCCTGCATATGCAAATTAACCCACCATCTTTGTTGGGTTAATCTGCATACTCACTCCTGATTGGCTGGTGGGTGTCGCAAAGGTACAGTCAATTTGCATCTTACCCTTTTATTAGTGTAGATTATGCATTTTTGTTTCAGGTAAAAACAAAAATTGTTTATTTCCTTGTGGTCCATCAACATTTTCCTACAATAATCATTATGGCCTATCTTCTTTCTGTGTATTTGTTTTCAGTGCAGAATTTGTGCATAAAGAAAAAACTTCAGAGGAAAGCTGTCTATTATACAGTGGGTGTACTAGTATAGCTAATGTTAGTTTGCATTGGGTTCTGTGACAGTGCATTATTGTTATTCTGAAAGGAGACAGAAAAATCAGGAAGGGGAATCACACAGATATGTCAAGTTATAACATATAATTAAAAACCTCTTTAAAAAATGCCAAGTAAAACTGTCAAAGCTTTCAATTTTTTAACTTTTTAAAGAGTGACACTAAATTTGGCAAGAATATGACAATCTTGTTGAAATCATGTCTTAAAATTCCCTCCTATATTTTTCTATGTTTTTGGAAAGTATAAATTACTTGTATGAATCATATAAATCACACATGTCTAGATTACAACCAAAGCTGGAAGTGTTTTTTTTTTTTTTGAAAATGTTATTTTGATATGCCCTTTGTCATATATTTATTACATTTAGACAATAAATGTTGACTGTATATAGTAATCTTGACCCTAGTATATATCATGTAGGCTCATTGAGAGTTCTGTAAAATGTAGTTAAAATGTTAGACTAATACATCCAGGCATGGACTGTGGTATATTTGTAAGAATCAGACTTTATTTCCTATGAAATATTTTTATCATTACTTTGTTTAATTTTGTCACACATGAGACAGAAACAGTTCAAAATAAAAACAATAAAGGAAAATGTGTTTTATTCCATTGATCATAAAGCAAGTTCCCTAGATTCTGAGGTGTAGGCAGAGCTAGCCCCCATGGTTATGAAAGTTGCTCTTTGCACAATCCACACTATTTCTACACATGTAACACACTGTTTCTGAGCTTGAAACCTCTGGTTGTGAGACCCTTCTTTGTGTCCTATGTACCTTTTTCTGTTGGATTGTAGTATTTGATCTTCAGGAACATGACAATGTAGATTGCATTTTGGAGAAAAGTCAAATACAAATGTTAGGCAAACTTTTTAAAGTGGCCACTAGTCCAAAGGGACACAATACAGAGAGAATGGAGAACTCTTGTTCAAGAAGGAAAACCTAAAGGGGGATAGAGATGTGGGGTGGTCCTGAGAAAGGTGATTGGAGAGATAGTCTGTTTTATTTTAGTTCTTATTTTAGTTCTCTGTATTCGTGAATATGGAGGGGGAAAGCCAATGAAATTACATACTTAGAGTTAACGTTTTTCTCAAAAAATGTTACCTGCATTACAAGCAGGGCATAATTTAAATTAACATTTGATTTAATATAGATAATCAATAGTAGATGAAGCCAATATTGAAATGGGAAAAATGCTATGGTGTGAGATGCATGCAGGCAACCATTCTTTTCTTCAATGGAAGAATCCTATACCTAAGAAACAATAGGGGTGAAAAGTGCCTCGCCAGTGTGGCTCAATGGTTGAGCATCGACCTATAAACCAGAAGGACACAGTTCAATTTCTGGTCAGAGCACATGTCTGGGTTGCAGGCTTGATCCCCAACGGAGGACATACTGGAAGTAGCTGATCAATGATTCTCTCTCATCACTGACGTTTCTATCTCTTTCTCCCTTTCTCTTCCTCTTTGAAATCAATAAAAATATTTTTAAAAAAGAAACAATGGAGTGGAAAGTATCATAGAGAAGACAAGGATGAGAGCACAGTGGCTGAATCAGAGAAGATCACAGTATGTACAAATAACTGAAACACTCTCAGACACCAAGCCTATTTTTAAACCTTGTAGTCCTAAAGGTTCTGAGTACCTAGAACATAATGGGGCTCACTGAATGAAAGAGCAAATATCCAGTGACTGAAAAGTGGGGCAGGGGCCTGGCAAGCCTTTGGCATATGGTGTAGGTAGGACATAGGCTAAAGAGAAGAGTTAGGCAGTTTGAGCTGGACAGTCATCTGGAATAGTTTGTAACTCAGGGATAATGACAAAAAAGCAGAGAAAATGTCAGCATCATTTTAAAATTATGGCATTCTGGTTGGCTAAGATTTCACAGAAAATACTACAGATGAGAAAATTAAATGTTTTTTTTTATATATAAAGATTAAAAAACACAGTTTGCTGCAAATCTATCAAATCAGAGGTTTAAAAAGGCTCAGACAATGCTCTTGGAAATAAATCCTCTGCAGAAAATATGCAAAACATAGAAGCTGCTCTTTTTGAAGTGGAGGTGTGGGCTCCAGAGTGCACATGGGGCCCAAATATTGAGGCTGCATCTCACTTTCATTTAGAAAGTTCTAGAACTCTCTTGAGCACACTTGGAGTATGAGCAATCTTGTATGAACAAATTGAATCCTCCATCGAAAAGAATCCTCTCAACGTCAGACTGGACAACAGAAGTCACAGACATAGGAAGTGTGTTTGCATTGCTGAGCTCTTCAGATCTCTTTGCATCTCCAGACAGAGCAGACATGCTCCAGTGTCCCTGCACTGGCTTCAGCATCAACATGTAGATCTAAGAATCAAGTGAGAATCACAGTCCAGCAAGTTGAGTAATTGATCACAAGCCAGGAGACACTATTGCAAGTCTAAGGAGTTTAACATCAGTGCGTAGGATGCTTTGTGTTCACTGACATAATCATTTTCTGTGTAAAAGAACCTGGGACATGTGAATTCTAAGTTTTTGTATTTTTATAACTCATGCAAATGAAATACATAGACAGAATATAGAAACATTTCTTATAATTCTGAGACCATAATTCAGAGACTTAATAGCCTATTGCTCTAGATAACAATTATGCATATGGCATTAATATAACATTAGCTCAAAGGCTTGCCATATAGCCATGAAGTTAAAGGAAAAAGTTCATTTATATTTTAATTTTAGCTTTAAACAGGAATATTACTCACTCTATATTAACTAAGACGGATAATCAATGCCTTCATTTAAGCTTAAATACTAATGCACACAGCAGAATTAAATCCAATGACTTTGATTTTCTTTTCCTGGAGCTATTGTGAAATTATTTGATTCATCTTCCTGAACATCGCATGTCTGGACCATTAAGACTTTGGAAAGGCAGAGGAAATGCTACATTAAAATTAAAAGCTCATATTCTGAGAAGCAGCCAGCTAAACTTCGAGATGTTAATGGTGAAATGTAATATTCTGGTCGCATGTGAAGGAAAATAAGTCATTGTTGCTTTTGGTCCCCAGAACCTGGATATTATGTATAATTCAAATAAATAAACTCGTTTGCTGATCAATAATCAAAACTGTTTGGAGGAGTCGGTAGAAACAATTGTGTGTATGCATGCAATTTTAGGAAGGTCTAAGCTTTGTACCTTATAGCTATCCAGCTCTATCCATTATTTTTCTACCTTATTCAATTTTAAACAATTATTTATGCACATATATTTATCTAAACTAATCAATTTCTGCCCTGTTTTTAAACTATGAGTTTCCTTGTCTAGTAGGGGGAATAATGTTCCTTTGGCGACTGGTGAATTCTACTCTTTATTAAAATAAAATTATTTGATGTGGATATTTTTCTGACTCCCCAGGGTTTTGTGTTTTCTATTTTAATGATTACCTTTACACACTTTAACACCATATCTATGGTCCTCCCAGAGGTGTCATATTCCGTCGAGAGTTTTAGGATGTGATGGTGCTTGACTACATTTACTTATAATGAGCATCCAGAAATAGATCCCTACCCCAGTTCTGTAGACCTTTCCAACCAATTAAAATGAAAAGACAGAAACCCTGATCAAATTGGTGAACCTATACTTTGGCTAAGCCATTCCTACAAACTTTTATGAATTTATGATTATTATCATTTTTGTCCTCTTCATGCATTAAGGTGGGGTATGTCAATTTACAATGCCAGGCAATTAAATAACTTAATGAATAAATGTGTTTACTTTACTAATATTTAAAACCATCAAAAACTAATTCACTAATTTGATAAACAAATACACTCTACCATTTCATTCTGTTTAAAAGGTTTCCTTCTTAAGCAATTCTACATTTATTATTACAGTTTGAGTAAATACCCTGGTAAATCAATATTTCAAATATAAGTATAATTTAATTTGTAGTTTCAGAAGTTTTCATTGGTTTTGGCACTTCTCTGAAGATTCACAGAGCTTTCTTAGATATTTAATATCATGTAAATATTGATTAATGATGATGGATAATGTGGTATTTTCTAAATGAGGAATATCAAGCTATCTTAGTAATAAATAGTTATTCTGGAATTGTATACAAAAGAGAGACTGAAACTGAATATAAAAAATTTCAGAGAAGGAATTTGTATTAGGTTTTTAATGTGCGATTCAATAATCAAATATCTGTTACAACCACTAATGGGTTGGTCACTATTTGGCCATGAACTTATTTGGGACCTAATAATTTTAATTAAATTCTATTGCTCTGAGTCTTGGCTTTGTGACGTTAGGCATTTGATCTCTATAATCTGTTTATTTGCATTAAAAATGGGATAACAATCATCATATTTCTTTACATCGTTGTTGTGAGTTCTAAATGTATCAAAGTGGATAAAGCTCTGAGAGCTCTATCTCATGCATAATGACCTCTTGTTAATATTATCTAAACTATGGGATACATTTAGATAGGGTTTCACATTTAAGCTTTTCCAGAGGCAATTTTTTATTTTGTTTTGTTTTTAATCCACACCTAATGATTTTTTTTTTTTTTTTTTTTTAGAGAGAATAGAAGGGAGAGGGGGAGACAGAGAGAAATACCAATGTGAGAGAGACATATCAATTGTTTGCCTCCCCCATGCCTCTGACCAGGGCTGGGAACCTGCAACCCAGGTACATGCCCTTAACTAGAATTGAACCCAGAACTCTTCAGTCCTCAGGCTGATGCTCTATTCCAGTGGTCGGCAAACTGCGGCTCGTGAGCCACATGCGGCTCGCGAGCCGCAGTTTGCCGCTCTGTTGACTAATGAGTTTACCGACCACTGGGATAGGGGCTTAATCACAAGAAACAACAACAGCCTGTAATTATTGGAATCGAGAGTCTAGGTCAGTGGTCAGCAAACTCATTAGTCAACAGAGCGGCAAACCGAGCCGCATGTGGCTCGCAAGCTGCAGTTTGCCGACTACTGCTCTATCCACTGAGAAAAACTGGCTAGGGCCCAGAGGCAGTTTTTATTGCTCTTAACAGCAATTATCATGTAAGTGGTGTCCCAGACACTTATAGAGTTTACACACAATTCACATACTTCATGCTCCTTAGTAACACTTATATCAAAAGATCTTCCAGTCCATTTTCCTTTTTTAGATATCTTGGCAGAATATACTATAGATTGGGAAGGAAAATTTTGTGAAACCTACAAATTCCTTACATGTTATTAATACCCTGTTTCTGGTCCAATAATTTCATACAGGTTCAAACTTAACTTACTTTCTTCTCACATATACAACTGTGCTATACTGTCTTACTTATATATATATATATATATATATATATATATATATATATATATATATATATATATATATATTAGAGGCCCAGTGCACAAATTCATGCATGGGTAAGGGTCCCTTGGCCTGGCTGGCAATTGGGGCTGGCCAGCCAGGCCAAGGGATGTTGGCCAGCCGCAGGAGGTTGGCTGTGGAAGTGCACTAACCACCAGGGGGCAGCTCCTGCATTGAGCATCTGCCCCCTGGTGGTCAGTGTGTGTCATAGCTACTGGCCGGTCATCTGGTCATCCAGTCGTAACGGTCACTTAGGCTTTTATATATATAGATATGGCCACTGATTGCAAATGAGTACCATAACTGCCTAATAGTCTTACACTATTGTTGTGGGAATTTTTCTCCTTTCAGAAGATACTTTATTTTTTTTCTCCCTAAACTTTCCCTGCTACTTACAGTTTTTCAGCTAATGACTTTCCCCTATGCGTCACTTAGAAAAGAAAGATAATTTGGGGGACCTAATTCATATTTCCACTGCCAGATATACACATCTGCAAACACTTGTGCCCAGACACTCCACCTTCTCTGTAGTTAGAATTAACGGACTGCCTTCCTCTGGTATATTAGATCCTGTGTTCTCTCAACTTTTTAAAGACATCTCTTCAGAAATTATATCTTACTATCTACATTATTTTTTGAAAATTTTAACTACATTCATTGGGTGACATTGGTTAATAAAAATATACAGGTTTCAGATGTGCAATTCTATAATACATCATCTGTATATTGCACTGTGAGTTTACCACCCAAAATCAACTCTCACAACTAATTCTTTGGGGAAGTAAAATGTTCAAAAGATTTTCTGCCTATCTCTAAAATTCCTCATAAAAATTTCTAATTCTACAAAAGGATATGTTCTTCTAGTATGTACACTAATATATTAGACTCTGCAATGTGACTTCCTTTGAAAAATTGGTATGGTAGTGAAAATGGCATGTGCCACCTGTTAGCAAGAGTTTTAGAACAATTATATGGTTTTTCTATTACTGCTTTTCTCTATCATACAGGAAGGGATGCTGTTTCAGCCAGGAATACACTCAACCAGGACCAGAGTACAAAAGCCAAATTACCATAGAGAGAACAAATATTTATACAGTTTTAATCTAATGAGTTATTTCAGTTATGGACAGTCTTGAATCTGGATCCCATGTTATTAACATCTTCAAAGAGGACCAATAGGTATATAAAAGGACACTCAACACCACTAATTATCCAAGAAATGCAAATTAAAACCACAAGAAGATGTCACCTCACACCTGTCAGAATGGCCGAGTTAATTTTCGACTAAACAGCACTGAAAGTAAATTAGTACAATACAGTGTCTCAGGTATCATTCTAGACTCATATACAGGGCAGGGCAATAAAGAATGCATAATCAGTTCTACTAAAAAAACAAGACACAATTATAGAGTGCTGTTTTTAGAACTGACTAGCCGTAAAGGTGGAAAATGTTCCAAGAGCCAAAGAATAATGGTAGCACAAGTAAAGACAAGGAAATATAAAGCATTTTGGAATGTTCTAGGAATCATTTCAAAATGGCTAGAATTTCATATGTGTGACACATGTGGTGAATAGGGAAGATTTTGCTGAGAGCCTGTGGCATTGATTCCTTTCCTTTCTAAATGACAACTAGATTAAAACTGCACATTAAGTGTGCTATTTTAAATATCTATATCTATGAGAAGTATATTAATTAAACCATAAATCCATATAAATCATGCTACTGCCTTTAGAAGCAGCTTTAATGGATGCATCTCAGTGCCTAGAAGAAAAGTGTCTTTATGGTGTCAATATTGTAAACTGGAGTCTATAATATGAGAGTAAAAGTTTTAATTGCATCCTAAAATTGATTTAAGTCATCATAGTAGAGAAACAAATGCTACAATACACTGGTGAGATTCCAGGCACGAGAGTATGATATAGGAATACAACTACTGCAAAACCACTGTAGGATGTTCTAGGATGGCCATTTAACCTCATGTCCAAACATACCTGCACCTACCCTTGAATGACTTCTTAATTGAGTCATATAAATTAGGGTGAGGAATAAATTATATTCAGATTATTGTTGTGAAGATAAATCAAAATGAGTTTTTAAAGTTATGCAAAATATTGACATAGAATACATTCTGCCCAGTGAAGGATTTGTTTTTATCATTGTAAATAGAAGAATATAATTGCAAATTAAGTTTATTATCATTTTTATGTCAGCTTTTTTCCCCTCTGAGCTTCTCATGGGGAACATTGATGAATAAAGATTTACAAATAGGTGTTCTCCATTTCAGAAATGCATCATATGTTATTGTGGTAAGGTAATATGAGCATCTGTTTTGAGAAATTTTTTTTCAACTAATACCAATTTTTTTTTCTGGCTGAGTTGTTTTTCTTTTCTTTTTATCTTGTTTTTGTTTTAAAGAAACAATGTAGAAACATTCAAGGAGCTGTTTTGTAATATGAAAATTTGACTTTACAATGGTGTGTTCAGTCCAATGGCCTTTTGTGTTTTTATTCTCCTATATTTTTCTGCAAAATTAAACATTCATAGCTCTCTCTCTCTCTCTCTCTCTCTCTCTCTCTCTCTCTCTCTCTCCTCTCTTTATTCCATTAAATAAATATTTATTGAGTACCTGGAATGTGTGTGAAGAACTCTTCTGGGATGTGGAATATAATGGTGACTTAGGTCCACATGGTTTTTGCCCTCACATATGTTATCTCACATCATATCTTGTTTAAACTTTACAAGATCCATTAAAACTAATGGGCTCAATTGCTATTT
Source organism: Plecotus auritus (assembly GCF_963455305.1). Taxonomy (NCBI): domain Eukaryota; kingdom Metazoa; phylum Chordata; class Mammalia; order Chiroptera; family Vespertilionidae; genus Plecotus; species Plecotus auritus. Next base: position 49,339,392 of record NC_137782.1, read on the forward strand.
CCTAGATAAGAAAATTATGTTTGTAATCAGAATGGTGTAAATTTGTCCAAGTTTATAGAGCTGTCATATTTTTCCCTCCTAAATTCCTTACTCTCTCATTGAAACAATGATTTTCTAAAGCACCCATTTCAAAATTGTAATGTATTCTTTTAAACTTTCTTCTTTATTATCTGTATCAATTCTAGGGTTAATATCAGATCAGTAAATTCTTATAAACAAGTTGTTTTTTTTTAAATTAATTCATTGTTTTCACCATGGTAATGACCTTGGTCTATGTTTTTAATGATTGCATAGTTGGAGTATTACAACAGCCTTCTCCTTAAAATCCCTAATTACCTTTTAGTCCATTTCACCCTAAGCCACATGGTAACAATCTACACTAATAAAAGAGAAACATGCAAATCGACTGTCCCTCCGCTAAGTCCACAAGCCAAACAGGAGCGAGTATGCAAATTAACCCAACAAAGATGGCGGCAGCTATGGAGCTGGAGGAAGCAGGAGGCTTGAGTTGCCCGGGTGACAGAGGAAGCCAAGCTTCCAGCCTACCCTGGCTGCCACTCAAGGAGGGGCTGGAGAAAAAAAAAAAAAGAGGGGCTGGGAACCTGGGTCGCTAGGGGGCATGGCCAACCTGAAAATGGCCCTCAGCCCCTTACCCAGGCTGGCCAGGCACCCTAGCAGGGACCCCCACCCTGAAGGTGAGGTGGGGTGAGGGTCCCCACTGGGAGGCTTGGCCAGCCTGCAAACAGCCATCAGCCCCTCACCCAGGCTAGCCAGGCACCCCAGTGGGAATCCCCACCCTGAAGGGGGTGTGGTCAGCCTGCAAACAGCCCTCAGCCCCTTATCCAGGCTGGCCATGCCCCCATGGGGTAAGGGTCCCCATTGGAGGGCATGGCCAGCCTGCAAACAGCCATCAGCCCCTCACCCAGGCTGGCCATGCCCCCATGGGGTAAGGGTCCCCATTGGGGGGCATGGCCAGCCTGCAAACAGCCATTAGCCCCTCATCCAGGCTGGCCAGGCACCCCAGTGGGAACCCCCATCCTGAAGGGGGTGTGGCCAGCTTGAAAACAGCCCTCAGCCCCTCACCCAGGCTGGCCATGCCCCCCCAGCAGGGACCTTCACCCCATGGGGGTGTGGCTGGCCTGCAAACCACCACAGGCCCCTCGTCCAGGGTGCCCCATGCCCCAAGGGTACCCCCATCCTGATCCAGGACACCCTTCAGGACAAACCAGCAGGCCCCCACCCATGCACCAGGCCTCTATCTATACTAATAAAAGGGTAATATGCTAATTAGACTGGGAAACCTTCCAGGAGACCTTCCGGATGTTCTTCTGGACAAAGCCATGGTGGCGGGGCCGAGGTAGAGGTGGTTAGAGGCCAAGAGGGGAGGGCAGTTGTGGGTGATCAGGCCAGGATGGGACGGCAGTTGTGGGAGGCCAGTGGGGGGGCTGTTAGGGGTGAGAAGACCAGCAGGGGGGCCAGATGGGAGTGAGCAGGCCATCAGTGGGGGTCAGTTGTGGGTGATCAGGATAGCGCGGGGGGCAGTTTGGAGTGAGCAGGCCAGCAGGGGGGCAGTTGAGGGCGAGCAGGCCAGTGGGGAGGGAAGGTGGGGGTGAGCAGGTCAGCAGGGGGGCAGTTGGGGGCAAGCACAATGGCACAGCGGGCATTTGGGGGTGATCAGGCTGGCGGGGGAGCATTTGGAGGCTAGCAGGCCAGCAGCAGGGGGCAGTTGGGGGCGAGCAGGCCGGCAGGCAGAGTGGTTAGGGGCAATCAGGCAGGCAGGCAGGTGGGCGGTTAGGAGCCAGTAGTCCCAGATTGTGAGAGGGATGTCCAGCTGCCGGTTTTGGCCCGTTCCCTGTAAACTGGCAGTAGGACATCTTTCGAGGGGTCCCAGATTGGAGAGGGTGCAGGCCGGGCTGAGGTACACCCCCCACCCCAAATTTCGTGCACTGGGCCACTAGTAGGTAAAATAAAATGATGGCCTCCCATTTTTGTTGTTGTTGATGATGATGGCTAAATCTTAAGGTGATTTTCCTTCCTGTGTTATATTTGATTCCTATATCTGCTACTGATTTTCTTAGCTTCTGACCTTATTCCTGATATAATAACATATTCTTACTTGGTCTGTTGCTCTTCATTTGATTTCTTGGTTAAAATTAATATTTATGTTTATTCTGGTTACTTGGTATAACCCAACCCATTGTGCCCACTAGCCTGTATCCCAATCCTTGTTGGCATTCCAAAATGATAGGACAGTATGTTTTCCCCAGTTAACAAAACAAACTTTTCTCCCAGTAAACTCAGTCTGGTGAATTCTTAAACATTCCTGTGCTTCTCATTTGAATATCCGCCAGGAAATTCAAGCTTAATGTGTTAAACTAAATTCATTGCATTCTCTTCAAACTTTGTATCTCTTCCAGTGGATTCTCTCAGTATAGGACAGAATATGACACACCTATCTGCACAAATTAGTAATTCAGAAACTATTCTTGACTCTCCCTTCCTTGACTTTTTTCCTCTAGTGACCTTCAAATTTTATCCATGTTATCCAAACTCTGTCATGATGAATTGTTATTCACATGAAATGACCCTCCTTGTGAAATTGTCTCATATCAAAGTTTCTGGTTCACCCAGGAGTTATTCCTATGAGTGTTCTCAGGCCTCAGACAGACCCCCAATCTTGGGTCCTTATTTTCTCCTTACCACATCAACTGTATGATGTGTAAACTTTTATTTTCTTTTATCACACTCTATAATTACATACTATTGCCTTGTATAAGAATTACCTTAACCCTGGATCAATCCCATCTAGCTAGCTTCTCCATAACAATTCCAAAACAGATGAAGCCTACAAGAAAAAAAATTATAACTTCTCAGATTTGGTCACTTCATCAGTTTCCTAACGTTAATTCAACCGAGCCCTCATCAGCACCTGGGAACCCTTTCCTTCCTAATGTTTTTGTTGTTGTTGTTGTTTTCCCCTTCTCCTCCCCTCTATATAGTGAAAGTTTCAAATGTTTTTTCTCTTTTTTTATAACTTATGTCACTACCAATCATCCATAATTTTAAATAGATGAACTCAATCTCTAATTTAGTGACCAAAACATAAACCATCAAAATGAATTTCCCTCAACATTATGCCAATAACCCTAAAATTCGATCTTAATCAGTACCTCTGATGATCTCTGTGTATCAGCCTTTAAAGGGCAAGATGTACTTCCTCTGAATGAGGGTCATTCTTTCCGTAGTGTCCAGTGTTACCTCTACTCCACGTCCTTAATTCATGGCCTAGACCATGATGCTGAAATTCTTAAATATTGCAGAACTAGAGTCCCGATGTACAAAATTTGTACAAGAGTAGGCCTTCCTTCCCCCAGCTGCTGGCACTGGCTTCCCTTTGGCACCCAGGACCCGGGCTTCCCTCGCAGCCCTGGCTTCCCCCGGAACGATGTCCAGTCTACTTAGCATATTACGCTTTTATTATTATAGTCTAGAGGCCTGTTGCAGGAAGATTCCTGCGAGAATAGGGCTTCCTCGGGCCTATTCCCGCAAGAATAGGGCTTCCTGCGGTCTGAGCGAAGCAGAGAAGGGAGCAAAGCCCGTGGGCTTGGCTCCCTTCTCCGCTGCCTCGCTCCCTCCCATCACTGCTGCCTCACTCCCTTCTCCGCTGCCTCACTCCCTCCCGTCTTCGCTGCCTCACTCCCTCCCTTCTCTGCTGTCTCACTCCCTGCCTTCTCCGCTTCCTCGCTCCCTTCAACGCTGCCTCGCTCCCTGCCATCTCTGCTGCCTTGCTCCCTCCCATCTCTGCTGCCTCACTCCCTTCACCACTGCTTTGCTCCCTTCTGCAGCACTTGGCTTCATTCTATGCTGTCTTCAGGCTTCACTCTGCGCCTGCATATGCAAATTAACCGACATCTTTGTTGGGTTAATTTGCATACTTGCTCCTGATTGGCTGGTGGGAATAGCAGAGGGACGGTCAATTTGCATGTTTCTCTTTCATTAGTGTAGATAGGGAAGGAGGAAAGAAGGTCAATATTCACATACATCCTCCACTATGGTAAAACAATGCAGTGACTCACAGAGTGTCTTATGAGAAAAAAGCATAAAAAACACCCTTGTAATTATTAGACAGCAGCATCTTATTTCATCCAGGCAAAAAGTATGATGATATCATATGCCATTTCTCTCTCAAAGGTAAAATAGTTAAAAGTTTGTGAAAATATGTTGGAAAACAGCATCTCTTCATTTTCATCATTCTCAATTATGAAACAATGCTTGGGGCACATTCTCAATCATCTGTGTCTCATAAGAGTCTAGCAGCATGTTGGCCTCTTTTCAAGAAGGCATATGGGTAATTCTCTACTTTTAATTCCAAAAAAGAAATGATCTGTCATCAAGTAAAATATGTAATAGAGTTAAGGTGATGCTTTATAATTTCTTTAACATCTTTTCAGACCCATAGGAGACTAATTTAATTATAATTCATAATTATAATTCATAATTCTGCCAAAAGATTATTGGAAACTGAAGATTCATATTTTCAGAAGGTCTACTGGGGATAAATGGTGATGAAAGGAGACTTGACCTGGGAGGTGAATGTACAATACAATGTACAGATAATGTTTTATACAATTGTATATCTGAAATCTGTATAATTTTACTAATATAACCCCAATAAATTCAATAAAAAATAAAAAATATAATACTTAATCTATTTAAAATATATGTATTCTTCCACTTACAAAGTCTTTTTTGAAACCCAGCATATTCTTCTGTGTATATATTTAATCTTATTGTGCATTAATTATATTTAGATTAATATAATATATATGTAAATGCATGTATAATTATGTACTATATATGACTCACTTTACAACAATCATTAATACATGATTTTATTTAACTTCACAAGGACCATTCATCTACTACTTTCTTTTCTTTTTGATATTAAACTCCACTGTATCCTAAACAAATCTGGCAAAAAGTAATATTCATTTATAAAAAAAGAAAGTTGAATCAAGAACTCTATGAACTCATTAAATAGTACATTTCCTATATCATTTTACTTTTCATCATAGTTAAAATTGATTGGTTTGATAATCTAGAAGACAAATATGTGTGAGCCGTGGTATATGGGAAATCTCTACACATTTTTCTAAAAAAGATGGATGGTTTCCAGGGATTACAGGCGAGGGGGGGGATTCATATAGGATCAAGGTTCATGAGACACAGATAATAACTGTAACTAATTCTCACTGCAATCAACCAAGAAATATTCCAAGGCAAGGAGTTATGTAAATACCAAAAAAATAAAGATTTTTTTAACAAATGAAATGTGACTTAAACTAGTATTTGATAAATTTTCTCAAAGTTTTTTTTATTTTTATTTTTTAAATAAATCTTTATTGTCCAGATTATTATAGTTGTTCCTCTCCCCCCCACACTTGCTCCCCTCCACAGGTTCCCACCCCACCCTCTGCCCTTACTGCCCCCTGCACTGTCCTCACCCATAGGTGTATGATTTTTGTCCAGTCTCTTCCCACACCCCCCACACCCCTTTCCACCTGAGGATTGTCAGTCCACTCCCTTTCTATGCCCCTGATTCTATTATATTCACCAGTTTATTCTGTTCATCAGATTTTTTATTCACTTGATTTTTAGACTCACTTGTTGATAGATATGTATTTGTTGTTCATAATTTTTATCTTTACCTTTTTCTTATTCTTCCCCTTCTTGAAGAATACCTTTCAGCATTTCATATAATACTGGTTTGGTGGTGATGAACTCCTTTAGCTTTTTCTTATCTCTGAAGCTCTTTATCTGATCTTTAATTTTGAATGATAGTTTTTCTGAGTAGAGTAATCTTGGTTGTAGGTTCTTGCTATTCATAACTTTGAATATTTCTTGCCACTCCCATCTGGCCTGCATAGTTTCTGTTGAGAAATCAGCTGACCATCATATGGGTGCTCCCTTGTAGGTAACTAACTGTTTTTCTCTTGCTGCTTTTATGATTCTCTCTTTGTCTTTTGCTCTTGGCATTTTAATTATGATGTGTCTTGGTGTGGTCCTCTTTGTATTCCTTTTGTTTGGAGTTCTGTGCACTTCCTGGACTTGTAAGTCTATTTCTTTCACCAGGTGGAGGAAGTTTTCTGTCAATATTTCTTCAAATAGGTTTTAAGTATCTTGCTCTCTCTCTTCTGGCACCCCCATAATTCGGATGTTGGTACGCTTGAAGTTGTCCCAGAGGCTTCTTATACTATCTTCATATTTTTGGATTCTTTTTGCTTTTCCAGTTGGGTGTTTTTTGCTTCTTCAAATCTTTGACTAGATTCTTGCAATCCTCTAGTCTGCTGTTGGATCTCTGTATATTATTTTTTTATTTCAGTCAGTGCATGTTTAATTTCTAGTTGGTCCTTTTTCATATCCTCAAGGGTCTCTGTATATTATTTTTTTATTTCAGTCAGTGTATGTTTAATTTCTAGTTGGTTCTTTTTCATATCCTCAAGGGTCTCACTAAATTTATCTGCCTTTTCTAGAAAATTCTTGAAAAACCTTATAAACGTGGTTTTGAACTCTATATCCAGTAGTTTGCTTTCCTCCATTTCTTTCATTTGTGACCTGCTTTTTGTCTCTGCATTTTGGCTGCTTCCCTGAGTTAATAGAGTGGCTTTGTGTGCTAGGTGTCCTATAAGGCCCAGTGGCTCAGCCTCCCCAGTTACCTGAGGGGGACACTCTTGGTGCACCCCTTTGTGGGCTGTGTGCACAATCTTGTTGTAGTTAAGCCTTGATTGTTGTTGGTATCACTGGGGGGAATTGACCTCCAGGCCAATTGGCTGTGAGGATCAGCTGTGTCTACGATGGGAGAACTTCTGTGCTGGAGACACCCTTATGAGGCAAGACTTGCTTCAGTGGGCCTTTGGTGCTCACTGAGTCTGCCCCCTGAGTGTGTCCCTTATGAATCTGAGGAGTTGTAATCTGTATGGTCCCACTCTGACTACTGGGTAAACTGGCTCTTGGATCTTCAAGGAGGTGCTAATTTAGCCTCTGTCTGAGGCCACCCAGCAGGAGCTATGGAGAGATCTGCAGATTCCTCTTCTTTGTTTGGGGTTTGGATTTTCCCAGATGAGGCCCAGCTGTGAAGCAATGCAAGCTGCTGTGGGGCCTTGGGCCTTCTTTTGGATGTTCTGGGTCTCTCTGACTCAGCTGCAGTTTGTTAGGTAAGTTTAGATTTCAAAGGACCAAGCCATTCATATGCAAAAGCCTCTGCGCACAGTTTGGCTGGGGCAGGGTCTCAGGGTGGAGCAAATAGCAATAGCTGATCCTCAGCCCTGCCCTAAGAGGCCCCTGGGTCTCAGTGTCCCTTGGTAATCGCTGCAAGCACCTCTGATAGAAAGCCACCCTCAAGTTCTGCCCGATGCCAGATAGTCCAATTTCTCCCCGTATGAGTCTGAGTCCCCAGAGTCTCACCTGGAACTGGAGTTCAGAGCAGTCGGGAGCTTGTGTCTCCCTCCCAATTGAAAAAGACAGCCGCGAACTTAGTTGCCAGCCCTTTCCGTGTATGCGCCTCCATACCTCTGCAGTTTACTTCCGCACCTCCTTTGAGTCTCAGTGTGCTTTTCTCTTTCCTTCTAGTTGTAGAATTTCCACTCAGCCAGCCTTCCTGTGGTTCTGGATGATGTCCGTTTTGTCTTTTAGTTGTAGTTTTGAAGTGGTTATGCAAGGCAGCAATTTCAGGTGTTTACCTATGCCGCCATCTTCGTTTCTCCCCTAAAGCTTTTTTTTTAAACTTATATTTGCTTCTGTTTACCATTGTCCTAAAATCTGATTGAAATATCTTTGCAATTATAGGCTGTTAGGGTACCTTCGTTATCTTAAAGGAAAACATTTTAATAAATGAAAAAGACCACAGAATCAGAGTAAAAAAGATCCTATAATTTTATGGAGTCTTTTTACAGGAACCAAGAGGAGGTGAGGGTTAAGAAAACAGCATTGTCAACCATGTAGGAGTAAATCTGCCCTTCCTCTACCCCCAACATTTATTATGTGTGTAAACTTGTACAACAGACTTCTCTGTGCATTTTCTCATCTTGAGAATTGAAATGGTAATTGCTTCCAGTTCACAGGTTTGTGTGAGAATTAAGATTGTAGATGCATGAAAAATCTCTTAGTAGAGTCATTGCTGAGCAAATGTCTCCAATTTTGATTCAATAATATAGCACCATAAGAAATATATTGACTCATTTTATTATTATTTTGCTTTTGAAATAATTAAGATGAACAAGTAAGACATAAATGATAGATGAATTAAAGTCTAATAAAATTATTCAGGTTATTTCAGTAACAAATTCTATGGTCACAAAGATGATAGTTTTCACTGTAGCTATTCTATTTCAGTGTATTTATTACAAGAAATACTAGTTGAAGTATTTAAAAAATCACAGGACATTTGTAATGAACACTTTAGCCAGAAGGATGCAAGGTGAGATTTGTTTTCAAGTTGTTTGTTAAATGTTTAGGATTTTAAAATCAGCAGTTCATTGAAAAATTTTGGGGAGAATAATATACAGGAAAAAACATTATTCTGGAAAAGCATCTGTGAGATAATATCACCTGGAAATTCTCCCATGAAAATAATATTTTCTTCACACTTTATTGTCTTTATGTTTCTGGGATAAATGGAAATGACATTTTGACATCAGCAGGTATCATAATGATACTGCCAAAAAGAAAACTGAATGCAGAAGAGAAATTTTGATAGGAAAAATTGATGCCAGCAACATACTAGTTGACAAGGCACAGAACTGTATGGAAAGTAATAGTTGTGAAAGAATTCAAACAGTAACACAATGTGCATAGCAGGATTATGTAAATCCTATTTCCTGCTTTCCTCTAAGAATGTTCAATTCCTATTAGATTATTTCAATTGATAAATTAGGACTGATTGGAATAAAAATAAGTTCTATTTAGAAAAGATGGGTGTTTGCATATTACAATGTAAGAAAATGTAGTTGTCAAAATAAAAGGGTTGAACAGCAGTATTAGGCAAACTACAGTTAACATAGTTATCCTTCACATTTTGATTCTGCATATTTTCTTTTGATTTATTTAGTATTCATGCAGAGGCCTTGAGAAATGATTCATTGTACTGATAGATGTAGGCGGTAAAACTGCATCATTGCACAGAAAATGCATTAACTGATATGATAACATAGTCATAAATGTAATAGGATTCATTACTACCAAGATATAGTGCTATGATGCCTATAAACTTTTTCTCAGCCTTTAAAAATGTTTCTTAAATAGAATTTTCACCAAGATTTTAAACCTATAGAGTTTTATATTGTAGTCAATAAATTGATTTCAATCATCTCAAAAGGCAAAGAATTATTTCTGTTCTGCTCTACAGGATGTCCTTTTTTGTATGATTAAGACCTAAACAAAAAAAATGCATGTATGTGTACAAGCATATATAACTATTTCTACCTGTAATGAAACATCCATACAATATTTTGTTTGGCCCCCAACTGAAAATATTAGAGTGGAAAACTGTGACTTACATTAAGAAAATGTGATCTATGGTTCTCCAGAGAAATAGATCCACTCTATGTACCAAATACACAAAAGGTGATTTATTGTGAGGAATTTCTCACAAGATTACTGGGACTGAGAAGTCCCACGATCTGCCATCTGCAAGTTGGAGACCCAAGAGAGCCAGTGGTATAACTCAGTTGGAGTACTAAATCCTGAGAACCAGGGGAATCAATGATGTAAATCCCAGTGTAAGGGCTGGAGAAGATGAAATCAGATGTCCCAGCTCAACCACTGAGGCAGGAAAAAAGAGTGGATTTCTCCTTCTTCCATATTTTGCTGTATTCAGGCTCTCAACAGATTGGACGAAGCGCACCTGCATTGGGGAGGGCAATGTGCTTTACTGAGTCCACTGAGCCCATTGTTAATCTCATCCAGAAAAATGCTCACAGACACCCTCAGAAATAACATTTAATCTGGGCACCCCAAAGCCAGTCTGATTGACACACAAAAAAAGACCATCACGTCAGCTATCCTAACCAGTAGAAGACTCAAGAATGCACAGATTCTCCCACTTTTTGACCCCATATACCGGTTTGTATTTGAGGATTTTTTTATTTCCTTGAAGCTTTACTATTTATCCATTGGTCCTATATAATTTTATAGCTTTTACCCCATGTTTGGCATTGACTTTATTTGGATTCTCTACTTGCTTCTCTGCATTATCCAAAAGAATGAAAGATTATTGATGAAAATGATGAGGGTGATAGTGGTGATAGTTAGCATTTACAAAAGGCTACTATGTGCACAGCATCATTCAATAATTTTGCACTTTCAAAGGATTCCTATTTTCACATAATATTAGGATTTGCCAATTCTACTTGCTAAAACCTTTACACCCTCCTATTGTGTGGTAATCTTACCAGACCTCGAAAGAACATAATATAATTTCAAACAAGCAGTTTAGGACTTACTACCAGTTCTCGATCAGGTCAGAAGATCTTTTTATACCTTCCTGGGTGATTCAAATGCCAGCCTCTAGTCACTTAGATGACTCTCTTTTATTTAATTTAAAACAGATTCTATCATAAGTCTTTAAAATTATAGTCCTAATTACTTGCTTTAGAATTATTTTCATACTTGATGTTCAGAATTTCCTTCTACAATTATTTCCCCAATTTCCCTGCATTATATTCGTTGCAGGGGTCCTCAAACTTTTTAAACAGGGGGCCAGTTCACTGTCCCTCAGACCGTTGGAGGGCCGGACTATAGTTTAAAAAAAAAACTATGAACAAATTCTTATGCGCACTGCGGGCCCGGGACGAGGCAGCGGCACCCGGTGGGCCGGATAAATGTCCTCGGCGGGCCGCATGTGGCCCGCAGGCCGTAGTTTGAGGACCCCTGCTAGTGTGTGTCTATTGGAATTAAACACACTTTTTGTTCTTCTTAGACTTGAAAGAGTTTTTCTGGACATGCACTGCAAAGAAGATTTTTAATTTATCTCATCACTTTGAAGATATTACACGAACATCTTCTGGCTTTAATATTTCCTTATGAGAAAACTATTTTTCTAATTGTCTTGACTTTGTAATTGTATTCCTTCTCTTCTGGTGACTTTTGGGCTTTTAAAGCTTTGCCTCCAGTGCTTGCAGTATAAATAAAATGTGTTTAGTTGTACATTACATTTATCTTAATCAGGACAACTTTTGCCTTCTGGATGAAATCATGTCTCCTTTGATACTGAAAATTCTCATCAATTTCTTTCTCCTTACATCCATTTAAAAAGAAATTTGTAAGTTAGACTTCTATTTCTTGTCCTATCTTTTGATCCTTAGAGTTTTCTTTACAGGAATTTATTTGTAGGAAGTGTCTCAGGATCAGTTTCCCCATTCAACAGGCCTCCTGGGCTAGCCTTTATAGATTTTTAAAACTAAGATTATATTTCATAATTCTCTGAAATTTATTTTAGTGTCTGTTAATTGCTGTCATATATGACCTTAAAATATCTCTCTATGAGATATTTCTGATACTTTTTCTGTAGTTGTACACAGCAAATATTTTTTTTTAAAATATTTTAGGTTGTTTGAGCATTGTTGGACTATGTGTGCAAGGAATCTGTTCCTACATTTTCTTCTTATTTTTTATTAGAATAAAATCTAAATTTTATCTTTTACTGGAGGACATTAATATTACTGTCAGTGTGTCTTCATGCATTTCAGACAGAGCTCTGGTTAAGGAGCAATATTCCTTTATTAATCCCTGCTGGAATATCTGAACATGGATGATCACATGGTGTGACACATTAAATACTTCTATTTAAGTCAAAGTGAAGAAAGCTCTTTCCACTGAGAAAAACAAAAATATTTTCCTTGTAGTCTTTTAAGACAACAAAAAGGAAATAGATTTAATTCGTAACTGTCCTTGTGAAATTCATTTCAAATTAGTCATTCTTGGAAACTAAGCTTCTTTTTATTGGCTTTCTTGTTTCATTCAATGGGTAGAGATATAAACATATCTGTGTAATGAAATTTATGATATTTTTTCTGGAAGATATTTTCCATGTGCTGCTTACATAGAGCTTAGTGTGAGGTTTGCTTGGTTAGGAATCAGATGATAAATGTATGTTGCCAAAGGTCCACAATGTACAATAACGAAATCTTCAATTAGGCAAGGATTAGTATTTATCTCATTTAACCTTCCATTAGCTGAAATAGTTACTCCTTTAAGATTCTTTTCAAGCTACCATTTAACCAACACTTTTAGTTCAGTAAAATTATTATTTTATATGATAATACAAAAAATGTCATCCAACCAATGCTCTGACAAAACATTTGGCTCATAATTCTGTGTGTTATTAACCAAATTAAGCAGTAAATGGGCATAGTTTGCCAGTTAATGATATTAGCCCACTTAAAACTTATAGCTTATTCAGTTCTGGAATTTTTCATTTAATATTTTGGACCATGGTTGACCAGGAGTAACTGAAACCATGGAAAGCAAACATATAGATGAAGGGGTGGGGAGTAGCTACTATGTAGATTTACTTTTTATATCTCGGAACTTGAGCCACAAGTAGATGCGTGCCTCAGAAGTATGATGATGCCTTTTTCAAAAGAAAACACATGAGTTTTCCTGCTGTTCAGGAAAAAGCAGAGAAGTACACTTCTTCACACTGAGAGTTATGATTGCCACAAGAAAGCCAGGGGTGAGAACGTAAAAGCTGCCACTATCGACGTGTAAATTGAACTGAAATATTTTCATTGGCAGCAGCTCAAATTTAAAATTATAAACACAGTAATCTGTGGAAATGTCATATATATATGAGGATTCATATTTAACAGTTACTGTGATTTTTAAAACATCGCATTTGAGAGAAAAACCAAGCTTCACACTGTAAAAGTTTAGCATTCCAGTAAGCTGTAGGAAGTGTTACCTCACATTAATGTGGATAATTCACATATTTTAAACCTATTTCTGTCTCAGCAGCTAGAATTCAGAAATGGATAGCACTAAGTGCACATTTTCATTGTTTTCCTAGTCCAATGTATTTAAATCCATTGTCATTTAAATGATTCGATGAACTAAATGATCCTGAATGATCCAAAAGAGTTATGTAGTAGTATATGATCTGGTTTGTAGAATACATATTTTTTATTTATTGTACCATTATTGCTTTTTTTTAACATAGAATTTTCTTTTCTTTTCATGTAATTATAGCTCTGGTAATATATTCACAATTCTTTGTTGTGTATTTCTTTTTATCATACCATTTTTTCATTCTCAAAATTAAGTAACAGGGACTGGGATTTTTCTCTCCTTTGTGTTTCTTTCTTGGTGACTGGCTTATGTTCTCTACACTTCTGCAATGACCTGCATCTACCTTCACCTGTGCAATGATCTATAATTAGCTTTTATCTGAAATGAAGGGGATGTTAAATTCAGTATTTGATCATTATAGGAAATGAATTTCTTTTTTTGTGTTTTTTTTTTCTAGTTCAAATTGTCTTGTTTTATCTCACTCTAGTGTGGACACAGAATGATCTCATCTGGCATGGGCTTTTTGTGAAAGTATCTGTTTGACCTTAGAAACACCTTGGTTCAGCTGCAAGTGCCACACAACCTCATACTGAGAGCTGCCAGGGTTATTTTATTTCCATTTCTTTATCTTTCACTAATAACATCCTTCGCAGGGGGAGAGATGCTCCTGTGTGAAGGCTGCCGTGGAAATGTCCATCTGTTTTTTATACTCATTGCATTTAGATAATATCTTCCATGAAATGTATGTGTGGCCATTCCTATCTGGGGGCGAGGGCAGCAGGCTCCAACATTCAGCACCACGCAAAAGCAACACACTGAGATGTATTTCTTTCTTTCTTTATCAAATCCTCACCTGAGGACATGCTTATTGATTTTAGAGAGAGGGGGTGGGGAGAAAGAGAGACAGAGAAAGATTCATCTGAGAGAGAAACAGGTTGTCTCCTGTATGCACTCCAACCAGGGATTGAACATGCAACCTGGGTATGTGGCCTGACTGGGAATCAAACCTGCCACCTTTAGTTGTACAGGATGATGCCCCAACTAACTGAGCCACAACGGCCAGGGCAGGAGATGTATTTCTTAGCTATGTGCTCTGGATATCTGGGAGGAAACTTGGGGGGAGAATCACTGAAATATAGGACATTTTAGATATGTGTTCATGCATTTTGCTTATGTACTTATTTATTTGTTCCTTCATACATTGCTTCTTCTTCTTTTTAATCAGGCACTAGTTTTGAACTGTGTTACTTGGGATAATTTCTGATAGTACTGGTAGTTTCTGTTGGGACATTCAAGTCATGGTACCTCTGGCTATGAGATTCCCCACTTCAATTAGGATTCCCCAGTAGAGCAAAGAAAATTTCAGTGGTAGAAGACTTCTATTCCAGCCCTCCCAGTGACTTGAGGAAATATCCACGTTACCTCCTCTGCTTTTATATTTCTGTCCCCCATCAGATCAAAAGTACCACTTCACCCACGTGGCAATGGGCATGCCAACATCATCCTCTCAGTGATACAACAAAGATATTTATCTAGACTCATCCTTCACTCTCTTAATAATCATGATTCTGCTGGTGCATAAACAACAACAGAAAGGAAAGGCTGGTAAACCATTCAATATAAAGAAACAAAATAAGACTTACCAGTGAAATTATACATTCAGGCACTTAGATGACTTATATGTACTTTAGAAGGATAATTCTTCTAACTAGATCTTTAGATTTAAATACACAGTTTATCACTGAATTCTATTAAAGTCAGATATTGGATATTTTTCTCTATAAATCAGACATAACATCTACAAATTATTTAAGAGAATAATCATTTCAAATGAGAATAGAAATAATCTCAAAGGATTGACTCCTGATATGACACAATAAACTGGATGGATATTGAAACTTATATTCAGAGGTGTTGAAATTGGAACTGAGAATAGAAAAATAAAGCTAAACAATTAAATAAAAAGGAAAATCATTGTAACAACACTGTATTTGACACATAAATTGTTATTATTGGATTTGGGAGAAGGCTAAGTGAGTCTAATTTTATTTTTTTATTTTTAAATATATTTTATTGATTTTTTACAGAGTGGAAGGGAGAAGGATAGAGAGTTAGAAACATCAATGAGAGAGAAACATCAATCAGCTGCCTCCTGCACACCCCCTACTGGGGATGTGCCCACAACCAAGGTACTGCTCTTGCCTGGAATCGAACCTGGGACACTTGAGTCTGCAGGACAACGCTCTACTGAGTCAAACCGGTTAGGGCAGTGTGTCTAATTTTAAAAGAATTTAAAACATTTAAGAGAATCTGTCACTTGAGAAGAGCTGGACTTGTGAAAAGCTTTATTTATTAAGCGTGCAACCAGTTTTAAATGATTTGAAAAATCAAATTCATCATATACATACATTTTCAAATTTATTTATTAGTTCATATAAATAATATTTGAATGTAAAGTGATTATATCTATATACCAATAAGTTTAACATTAGGCAAATTATAAAAAAAGAGCAAATATTTTTTATATTCATGAAATTTTTGCAGAAGGCTTATTTTCCACATTAGAGCTTCTGATTCCTGACCCCGACTTAGGTTCCACTGATTACAGCCTCTTTCTGCTTTATGTAGCCAAACAAATATAGAGAACCACCAAGAACACTCTCTCAGGCACAGGGTGATATATTTCAGATCATTTTTTTTTTTTTTGAGAAAGTAGTAAGGAATTTTATTGTCAAAACAAGTAAGAGATATGAGCTTAACAGAAGACACAATAAATTAATTGTTCTCATCCTTTGAGATGCCAGGGCCTCTCTGTGGAAGGCTCAACCCAGCTCCCTATATAGACACGACCCTTCCAAAGCAAGCACAGCAGGGATCTGAGACAGTGTTCAGGACGAGGACCGAACACGCCCGCGGTGAGGAGAATGAACAGGTGCTTGTCCCCATAAACCCTGTGCTTACACAGGCCTGAGGCTCGCTGGGGGCAATGGTTGCCTATAGAACCTTTTTTCATCCTTCCATGTGGCTCTTAGAAGAAGTTGCACATCCTGATGACACCTGTTTCATGTGAATGTCTGGACTAGAATCTACATCTAGTTACCACCATCTTTATTTTTAAAAACTTTAACATCCATTAATCTATACCAAAGCAGTAAGCTGAATTTTCTCCCTTAGAAACTTTTCTACCAAATTGGAGTTAACTTAATCTCTCACTTTAAAGTGCAGCAGAGGATATGCAAGACTTGTGTTTGTTGACAGGTGAAGAGAAGCCCTGCGCGGCAGAACTGCCGGGAGGCATCACAGTAAGGACTGGCTCTGCCTGAAAGCTATAGTGGGGGCTCCGTCTCCACGCAGGAGAAGGGTCCCTGCCAAGTCTGGCTTTTCTTCATGCCCAGATCTCAAACGGATCGTAGGTCCCCACACCAACAAGGATGGAGCACACAGCTCCAGCCGTCAAGAAGGCCAGAGACTAGTCAGTGAGCACCCCTACTCCCTGACTTACCCATGCCCTCGCTGACCCTGGTCTTCAAAGGAATCAAAAGTCTTGGTTTGGGAACAACGTAAGCATTATCTACCTCGTAAGCAAGGATCGAGTTCTTGTCTAGGCTAAATAATGCAAAAACAGGTGCTCAGGCCCCCATACATCACCGCTGAGAGTATTTAGTCTAACTAAATTAAAGCAATGCACAATGGCTTCTTCCACACAAGGACAGGCTTTGCACGAATGTTTCTCAAAAACCAATTATGTCTCCAGTTCTAGCCTCAGGTTAAGGTTTAAAAACAAAAATAACCAAACCATTCCTATGTCAGAGCCAGGGTAATAAGGAAGTGAGCACATGACACTCCATTCAGTCATTGGAAGAGAAAGCTCTAGAAGCCGGTGGATGTGAGCACATTCAAGTCCCGGGGTTTGAGATGATGGGTCCGAGGCGGTTGTTTCTTCCCTTCCAGCCCTGGGAGGTCCATCTTGGGCGGCTTGAAGGCTGCTGGATCTTCGGCCATGCGGGTGGCCTGCATGCGCATCACTTCCACTGGAGAAGGCTTCTGGGCTCCTCTGTAGGGCTGGGTGGCAAAGCCTGCCGAATCAGACTTCTGGAGGGATCTTGGTCCAAAGAGGCTCCATTTATCTGCCGAGTTTCTGTCTTTATCCCCGCTTCCGGAATCCGTGGTGCTAAAATGTGGGCCAGGTAAGGCTGTGGACGAGAAGAGAACCAGCCTCTCGGCTTCTGCTTAGGGGAAGAGGGGGGGTGCTGCTGGGGGTGGACTGGGCGGAGGCCGCTGCTTCTCTTCCCGGTTCTCTCTCCACTCTGTAGTTTTAGTTTGTGGAGTGCTTCTGCCACTCGAAGGTACTTGGACTCCTCGGTGGTAAGGCCCTTGTGAGGTGTGTAGCCAGCATCTCTCAGCCTGTTGCTCAAAACGCTGAATGCTCTCCTGGGTCTGTTTTGTGATCAGAGAACTCATGATGACACGGGTGGCTTCAGCCTTCACCCCTGGGACCTTGTCCATGTTGTCAGTGGCCGATGACAGGGTCATGGCAGGGGAGGAGACATGGCCTCTCCTTCCTCCACCGTGGCGAGGTGCTAATACTTGCGCTCTGGAATCACTGGCTTCCAGGGGATGCTGCCCACGTCCGATGGAGGAGGAGTCATGGGCGTAGGGTCCTCCAGGGCATCATCACAGCTGAATGCCCGGCGGCACATCCCGATGGGCAGGGACATCTTGCCTAGAGGCCCACTAGGCTCAAGAGCAGGCACTTCTGATGGTCTCGAAGCCATTGAAAGACTGGATCCGGGTACTTTTTCTATATAGATTTCAGAGCTGAGTCCCTGCCACCGGAGTGAAATGACGTTTACGCTGCCAGATAGATATTAATGAGGAACATTGTCCAGCTGCTGCGCATTAGCTAAGTTGCTTGGGCAGGGTCCGTCCATTCCAGAGAGTCTGTTCCTACAGCCCGTGCTCCGGTACTAAACAGGCTCCGAGGGTCCACGTCTCTCTGCAGGTTGTGCCGCAGTTGGGATTCAAGCCATGGTGTCAACGTGCTGGTGTCAATCGCGACTTAAAAGCCTCGGGAACCGACCAGGGAGCCTAAGATGCCGGCTGGGCCGCCGCCTTCATGACAAAGCCTCTATTTCAGACCATTGAAAACTCCTAGCTGTCTCCATCATTCTTTATCACTCATTACTATAAACTCCACTCCCTAAAGTGGGCAATTTCTTTACCACATATGGCACTCCCTCAAATGAAAAAAAGGCAACTGTCTGAGAACGATTTTTAAAATTAATCTTTCAAAGAAAAAAACTTAAAAAAAAGAAAGAAAAAATTTATAGGATAATTACTGAGGGGATAGCTTAAGAGTTCCTAAGTGCTAGAAAGGGGGAATTCATGATGACTTGGCTAATTAACTATTAAAAAATAGCACTAGGGATAAGATAGAATTAGTCCTTTGTGTACACGCTTGGTAAATAAGTCCCTTAGTTCACTGGATGGGAAAGTGTCTTAATTAAGTGCAATAAGAGTCTGACATCCTGAGGTTGTCTGAAGTCCATGGTCTTTATCAGCTTCAGTTTATTAGAACCTTGTGAAGAAGCATGATGCCAATTTTGTTATCTCTTGGGAAAGAGCTGCTGTAATTGGAAATGTTTACTTTAGGATCCCCAGCTTTGAAAACCAGTAAAAGAAAAACAAAGCCAAGTTTCATCCATTACTTGGATCCTCTGTATATTAATTCACAAAGGGAAAATAACTGAGCTCTGATTTGGACTCAAAAAGATGCTATGTACTTAGAGTGAGGAAAAATTAACTGATTAGAAGCATATGGATATTGATGATGATGATGATGATGGTGGTGGTGGTGGTGGTGGTGGTGGTGGTGGTGGTGATGCTACTCATTTCTTTGGCATGTGCTGAGTAAGTACAGAGCTTAGATTTCTGCATCTGTTGACTCATATTTTGTCCTTGGAGCAACCTCATGAATTGAGTACTGTTATTTTTTTTTCATTTTGTGGGTCATTAAACAAAACATAACAACGTTGGTACAGCTGGTGAATCGCAAAGACTATTCATTAATCAGATTATATCAAATCAAGAGGATGAAACCAGGGCTGGCAGTTATGCAAGAAAACAAATTACCCAAGTTTTTATAGTACTAATGATATCAATAATTTATGTGTATGTAACACTAATACTGAAAACATATTTTAAGCTAGGGATTTTTGTGTGTGAGAAATTTAATGGGAAGTAAGTTTAGGATTTAAATTCCTCAAAATATGCAAGGCTACTAGTTATTTTGTTTTCCTGTCCTTAATTGCTGGCTTGGGTGTTTTGTTTTGATATTTTCTCTCACCAGCTACCTTTGTTTGAACACTCATGTTTTTCCTTTTTTCTAAGTCCCCCAAGATTTAATTTTGTAAAATATCTTCATTGAAGTGTATGGGTATAATTGAAATGTAATATTATTTCATCCAAGAAACATTTTTAAATGTAATGTAATCTCTGCAATTTAATTGCAATTTTTTGGACACACAGTATTTCTCTCTCGCTCTACCATATTTCCTAGACTTACTTATCTCTTCCATACTTGTAACTCATACAGAGTGAAAAAAGCAGATTCTCACTATATACTGACTACCTGAGAAACTCTTCATGTTCAAAGATACAAATTGGCTGAAGGTAAAGAGTTGGAATGAGATACCAAGCAACAGGAATCTTAGGGCTGGAAGTGCTAAATTAATATGAAAGTAGACTGTAGGGCAAGAAATATAGGAAACACAGATATATGTCATAGTGATAAAAGAGCCTAGGTGCTAGACAAATGCATAAATTATAAATGTACATGCATCTTATAGCAGAACTTCAAAATAGATGAAGCTAAAACCAACAAAATGGAAAAGACACTTATACAACTCCACAATAATACTCAGATATTCCAATATGCCAAACTCAATAATGAAAAAAAAAAAAAAAAAGCAGAGAAACCATTACTAATTTTATGGAAGACTTGAGCAATACTATTATTCAACTTGAACTGCCACTTATAAAACACTCCAGCTAAGAACAGCCAAATGCACATTCTTTTCAAATGCATATAGGACAGTTTATAGAGAGAAACTGTGATGGCCATAAACAAATCTTAATGGATACTAAAAGGACTGAAATAATATAAATAATATCTTATGTATTCACAATGTAACTGAATTAGGTATCAATACATAAAAAAATATTTAGGAAATCTTCAAATACTTGGAAAGAAAGTATAGAATACTAGAGGCCCTGTGAATGAAATTCATACATGGGGAGGGGGGGCTGTCCCTTAACCCGGCCTGCACCCTCTTGCAATCTGGGACCCCTTGGGGGATGTCTGACTGCTGGTTTAGGCCCAATCCCTGCAGTCAGACATCTGGCAGTTGGACATCCCTCTTGCAATCTGGGACCTGTTGTTCCTAACCACCCACCTGCTCACTCCTTATCGCTCGGCTCACTGCTCCCTAGTGCTGCTGCAGAGACAGGAGAGGCTCCCTCCACCGCCACTGTGCTCACCAGCCGTGAGCCTGGCTTCTGGCTGAGTGGTGCTCCTGCTGTGGGAGTGCTCTGACCACCAGGGGGCAACTCCTGCGTTGAGCATCTGCCCCCTGGTGGTCATGGTACATCATAGTGACCAGTCGTTCTGGTCATTTCAGTCATTACGTAGTAATGGTTGCTTAGGCTTTTATATATATATATATATATATATATATATATATATATGTATATGTATATATATAGATATAGATATAGATATAGATATAGATATATAGATATATTTAGATAACATGTGGGTCAAGGAAAATTAGAAAATATCATGATTAATTTCAACATAATTGAATTTTTGTGATATAGTTAGACAGTTGAATAAATTTCAGTTTTAGATGCTGATCACAGAAAGAAAATAAGAAGGGCCCATTTCAACATGGAACTCTAGAATCCACAGTGAATCTATAATACATGTGAAGGTTCATGTACTAATTAACAAAGCAGCCACCTTAAAAATTAAAAACTACAGAAAATTCAAGAAAAATAAACAGAAACCCCCTAGTACCAAGATATTTTAATACAGTAATCAGTAGAAGACAGAAAAAAATAGACAAATCATTAATAAGGAGAAAGAAGTAAAAACACAATCAAGAAAGTCACCCTTAGCTAAAAGGAGGTTAATGGAGCTAATAGAAATATTTAAAGTTAGATTGGGATATTCCTTAATTCTTGAGCTATTATTCTGAAAATTTTTTTTGAAATTTATGGGATTATCAGGAAGTAGGTTCTATAAATTTAAGACATAGGAGAAGACATTTGGCTTGTTTGAAGACAATTACTTGAGGAAAAAAGAGAAAGTTAATGTATATATCTCAGTGAGTTTAGAATTTTTCATACATTGTTTACACATTAAAGAATTTTATGCAAGGAAGTAGGAAGATAATTTTAATTTTAGAGAGAAAATTTCTAGCTGCACCTTGGAGAACGGTGGTAATATAAGAGTTGAGATTGAAAATGAATTAGTAATGTAGCCCTGTAGTACATGGATACTAGAGATGATAGGGCTGTAAAACAAATAATCAAATGAATATATGGAAAGAAGAGGACAGATATTTAAGAAGAAAAGATGACTACAAATTGCAAAAATCTTAACAATAAATGAGACATCTTAAAAAGTCCCTTCTGATTTAGGTGACTTGGTGCATGGTGGTACAGTTAGCTTTGTACCTATTAGTTCAAGTTAACGAACCTGGCGTCATCTATGATGAAACATTAGGGAGTTGAATACACATTTTTGAATGTTGAGGAAAATGCAGAGTGAAAATAAAGTTAAAGAGCTGGTGATTTCATAGGTCATAATTAAAAAGCAGGGCTTGAGTAATTCATACAAGAACAGTATATGAAAGTAGTGGAGAAAAGGAACAATGAGAAACTCAATCCACATTCCATATAGTCACTGCTTAATACTAATCTATTTAATTTTGAATAAGATAAATGACTGATCCTTTGTCTTCTATTTCCTTCATAATGTATCAGCATACAGTTCCACACTTTAATAATTGTTTTTTCTCCTGTTGATATTT
This sequence comes from Plecotus auritus, assembly GCF_963455305.1. Lineage (NCBI taxonomy): Eukaryota > Metazoa > Chordata > Mammalia > Chiroptera > Vespertilionidae > Plecotus > Plecotus auritus. Next base: position 49,361,549 of record NC_137782.1, read on the forward strand.
ATTTTGGCAGCTTCTTTTTCAGCCTCTATAGTTACTTTAACTCTTGCACATTTTTAAATAAAATGTGTTTTCCAAATAATATTTATTTGCTTTATTTTTTTTTTATTTTGAACTGACTCATATTTTGCATTTTAAAAATATAACTAAATTTTAACTTTGCTATTTTGTTTCCTTCCTCTTTTCTAGAAAATATAGCTACAGTTTATTTTGAGATCTATTAAAATAGATGATGAAATATATTTTGTTGATGGGATTTTGGTATTTAAATTATAATTATTATACTTGAGCACCTACTTAGCGTCAGACATTAGAATGGATGCTGGTACCTATACCTCACCTTGGGAGTAAGCAGAAAGTGTATTTTTAAATGAGAAATACTGCTTTAAACTATTTCCAATATATTGTTGCACATGGTTTCAAGTCAACAAATTATATTGAGCTGCTATACACAATATAGGTTCTGGGAATAAAATTATAATTAAACTCTCATCAGTGAGATACATTTTGGAGAGTGAGAGGACACTAAATACTTTTCACTGAATCATTTATTAGGGCCATGATTATCCAAAATTAAGGGAGTCTAGATAATCACTAGTTGAGTCTTCTGTCTTATTTTGTATAGAAAAGTCCAGTAACAAATGTTACACATCATAGAGAACATATAACATCGTCAATGCTCAGTTTTTTTCTTGGAGTGGAGAGTGAGGAGGTGGTGATATTAGGGTGGAGGCGGTGTAAAAATTTTAGAAAAGGTTTTCAGCAGGAATAAAATGTGTGCTATTTTTCAATGAAATATGGCAGGTATTGAATATGGCAGGAGATTACTAAAAGCGATATGGAATTTTTGGACTGGAACCCGGATTCTTTGTCGGCCAGAATCAAAGAATGAACCCATGGACAGAAAGTGGTATAGCAAAAGTGGTGATTTATTGAAGAATAAATACAGACTCCCACATGGGAAGAGGGAAAGAATCCCACAGAATGGACTCCCAGGTAGGGAGGGGGGAAAAGGGTCCCACTGAATCCCTCTTCCCTAAGGCTTATAATGGCTGCAGATTCTGATATCCTTGATATCCCCTCTGATTGGTCACTATTCCCTTAGACTGGTTACTATAGTAACTCCTGGGCTCAAAGGTTGAGTCTCACATGAGATATATGAGGTTCTCCCCCACTCCTTCCTTATTGTTTTCCTAGTCCCTTTGGGCTTTCTTCTTCTCCTTCTGAATGAAGGGCTTCCTTCTCTTTATTTTGTAAATATAGACCTTTTGTTGTTCCCAGCTTCCTCATTCTATGGAAATGTACCTGTTGCAGCTTTCCAGTTCCCCCATTCTATGGAAATGTTCCTGTACCTGCTCTGCAGTCCTGTGCTTCCTCCATGGTCCCCTTAATTTCCAAAATTTCTAATATTTCCTAAACCTGTCCTATTGTACCCCTGTTTCAAAAGCATTCTAGAAAGAAATAGCTCTTGATTCCTGTTTGCAGAATGTATTTGTTATGCCCAGATTTCGTGATCCCCAAAGACCACCAGGGAGCCGAGTCTGATGCAAAAGCAAAGAGCCTTTAATTGAGCTAGCTCGAGCTCAATCCCCCCCCCCCCACACACACACACACACACCGGCGCAGCGGCAAGGTGGAGAGAGAGAGAGCCCCAGACCCCAAACGCGCTGATTTATAGGGGGCCTGGGAGAGGTAGGAGGGGTGAGGTAGTGTGGCCTCCGCTGATTGGTCGTGGTCAGGTTGCACATGGGGGCAGGGCGCGGCTTACTTTCCTCTTGCATTTCTATTGGCTAATTCAAAAGTGTGGGTTGGGCTCTTGGAGAGGTTCTAGCGCTAGAACCTGACTCCACGAGGTGGAGGACATGGAACAAAGGGAACATGGAGTTGGTCTCTCCCCGCCCCTTCAGTATTATTACCCAGAATCAAAGATATTTGAGACTGTGAAATAATTGGTTCACTTGTGTCAATATACTTATCCCAACAAAGCTAAAGGGGAAATTCTGGTAAGGCACTCTGGGCTGTCTATACTTTGTAGTAACAAGAATTATTTACAATATTAATTATTTCCATGCTATCCCAAAGTTGCAGACTATCAGAATTTAGAAAGCAGAACACTATCCTTTACTTCTGTTCTTAAGCCTCTCCATTAATTGAGCTTTAAAAAAAAAAATAGGGAGAAATGAAGATGCAAGGTGTAGGCAGGTATACTTTGCCTTGTTTCCTTTACGTTTTTTAAAGACTAAATTGCCACTAATATATGCTAGACAGAGATAATATATAACCTATGTTCTATTATCTATCTATCATATCTATCTATCTATCTATCTATCTATCTATCTATCTATCAATCATCTATCTATCATCTATCTCTGTATCTATCTTTCTAGGTATCTGTATCTATGTCTCTATCTGTCCATCCGCACACTGCAGATCAGCCTTTGACTTTAGTTTCTTTCTCTTCTCAATATTTTCTGTTTCTAATAATCACCAATAGAGACAGCAAACATGAATAAACTACATGGGAATCAAGTGGCACTCAAAATCCAAAAGAATTGAGAAATGCTAGGAAGTCAGTAGAAAAGGAGGTGGAGTGATATCGAAAGAGCTGTGTCTGAGAAGCATGGCACTTGTACTTAATCCTACAAGCCACTGAAAAATTCTGAGTCGATTTGCATGTCATTAATTTCATTTTGTGGGAAGTAGGAAGTGAATATTAGGAACGGGGATGAAAAAGATTAACCTATTGTGGTGTAAAATAAATATCTTAAGTCTAGGCAAGGCAAATATAAAAAAAAAATTAGTATTTTATATGATCAAGAAAAACTTGCACTGTTTTAATAAACAGAACAAACTAATATTTGTAAAACTTTAAATAAAAAACACTTCCAGATTTTTTTTTGTTTTTAACTTTATTCCTTGTCAAATTTTACTTTAAAATTTTTTTAGAATTATTTATTTTATTTTTTTAATAAATCTTTATTGTTCAGGTTATTACAATTGTTCCTCTATTTTCCCCCATAGCTCCCTCCACCCAGTTCCCAACCCACCCTCTGTCCTTACACCCCCCACCACTGTCCTCATTCATAGATGTATGATTTTTGTCCAGTCTCTTCCTGCACCCCCCACACCCCTTTCCCCCTGAGAATTGTCAGTCCACTCCCTTTCTATGCCCCTGATTCTATTATATTCACCAGTTTATTCTGTTCCTCAGATTTTTTATTCATTTGATTTTTAGATTCACTTGTTGATAGATATTATTTGTTGTTCATAATTTTTATCTTTACCTTTTTCTTCTTCTTCCTCTTCTTAAAGAATACCCTTCAGCATTTCATATAATACTGGTTTGGTGGTGAATTCCTTTAGCTTTTTCTTATCTGTGAAGCTCTTTATGTGCCCTTCAATTCTGAATGATAGCTTTGCTGGGTAGAGTAATCTTGGTTGTAGGTTTGTGCTATTCATCATTTTGAATATTTCTTGCTACTCCCATCTGGCCTGCATAGTTTCTGTTGAGAAATCAGCTGACAGTCGTATGGGTGCTCCCTTGTAGGTAACTAACTGTTTTTCTCTTGCTGCTTTAATATCCTCTCTTTGTCTTTTGCTCTTGGCATTTTAATTATGATGTGTCTTGGTGTGGTCCTCTTTGGATTCCTTTTGTTTGGGGTTCTGTGTGCTTCCTGGACTTGTACGTCTATTTCTTTCACCAGGTCGGGGAAGTTTTCGGTCATTATTTCTTCAAATAGGTTTTCAGTATCTTGCTCTCACTCTTCTTCTGGCACCCCCATAATTCTGATGTTGGTACGCTTGAAGTTGTCCCAGAGGCTCCTTACACTATCTTCATATTTTTGGATTCTTTTTTCTTTTTGCTTTTCTGGTTGAGTGTTTTTTGCATCTTTGTATTTCAAATCTTTGACTTGATTCTTGTGATCCTCTAGTCTGCTGTTAGATCTCTGTATAATATATTTTATTTCTGTCAGTGTATGCTTAATTTCTAGTTGGTCCTTTTTCATATCCTGAGGGTCTCGCTAAATTCATCGGCCTTTTCTAGAACATTCTTGACAAACCTTATAACCGTGGTTTTGAACTTTATATCCAGTCTTTTGCTTTCCTCCATTTCTTTCATTTGTGATCTGTTTCTTTGTCTCTGCATTTTGGCTGCTTCCCTGAGTTGATAGAGTGGCTTTGTGTGCTAGGTGTCCTATAGGGCCCAGTGGCTCAGCCTCCCCAGTTACCTGAGGTGGACACTCTTGGTGCTCCCCTTTGTGGGCTGTGTGCACAGTCTTGTTGTAGTTAAGCCTTGATTGTTGTTGGTATCACTGGGAGGAATTGACCTCCAGGCCAATTGGATGTGAGGATCAGCTGTGTCTATGCTGGGAGAACTTCTGTGCTGGAGACACCCTTATGAGACGAGACTTGCAAAAGCCTCTGTGCTCAGCTTGGATGGAGCAGCGTCTCAGGGTGGAGCATACAGCAATGGCTTCCCCTCAGCCCTGCCCTAAGAGGCTCCTGGGTCTCAGTGTCCCACGGTAATCACTGCAAGCACCTCTGAGAGAAAGCCACCCTCGAGTTTCACCTGCTGCCAGACAGTCCAGTTTCTCCCCGAATGAGTCTGGGTCCCCAGAGTCTTGCCGGAACTAGAGTTCAGTGCAGTCAGGAGCTTTTGTTTCCCTCCCGATTGAGAAAGCCAGCTGCATACGGAGTTGCCAGCCCTCTCCGAGTGCGTGCCTCTGTACCTCTGCCTTATGCAGCCCTCTGAGTCTCAGTGTTCTTTTTTCTTTCTTTCTAGTTGTAGAATTTCCACTCAGCCAGCCTTCCTCTGGTTGTGGATGATGTCCGTTTTGTCTTTTAGTTGTAGTTTTGAAATTGTTGTGCGAGGCAGCAGTTTAGGTGTTTACCTATGCCACCATCTTGGTTTCTCTCTCCCAGATTTTTTTTTGCTTTCTAACTTTTATATAACAAATATTTAAGTCTAAAAAGATTTGTTATTATTTAAGCTTTTAATGTAAAGACAAAGTTATTATTCTTAATCAAAATATACTTAAACCAGCCTCAGATATTCAAATGCTGTACCTCACCTAGGCAAATTTTTGCCAAGTTGTCTAAATTGTCCTGAAATTTTAAGAAGAAAAACCTGCATTTCACAATTGATTTTTGCTAAGCACAGAACTTTGCATGACATACAAAAGAACTAACAAAGAGATGACCAGACTTTAATTATGAGCCCCATCTCATCTAATTCCAGTATCTTCTCCATGCAATGGGCAAGGTCATCACACAGTGTTTCTAATATGGCTGAAACACTGTCAGTTCTCCAGCTCTAAACCACCCCATCACTTTTACCTAGTTTCGTGAGAGAAGTTCACTTGAAAGTAAGCTGTGCCTAGAATTTTGATATGACAAGATGCTTTCTATGCTGCAGATTTTGGATGAGCTGATTTACAGTCTGTAATTTTCTCAGCTACATTATCTACAAAAGAAATAATTTCCATTGAATATTTTAAGTGAAATCAGAAAATGTGTGTACATTCCTTACTGAGTCTGCATAATTCTGATTCCCCTAAAACAGCCTTCAGAGAGTTACTGAGTTGACACTATCATTTGCTGAACTTTACTCTTTTCGTAGGGGGTCGGAAGAAAAATTTTCTACCACTTAGGTATCCCTGTCATGGATCTCTATTAGTGAAAAGAGTTATGTATTTTTTAAAATGTAGAAGTGTTTTCATAATCAACTGATTCGAGGAAAAGTAGCTTCTATCTCTTTCTCTTCAGCACAGAGGAAACAGTAGACTTAGGGGGTAAATACCACAAATTGACAACTTAGCATCATCTATTACTCTGTAAAATTATGTATTGCCTATATTTCATCATTTGAACAACGGTGATAACAACATTGTGCTTCAACCTAACAATACAACATTCATATAATTAAATACTTGCTCCTGTTCTCCCCCAAACAGCAGAGAGAATCCAATTTAGTTGTATAATTCTGTTGGTGTCATTCATATATTTTTTTTAAATATATTTTATTGATATTTTACAGAGAGGAAGGAAGAGGGATAGAGAGCTAGAAACATCGATGAGAGAGAAACATCGATCAGCTGCCTCCTGCACACCTCCCACTGGGGATGTGCCCGCAACCAAGGTACATGCCCTTGACCGGAATCGAACCCGGGACCCTTCAGTCCGCAGGCCGACGCTCTATCCACTGAGCCAAACCGGTTTCGGTGGTGTCATTCATATTTAACACCTCAATCACAACTCCCCTTTTACATCTTGAAATTAAATCTGAAAATATATATAATTTAGTATTTATTTATAGTTATGTAATTATAATTGTATAATTTATATATAATTGTATAATTTATAGCCACTCAACATGTTTTGCATTAGATAGGATGGCACAGAAAAAGGAAAAATATGGTCAATATAGAATATTATCGAAATTGAAACCTAGCCAATGTGAAAAGCATCTCATTTCTCATTTTTGTGTGGCTGGCTACATGCAGTATTTGATATCTACAACTTGCTTCTCTGCAAGCCAGGCCATGCTCTCTTTGCTCTTACCCATCATTTTACCTTATTTTCGTTATTGATGTGGATACATGACACATTATTTTATTCTTGAAGGATCATGCAATTAGTGTGTCTCATCTGAAGTGAGTTGCTATAGACTCAGAGGCATGCAGATAATCCTTATTCTACATGTACTCCTCCTGCCCTCACTCTGTAGTTGCCCACTATTTTCCCTGGATAAACTGGATTCAGAGAGACTTTCTCTGACCAAGAACCCATGAACCAATTTTTTGCTTTCTAACTTTCCTATCACAAGCAAATATTTAAATCTAGCAAGATTTGATTAGTCAACTTCCTACTCATGGGCACAAGTATCACTTAAATCTCAGCTTCTGAAATTCAGCTACTGAGCATCAGCCACAAATGAGTGACCTTTCCATAGCCAACAGACAGCCAATCTGCAAGACAGCCCACCTTCAAAAACCATCAAATCCCCAAACACTGTATTTCCTCATCTCCCTGCTTTGCTATGTCTCAGGTTCATAGCACATCCTTGCTTAAGTAAGAAATAAGTTCAGCTTTCGTTTATAAGTCTCTTCCTACAACATTCATTAATGTATCTTCTTCCAATATGTCTACGAAGCACCAGGAGAATACAAATATCTGTTTGCAGATCAGCCACCACCTCCTATGCTACGGTGCCCTTTGCAAAAGCTCTTTGAGGAAGTTTGAATGGGCAGAAATATTTCTACAGATGGGCCATCCACAGAAGCACAGAAGAATAGCCAGTGCAGCTATTAAAAGCTCTTTGTTTTCTTGTTACTTTGTCCGAAGCCTTCTGAGTGTGACAGACCTAATAATCTGTCCACCTGGGCCCAGATTTAACAATTTGGCTACAGAGAGGAAAGCAGCCATTAGTCTCTGCTCCCTGAGAGGGACTCTTGTCTTTTTCAAATTTGATTCTCTTACATTTCTTTGAATCGTCAGACACAAAATGGTTTACCTCTTTTGTCTAGTTATTCCTATAGGAACAGTGGTCTAATCCTCTCTGTAAGCATATCTTTGTTTTTTAACTGGTGAGGTTAGAACATTTCAGTTTTCACAATTGTTGCTAGTTTGAACCTCTTTTTCACAAATAAATTTATTATTTCAGTATGATCTATTGTAATGTCTTTTTAACTCTTTTTCTGTTTTATTTTAAATGGCATATCACCTCCCTAATAAGAAAATAATGTTAGCATGTCCTCAGTCTTTTATTCCCCCACCACAATTCACTTAAATATTAAATGGACTTCCATTTGGAGGTGTTATGGCTCTATTTCCTCCTCTTTCTTCCATCTTAGGTATTCTTTTAAAGACATCAAATCATTTGCTAAGGTATTGTCATCTTTACTTAATATTCATCTTACAGCATGTTCTGACTTTGACTGACTGTCCTTCCCTCTAAGACTATTTTCCAGAACAGTTTCCAATGTGCATATGTTTGTGCCAAATTTCCGGAGACTTTCATTCTGGAGAATATTTTTAACATGTCCTTGTGTTTGAATGACAGTTTGGCTGAATATTCAATTCTAGAGTCTAAGTAATTTTTTTTTTCTTCTTCAAAACTTTCTGACAATTTCTCTATTTCTCTCTGGTACAAGACTTGCTCCTTCCCCCTTCTTCAGCACTAAGGTGCCTGTTTCTCTTGAAAGAGTTCTGTGCCACAGTGCTTTGGAGGGATTCTACAATGGGGAAAATAAATAGGCAATATGTACATTTTACTTTTATATCATTCTATTTGTAAGGCTAAAAATAGTAATAGCAATTATTTTTGTGATAGACAGTAAATGGCTAACCTGATAAACTTTTAGTGCAATAATATACATTTCTAGAATGCAGATTTTGTATAAAATGAACAAATTTGTGATTCAAAAATGTTCTAATGCAAACACACTTTTCTATTTACTGTGGCCATATTTTGGTAGGGCTTGATGAAATAAGCTGGCTCTGACACTACTTTTATTTAAAGTTATTAGCCATCAGACATCTATTTTTGTTAGCATAGGATATTACCAAGCCAGTACCAGAGATTGAGAGGGAACAGAAAAACTAAACCAAACAATAACAATAAATCTCTATCATGCTAATATGTATGATAGGAAAGGAAGGAAAAATTGAAACATCAAAAGTAGAGTGTAAAAAGAGCATGCAGCTATTGAAGAGATAGGTTAAAATTCATTTGTTATTTTAATTATAAATAATTTTCCAATAAAAAGATGTAAGACATACTATTTGATAAAGTCACATAAAATGTAAGCTTCAGGGGAAAAATGAATGAATGCTAAGTGATGGAATAAAATGATAAAGCAAGTAGTCCCTAAGTTAGTCATTTTACTATTCTGAGAACTAATTTTCTCATCCTTAAATTGGGTTGGATGATTTCTAGATCTTGAAAAACGTAAATTTTAATAATCCTATGAAACATTTTTTATAAGTATTAGTATGAAGGAGAAGTCAATTAGGAAATGTAGACATAAAGATTCACTACAATAACTATATAAGTCCAATGTCTTTTCTTTCCTTGAAAGTTACACTGAAACCCTTATCAAGATTCAGGTAAAAATATATAGGCTACTTTAACTATGCTAAATCAATTAGTAGGACAGAATCTAAGTTAGACTAAATTGCTGACAGCAGAGTTCAGATGAGAACAGAGAAAAACTTAATATTCAAGTCATTTAATGACTTTTAGGTCAACTGCCTATCGTTTTTTGGCAATGCTGTGAGTCACAGTTGTGATCTTCTAGGGTCACCTTGGCCTTTGCTGAAAAACGTTCTGAACTGTTAAGTGCATGTGCATATTTATAATAACACTAGAGGCCTGGTGCATGAAAATTCATGCACTGGAGGGGGTGTTCCCTCAGCCTGGCCTGCCCCCTCTCACGGTCTGGGAGCCCTCAGGGGCGGGAGGCCACCCAGTGATCAGGGGAAGGCGATGCCCCCATTACACCTCTGCTGCTGCCACTGCCAGCAGCGCAAGCCTCAGCAGGCCCTGGTTACCTGAGCCTCGGGTGGCCCTGGGTGGCTGGGCAGCCACCATCCGAGGCTTGCCTGTGCCTCGGGCATCAGCTGGGCAGCCACCATCCGAGGCTTGCCTGTGCCTTGGGCCGGCTCTAGGCGACTGGAGAGCTGAGGGGACTGGGGGACTCTGGAGGCAGGTGTCCCAGCAGGGCTGAGGGGACTGGGTGCCGCCAACTTGTAGCTGTGGGCACCGCCATCTTTGAGGGTGTGGCAGTCAATTAGCATATTCCCTCCTTATTGGCTGTGGGCACCATCATCTTTGTGAGGGTGTGATGGTCAATTAGCATATTCCCTCTTTATTAGATAGGATTTTTTACTGGCACAGTGATTGAGTTTATATAATATATTCATGTTTATTTTTATGTTTTCTTAACTATATGAACATTCTGGTCTTTATGACTACCTTTTCCCTTTTATAAGCATGTTGGTGAATATTATGCTCACTTTACAAATAAATAAAAAAGATAATGATTACAAAGATGTTAAATGACTTGACCAAATTTGAGCAACTAAGTTGCTAAAAAAAGAGACACTCTATAGAATGAGCCATTGGGAGCTCAGGTCTTGAAGTGAAACAACCAGGGTCTGAACTCTTACTCTGCCATCCACTGTAAAATAATGAGCAAGTTACATCAATTTAAGCCCCAGAATACTCATCTGAAAAAATTGAGTATTATAATAGAATATATGTTATCAGGTTGTTGTAGATATTAAATTAGAGGTTGGATTGGGATGCCATTTGAAGTAGCAATAAATGTCTGGATATACTTCTGCTCACATTATTTTAAAATTAATATGTATGTATCCATTTGTTAACCCATAGTTCCTAGATAATCCACTGTACTACAAGAATCTATCTTTGCAGTGAAAGAGGAGGTCATTGGTAATCCAAGTGGAAAGAAGTAGTGTAGAAGCTTATCTGATGTTCTAGAAGGATTCTCCTCTGGCTAGATGAATACACAATAGAGGAAGAAGCAAATATGTCTTGATGTACAGGGGTAGCCATATGACTCTGACAAGTCAATAACAACTTTGAACTGCATCTTATATAATGAAAAGCTAATATGCAAATGGTTGTCATGCCCTCATGCCCTCGCTCCCTCACGCCCTCATGCCCTGGCTGGGAGACCTGAGGCCACGCCCTCTTCCCCCTCGCCAGGACCGGGGCCGGGTGACCTGAGGCTGTGGCCCCCATTCTGGTGCCGGGGCCGGGGGACCTGAGGCTGGGCTGGGGGACCTGAGGCCTCACCTTGCGCCCCCTGACCCAGTGCTAGGGCGGGCGACCTGAGGCCGAACCACCTGCCACAGCTCTGGGAGACCTTAGGCTGTGCCCCCTCCCAGTGGGGCTTGATGGGGGACCTGAGGCTGCACCCCCCACTGTGTGGGGCTTGACAGGGTTGGGGCCGGCTGGGTCTGGGTCTCACACGATTTCGAGGTGCGCACGGGTGGACAGGGACTTGACTCTAGGTCCTGCAGTGCGCCCCAAACTCTGAAAGGAGGGAGATTTTCATATACATTTTACTAATTTTCTTTCATCTCTGACACTTCTAGTATAGAGAAAGGGCAAATAGCAATCCTATATAATAAAGAGCTAATGTGCTAATTAAACTGAACAGCAGAACGACTGTCCAGGCAAAGCTGGGATTGCAAGGGCCAGCTGGGGCTGCGAGGGGCTGGGAGGGCCAAGCCCCTTGCACACATTTCATGCATCAGGCCTCTAGTATTAAAATATTTCCTCTAATTAATTTCCTTTTAATGTGCACAAATTTTGTGCACTGGACCACTAGTATTTTTATAATTTAATGGGATAATGATGCTTGAATCCTAGGAGCATCATAAATATTAAAGGAAATAATATATTTGCTAGCTATTTCAAAATGTGAAAGGCTATACAGTGTGTTGATGATGACCTTACAGTTATAAAAAAAAGGTAAGATTTCCTTCCTTTTTTAATGGTGAAATAATATTCCATTGTGTAAATGTACCACAGCTTTTTTGTCCATGCACCTACTGATAGATACACGGGCTGCATACAGCTGCAGGGAACATAGGGGTGCATATATTCTTTCAAATCAGTGTTTTGGGTTTCTTCAGATATATTCTCAGAAGTAGAGTTGCTGGGTCATAAGGCAATTCCACTTTTAATTTTGTTGTTTTTGTTGTTACTCTTCACCCAGAGGATATTTTTCCCATTGATTTTTTAGAGAGCTGGAAGGGCGGGAGAGAGATTGAGAAAGAGAAACATCAACGTGAGAGAGACGCATCAACTGGTTGCCTCCTGCACATGTCACGACTGGAACTGTGGAGCTGAGGTACATGCCTTTGACCAGAATTGAACCCAAGACCCTTCAATCCACAGTCTGACACTCTAACCAGTGAGCAAACCAGCTAGGGCTTAAATTTTTGATGTAACTCCATACTGTTTTCCACAGTGGCTACACCAGTCTGCATTCCTACCAACAGTACATGAGGGTTTCCTTTTTTCTACATCGTTGCCAACACTTGTTTATTGATTTATTGATGATAGCTATTCTGACAGGTGTGAGGTGATATCTCATTGTGGTTTTAATTTGCATCTCTCTGATAATTAGTGAAGTTGTGCATCTTTTCATATGTCTATTGGTTATCTGTGTGTCTTCTTTGGAGAAGTGTCTATTCAGGTCCTTTGGCCATTTTTTAATTGGATTGGGGTTGGTTTTTTTTGGGTGTTGAATTTTATAAGTTCTTTATAAATATTGGATATTAACCCCTTTTCAGATGTTATCATTGGCAAATATATTTTCCCATTCAGTGAGTTGTCTTTTCATTCTGTTGATGGTTTCCTTTGCCATATGAAACATTTTAGTTTGATGTAGTCCTATTTGTTCTTTTTTGTTTGTTTGTTTGTTTGTTTCCCTTGCCCAAGGAAATATATAAGAAAAAATATTGCTCTGAGAAATGCCTATGTTTTCTTCTAGGAGTTTTATGTTTTTGAGTCTTACATTTAATTCTTTAATCCATTTTGAGTTTATCTTCTGTATGGTGTAAGTTGGTGGTCTAGTTTAATTGTTTTAACATATCTGTCCAATGTTCCCAACACAATTTATTGAATAGCCTGTCTTTATCCCATTGTATTCTCTTGTATTCTTTGTCAAATATTGACTATAAAGGTATGGGTTTATTTCTGGGCTTTCTATTCTGTTCCATTGATCTATATGTCTGTTTTATGTTTTTGGTATTGCTTTCATAAATATCCCCTCCTCTCCCAATTGGGAGATATCCTCTCATGTGAATTTGACACTTTTGTTCATGATTCATATTTTCCCCAATGACAGTAATTATGCCTTTCATCTCTGTTCCATTATATATTGTTTGGTATAGCATGATAATATATATCATTCATTTTACATGCTATTATAGTTATTTGCTTATATGGGTTTCATCTCCATTAGATTATATGTTACTATAGAGGCTGTATCTTAGTCACATTTTTATTTAGCATAATAATTAGAACTTTATTTTACATGTAGAGTTGGTAGTGCATTAATGTGATTGAATAATTAAATGGCTAAATGAACACAGGATCATAAATACTGCCTCTCAATCTAAGGGTTAGAGTTGATTCTACTTATGTTTCAAAATATATCAATTCCTTAATTTCTTAGATCATCTGTAAATATGACCTTTAGAACTACTGGCAATAGAGATAAAGATTAGGTAAACAAGATAATGCAAACCAAGATAATGGAAAGATTAGATAGAAGATGAAGAAATGGGAAAATTAACACTGTTAAGAGAAATAATGGATATTAAGCTTGCTGAAAAATCCTGTCATATATGTATGAATTTTGATTGTGGCATAAATAGCACCCAGTAATTAAACACAGTTGCTAATTTAAAACTGAAAACACAAAAGTAATTTATTGTAAATAATTAGAATATTTTCCTTATCATAGTTATTTACATTATAATGAGCCAATTATTCTTTGCTATATAAATTTATTGAACCTCAAGGGCAACAGAGAGGATAATTAAAATTATAGTCACATTTACCCTGGCATGATGCTTTTGCTTTGCAATTTTTCACAATACATTTTGTAAATTATTCAGCTTTTTATATCATCATAATAACATTAATAGTTTACAATTATATTTTATAATGTTAATAAAATACCATATATATAATTCATATAGTGAAACATTAGAGTATAGTAGTTAAGATGTGGGTTCTGAAGTAATTCCTGTAATTCCAGATAGTTTTATAACTTAGTTATATAACTTATTGCTCTGTCCACTTAGTAATATATTATTTTTGTGCTTTCAGCTTTTCATTGATACAATGAGGAATTAATTTCATCTGACTGATGGGATCTGTGTGAAGACTAAAATATATAACTTGCAGAATTTTTACCATGATGTCTGGCATTAATAAGCTTTAAATAAATAATAATTATTAAAATTATTATTATATAAACTCATCCACTCAAGAGAAAAACAAAACATGAAGTATCCAATTGCAAGATGATAATATGGAGTTATACATTTATTCCTCCACTTTTCATAGGTCCCAATAAAATCAAAGAAACAAACATGAAATTAAAAGAGAAAAAGGAGGAATGGTACCTTTGGGAGAAACCAGAAACTCATAAATTTTCATCAGTACTGAAGACAAAGGTAACAAAATATAGAAAAACACCATAATTCCTGAACACCCAGTAAAGATTTTAAAAAGTACACTTTAGATTAAACCCTGGCAACCACTAAATTGTTCTCCATATATACAATTTTGTCATTTACAAAATATTATATAAATAGAATCAAGAAGTATGGAATGTATTGGTACTGACTGTTTTTACAACTCAGTATAATTTTGTGGAGATACATGCAAATCGTTATGTATATCAATAGTTAATTCCTTTTTATTGCTGAGCAGTATCCCAAGGATTCATGTCACAGTTTGTTTAACAATTCACCAGTTGAGGGTCATTTGTCATTTATCCAAGGCTATTCTGAGTGTGACAGGATAAATATGTCTAATATTTCCCACCCACAAGATGTACAGCTTTTAATTCCTATCAACTGTGACTGTTACCTTATATAGCAAAGACTTTGAAGATGTGATTAAATTAAGATGGAAACATCATCCAGGATCATCTGGTTGGACCATAAATGCAATCACAGTTGTCCTTATAAGACAGAAATTGAGGGAGATACACACAGGGAAGAATTACCTCAAGAGGGAGGCAGAGGTTAGGTGATCTGGATGCAAGCTAAAGAATTAGCGTAGTGGAAGCTGGAAGAAGCAAGGAGCAGACAGATTCTCTCTTCTAGAAGCTCTGGGGGAAGAGTAGCCTTGCTGTCACCTTGCTTTTGGCCAGGTGAAACCAAATAGGACTTCTGGCTTCTATAACTCTGATAGAATAAATACCTGTTACTTAAAGCTACCTGATATTGTTATAGCAGCAAAAAGAAACTAATACAAAATTAGTTTCTAACTAATACAAAATCTGCCATAAACATTTCTGTAAAGAATTTTTGGGAAACATAAATTTTAATTTCTCTGGGACAAATGGCCAGGAGTATAATTGCTAGGTCATATGGAAATTGCATATTTCATTTTATAAATGACTGACAAAGTTTTCCAAATGGCTATAACATTTTACATTCTCATCAGCAATGTATGTGTAACCCAGCTTCTCTTCATCTTTGTCAGTGAGGAAGGCTATCGCTATTTTTACATTACAGCCTATGTGGTAAGTGTGTAGTGGTATCTCACGGTAGTTTTAATTTGCATTTTCTTAGTTGGCAGTGATATTGAAAATGTTTTCAAGTGAATATTTACCATCTGCAAATCCTCTTCATTGAAATATTTGTGTCATTTGAGCATTTTCTAATTAGAGTATTGTTTACTGTTAAGTTTTTAGAGATATTTAGACATCTGGATACTGGTCCTTTTTCAGCATGTTGCTTACAAATATGTTCTCCTAGTGTATAGTTTATTTTTTCATTATCTTACTGGTGATTTTCACAGAGTATAGTTCTCATTTTGATGACATCCAATTTATCAATTTTTTCCTTTTATTGATATTTTTTTTTGTTATCGTCTAAAAACTCTTTCCCTAATCTTTTGTCCGTTGAATTGTCTTTTCAACTTTGTCATAAATTAGTTGATCATATATACATAGGTCTATATCTTGGGTATCTATTCTGTTCCAATAACCCATGTGTATATTTTTGTCAAGACTTTGCCTTGATTATCTTAGACATATAATAATCATTAGTTTTGGGGCTAGTGCATCCTCCTATGTTATCATTCTTTTTCAAGATGGTTCTTGCTTTTATGCAGCTTGTTCCTTTCCATATACATTTAGGAATAAGCTTGTCTAGAAAGGCAAAAATACATTCTGGGGTTTTGACACAATTGTGCAAACCTATAGACAATTTTAACCATGATAAGCCTTCCATTCCATTAACACAGTATATCATTTCATTTTCTTGGGTTTGTCTTATTCTTTTCCTCAGTATATTGTAATTTTCAGTGCACTATACATGCTTTGTTCAGTTTCTACTCCAGTATTGTTCATCAGTTTTAACAACTGTAGCCAACTAATGCAAGATGTTAATAATAGAGGGAATTGTGAGTGGAGGAAAGAGGGTAGAAAAGGGACATACAAACTCTGTGTACTTGCTCTTTAACTTTTCTGTAAACCTAAAACTGCTCTAAGAAATAAAATCTATCAAGTAAAAATATGAGGAATGGGATATTAGTATGACTATAATAAGGTATCCCAAACCAGAAAATGGCACAAAAAAAGAACTAGGAACAATAATTATCACCATTATCTTAGCAGCATTTCACTTCTGCAAGGATACGTGTTTGGAGCTAGTGAATCAGTGTCAGAACAGTAATGGAAAGACCTAGATGGTAGATGCGTATGTACAGGCAATTAACATGCATATGGGTCAGCAAAAGAAACAGATTCTCAGACCTAGAAGACTCTAGTCTCAGAACATGTCTACATTGCGAGCACTTTGAAATAGTAAAATTGTCCATATATACTTGGAGAGAGAAAGACAGGGGGAAATTTTCAGTTTAATGTTTCACTTAAGATGATTTAAGTAAAATAAAATGACTGAAGCTTAAACTTCTGTCTAAATATTTGTTGAACACAAGCTATGAAGTTTAATACAATTTCTAAATTTTCTTAAAATAGAAAATATGTACAGTAAATATAAACAGGAATAAAATTTAGAACTTAAGCTCCAGGGTTTTTTGTAATAAACATTGGATGTTGGGCTAAGAGAAGAACTTATTACTTGAGATGACTCTAATCATTTTCTGGGGAATTATGAAAGAGAATATTTAATACTTTTACCTTTTCGTATTATTTTAAAAATGCTCAAATGTGCTTACTATAGATGTAAGCTAAACCACTCCTGGAAATCCACTAACATAGAGGTTTTTACACACATAGATAACAAGCTACCCAGGCTTTGCAGGGAAGGGTTAATGTCTTCCATTGCTTTGTTTTTCTCCTAGACAACCTATTCTATTCAGTCTTCTCTGTTAAAATCAGCAACTAATTGTATTGGATTTTTGTTACCCCCCCCAAATCATTCCTCCTTCTCTAATTCATGAACCTTGAGTAATTATGGAAATTAAAGGCATTTGTCTAATTGTGTAATTTACTCTCATTTTATATATAAGTTAAAACTCAATGTAATTAAACTGACACAATAGCTATAGTAAATAGCCATAAATTCTCTCTCATTAATAAAATTTTGGTAATATTTTTATTCAAACACATTGATAAGCCAGAATGAAGTAGTATGCTTACATTATAACAGAGAAAAAAATAAGCAGGCATTAAAAGTTTTATGGTACTCCCATAACCCAGGCCCCTTCAAGTGGCTGAGGTTAATGAAGGCCACGTCTAACAGTGCCAAGCACATGGCGCAAACTGTGCGGTAAGCAACCTACAAGGACAGAGGTGGAGGTCCTATTCTGAATCATGAGTATCCTACTGATGTTTAATCCATAATAAGATCATGGAAGTACAATTTTAAATGAGAAAGTATTAGATTTAGGTAAGAAATATATCTCATAAATATGGTTAGTAAAATTGCTGCCTAATTCTCACAAGTAATTGACTATTTTTCTCTATGAAACTTTTATGCAATATTCTGAAAGTATAACACAAGGAGAAGACAGGCATTCAAAAAATGTAAAAACAAGAATTAAACTTATGTTTAAGCAAGATATACAAATCTCATTCTTAAACTAATAATAATAAAACTAACAATTATCTTACATAACAATAATAGCATATATTTAGTGTGTACTTCTTGTCTACTAGGCAATTTTCTAAAGAATTTACACAAACACACACACAAACATACATTTATTTAATCCTCACAACAACCCATGGAAATTTTGTCTTTAACTCACTAGTCACTTCCATTTTTTTCTAACTGATGGTGCAGCAAAATTTCAGGAAACTATACTTAAAAGCATCTTCTAAACAAATAGTGCAAACTAGAAGTAAGTTAATGACAATTATTGTGCACTATATTATACAATATTTTAAATATCTTGTTATACTTCACAGATCCTTAAATAAGTTGCAAAAAGATTAAAATCACTCAAATAGCGCACATATAAACAAGAAACCATTTTTACTTAAATGCCAATTTTGATGACTTCAATGATCAAAAAAAGTAAAAAATGGTCATTGGAAGCTGAATAAATTATTACTTATTGATTGACTCTATTAATGGTAATTTGGTAAACAAGGTCTGACTATATAGGTCTAACAGTGCCAAGCGCATGGAGTGAACTGTGTTATTAGTATAGCATCTATACAGTTAAAATTCTTTCAGAATAACTTCTGAGATCATTTCATTTTGGCATTAAATAAAGGCTGTTTGCATTTGGGGAGAAATGCCTGTTGACAGCTATTATGATTTTTCTTCCCTAATTAAACTACTCTACAATGAAGACTCAAAGGATTATTTTATGTTGTTAGGTTGTTAGAAATTAGTGGCTTTTGATGGAAAATCCCTGTTTCTTCAGTACCTTTCTGTGTTTTGAACACTAGAAAAACACCTTATTATATCTGTCACCCAGTGCATCCCAGTGGAAGAAAGTAGCTGCCTGAAATCTGAAATACCCAAGTCTGATAGCAAAATCAATCTTCCCCATGTAACTCCTATCAAGTCTTTTATGTCATGCACCCTATTTCCATTTTTCCTCCTGGCTTCATTTTCTACCTGATTCTCCAAGCCCTTTTGATAATCAAATCACTAAACACTATTCACTCATTGCACTTCTGGGGATCAGATCTGTCACTGGCTTATATGCTTTTCTGCTCAGCACTGATTTTGATTCATGCCTTAGAATGTCAGAGCCTAAAAGGGCAATTCCACTTTCACTTTTCAGAGCCAGTTTCAATATCCACTTTAATTGAGTAGATAGTATTTAATATAGTTCTCCTCCAGCGGGCAATAATCTTTTACCCCAAGGTTTTCTGTCTTATATTGAACAAAAGGATGCTGATTCAGAGGTTTTGTTTTATTTTTATCCCCAATACCACTTTAACTTGGCTTGAGAAAAAAGAGTTTTATAAGTTGAAATCCGATACTAGGCAAAAGTAGAGATTAAAAAAAAATCATATGTTAGTGTTTTAAAGGTCATTGAGTTTAGTATTTAAATACTTACATTTTTAAAGCTATAGGAATACAACAGGTATCAGTTGTAGTATAATGGATTAAATATTCCTTTTCCCAAAAATTTATATGTTGAAAATGAATCCCAAAATGTGATGGTAATAAGAAGTGGGGACTCTAGGAGATGATTAGGTCAGGAGAGTGGAGCCCCCATGAATAGGATCAGTGCCCTTATCAGAGAGACCCTAGAGGACTCCCTGTCCTTCTGACCATATGTAGACACAGTGAGATCTCACCAGATGTCTTGATCTTGGATTTCATAACCTCCAGAGCTGAAAGAAATAAATTTCTATTTATAATCCACCTAGTCTATGGAATAAACACATTTCTTAACTCACATCAACTCTGCCTTACAAATATGAGCCACTAGTTGGTGTATGGCAATTTCATTAGCATAATCCCCACTCTAAAATTTTGAAAAATATAGTACTCCATTTTGGCAAAACATCCTCAAGCCTCTCTTACTCTTCCAAACCACTCCTCCTCAAGTTTATGCATACATTTTAATTTCAATGGTAAATTGAGGCTAAAATTTAGAGAGAAAAACTTTATTAAAAATTGAGTTAAGAGTTTTGATTTCAGGTTCTTCCCTATGTAAGGAAATGGATGTCACCACTATGTTCTAACAAGTGTAAAGCTGAACAGACTAAACAATTAAAAACTCTTCTTGGATCCATAGATAGGAAGGACATGGGGGGAAACCCCTGCTGCCAAGAATGGTGAGACAGAGGCAAATACAGGGATCACGGCTCCCTAGAGCAGATACTCATGAGTAAAACCACCATGGGAACCAATGATAGACAGGAGAACCTGAACTGTATCAACAAATTGTTGGAGGATCAGTGTGGACAAGTCTCAGAATCAAAAACTCCAAGGAGCCAGTGACAATGAAGGCATCACAATATTGTGAGATTATCCTCTAGGAGCTCAATAGGTTCCCATAGCAAACATCAGAGAAAAATCCCCTGAGACTCCTGGCAGGAGGAGTGGGAAAGGAATCATTTGGAAAATATCAAAGTGCTATGTTCTTCTTAACAAGAACTGCCCTCAGGTAAATCAGGGAGCCTTACCTGTTTGGTTATTATTAGAGCTTAACTGTCCTGGGTGAAGAGAAGTAGCCAACTCTAGCCAGCTCTAGCCATCCACTTAAGAGATGGGAAAACTCAACTCAAGCCCTTTCTAGCCGCCCTGTCCCACCTGGGGTACATGGAGAAAAAATTGATAAACATTCCTGAAGTTCACAGCCCAGAAGCATAAGCGTCCTAATAGACAGACCTAATCGTAGGATGATAGAACACTTCTCCCTCACCACATCTCACCACCCCTTTACTGAATGTCTATTTTAGACTCATATAAAATACCCATTTAAAACCACAAAAGGCAGAAAAGAGTAGAATAAAAAAATAGGAACAAAGAACAAGGGCAATAAATATAAAATAGTTACAAAATGGTAAAGATTAATCCAACTATATCAATAATAATTGAATGTTGATACTCTAAATGTACCAATTAAAACACAGAGATTGTCAGATGAATAAAACAACAACACAAGAGCCAAACATGTATGTAAAAATCCTCAGCAAATATTAGCAAATTGAATCCAAGAATGTATAAAAATCTAACCCTTCCAAATGAGATTTTTTATAGGTATGCAAGGCAAGTTCAACATTTTTTAAAAATCATGTAATACATTATATCCATCAGAGAAAAATCAAATGGTTATATCAAGATATGCAGAAAATGCATTTAACAAAACTCAACATGCATTCAAAATAAAAATCTCAGCAAATTATAGAGGAGAAATTCCTAAATTTGATGAGGAATATCTACAAAACTCTTATAGCTGACACTATACTTAAAGGTGAGAAATCAAAGCTTCCTCACTAAGACCAAGTACAAGGCAAGGATGTCCCCTCTCCACACGACTTGTTAATGTCATACTGGAAGTTGTAGCAAATGCAAAAAGACAAGAAAGGAAAATTGAAGATATATAGATTGGAAAGAATGAAATAAAACAATCTTGGTTTGCAATTGTCTATGACTGTCTATGTGAACAATTTTAATAAGTTACTAAAAAACCCCTGAGCTAAGAAGTAATAATTGCAAGGTTGCAGGATACAAGGTTATTATATAAAAGTCCATTGCTTTTATATACACAAGCAATAAACAAATAAATTAAAAATGCAATATCATTTATATTAGCATTCAATAAAACACTACACTTACAAAATTATTAGACCTATATGAGAAAAACTATGAAACTTTAATAAACAAAATCAATGAATAATTAAATATTGGCATATAATTGTTTAAATGTTTTGTTCCATATAAATTAAATATTTTCATCAATCACCTTTATTCTCTATTTACTTATATTAACCCTAGTGTGCTATTTTTTAAAATATATATATATTTTTTATTGATTTCAGAGAGGAAGAGAGAGAGAGAGAAACACCAATGAGAGAGAATCGTTGATCAGCTGCCTCCTGCACGCCGCCTACTGGGGATTGAGCTCACAACCCGGGCATATTCCCTGACCGGGAATGGAACCATCACCTCCTGGTTCATAGGTTGACGCTCAACCACTGAGTCACACCAGCCAGACCCTAGTGTAGTATTTTTAATACAATTTTAAATTAGCCATAAGTTGGTAATTTAAATTTGGACATAAAATTATTAATATTGAGATAAATTATTATCGTATCTTATCTACCATTTTTAAAATGTTTGGAAAACACTGAACACGATACATTTTATTATATTAACCATTATTAGTAGTCATTCTGAAAATGGCTTTTCGTAGAATAAGCATCTGAAATATTTTTGGATGAATTAAAATATGATACAATTCTTGGCAATAATTTCATGGAAGTCCTCGGTTACTAAAAAAGATTACTATCTAAATCAATAGAACAGCCCTGACCGGTTTGGCTCAGTGGATAGAGCATCGGCCTGCAGACTGAAAGGTCCCAGGTTCGATTCCGGTCAAGGGCATGTACTTTGGTTGCGGGCACATCCCCAGTAGGAGGTGTGCAGGAGGCAGCTGATCGATGTTTCTCTCTCGTCGATGTTTCTAATTCTCTATCCCTCTCTCTTCCTCTCTGTAAAAAATCAATAAAATATATAAAAAAAATATATCTTAGCATGGCAAACTTTAAAAAATAAATAAATAAATAAATAGAACAGAGACACTGGTCAGTTATCAGACTTACAATTGGAAGGAAAACTTGAGGTTGCATGAGGAATACTGAATAACAAATTAAACTTGGTAAAATAAAAAATAATGTCAATTGAGGATAATTTTTTTTCTCTATGCCCTACTGAAAATTATGATGTTTAAGCACAGAATCTACAACACATGGATACAAATATTTTCCTTAGAAAGCACACATTTTTCCCATGTACAACCTAAAGGGGGTAAGAATGGTATGATTTTTATCATGTTTTCTTATTCTTAGAAACAAAAGAGAAAGGAATAAATAGACAAAAACTGGAAATGGGCTCTATATTACAGTCCCTCTTTGGAGGACACTCTATTTCAGCTGAGAAAAGGTAAGCATGGGCTTTTTATCTCCACGCTGCAGGGGAAACTGTGAGGACACCAAAGCAACAGTGTACATGTTGGCAAAGCCTCCTTCTGCAGAGGTGCTTTTCTGCAGTGAAAGCACTTTGCACCTGGAGAGACAAAAGCAGTATTTCTGGTTGTCTAATATGTCATAATGTATAATGATAATAGTGATGTTTCTGTGAGTGAACTACTGTACTATTTCAATAGGGTGTGACGTATTGAGTTCTAGTTCGATAAATTACACTCCTTGTTCAACTGTATGAAATACAGAATACATTAGCCATGAGAGAAAGGACTGCTGAGTTACTGATAATGTGAATTAAAATAGGGCTTCTGGCAGCACTGCCTGCATTTAAAATTTTTATTATTTTCTTTCTTTCCAGAGAGCAGTTCTCATGGAAGGTTAATCCTTAGTTTAAAAGGCTATGGTCTGATATTTCAGTATACTTGTGTCTTACTCAAAAGCTCAGTAATAATCATTTTTATTCTGTGTCATTTTAATAGCTATCCGTACATGTAAAACTTGGGTTTAAATCTTCATATTTTGCATAAGCCCTGGGTATTATGCATACATCATGTCAACTAAACATTATTATATTTTACCTAGATTTATCAAAACAGGATTTGGCCTGATTTTCAATGCTAAATAATTCAATTTTGAGACTCTTTTTATTATAATATTATGTTTGCTTATATTGTCAGTAGTAGCCGGCCACAAATCAAAATAACAAGACTATATTTTTATATCCACTTATTCTTCCGGAATAAAATTTCCAGTTTCAAGAACAAAATTATGGTTCTCATGGCATTTGTATTCACAGAAGACATACTGCGAACTTGATAAATGTACTGATAGTTGCATGATTTAAAATGTAATAATACGAAAACACTGGGACTTGGTGCATTGTGCATGTTTTTAAGAAACATTTCATGGCTATGACCATTTGTATTAGGCTCACAACTACACACAATGAAATTATCTATACAGAGCTTTGAGGATTGAAGGATGCAAATCAGAGTAGCTACTATTTTATATGAAGTTTTTATGAGACATATTTAAAATTTTAAAGCACTTATAATTTTTGAAAGTTAGTTTGCAAAATCAAATTCAGATCAATTTATTTTCCCAGTTAAAATTTCTGTAAATTAGTGACATTTTTTTCTGTACAATATAGTGACACCAGAGAACAGCTATGCAGTCTTTAGCTTTGTTAAAGCTATTTGCTGGAAAATTCTCAACTTTTCTTTTATCAATGTTCATATTACCTGACAAAGGACAATAAGGACCCATACTTTTAAAATAATCTAGTGGAAAAGGTAATTAGAATAGATGCTTATCCAGGTGACAAATTAATCTTCGCTATAAGCCATACCACTTAGTTCAATTACATATTTAATACTTTTTAATATGACTAATTTAAGGGGTTTTTAGACTGTGCACAGTTTATTTATCATTGTAGAGCCATATTTGAACACAAAATTTTTGCACATACACTAAAACATTGTAGGAAGGGAGAAAAAAGTTAAGAAAACTTAATATTGGTGTTAATTATGATAATGTATAAAATTCCCTTAGTTAAATCTTATTTTAGGAAATTTTATCAATAAGGTCAAATATAATTATTATACAAATATCTAGTTTTTTAAAAATAGGTGGGAAAAGTATGTTTAAAAACACAATGTCATTAAATGGTCATCAAGCATATGTAAAACATGCCTTCATGATGCCAACATAGATGAGGCACTGAACCAACATCAAGACTTCTTCCATGTTATTACATGACTTGTAGAAACTGCTTTTTACTTTTTACACTACTATTATTATATGCACACTGGTTATTTAAAAGAGTGTCAGTAGACTGTCTTCAGACTTCTTGAGCTGCAAATACTGCAACATCAACCCTTCTCTCAATCTCCACACTACCAGCCTACCTTTCGGATTTTGGAATTGCCAGACTCCACAATTGGTGTGAGTCAAGTCCTTAAAACAAAATCTTTCTCTTTCTATTTTATTGGAGACCTCTGTCTAATACAACCAATATCATCTCAGAACATTTTTGTCATTCCACCAAAAACTCCCATTACCAGTCTGTTGGAAGCCGCCCATTGTCTTCCCTAGCAGAGCGGTGTGGACAAGGAACCCGGAAGGCTGGTCAACCTTGAAGCTCTGAAAGGTCAGAGCCAACCACCCACTGTCTAGTTGAGACAATGATAGCTAAAGCA